>NW_024465261.1:0-469540 GCF_017591425.1 Ochotona curzoniae
GCTGGTTTGAAGCATCAAACAGTAAGATCCAGTTTGGGTTGAAGAATAGTCAGTAAAAGCCACTGTTAATGCTAGGACAGGAGGCGAACTGAGTGGTGCTGGCCCATGAACCCACTGGCATGCTGAAAATCTGGCATTGGCAGGGGTTCTGATGGAGGAGCTTGGGCAACTCCTCTGGCAAGACACAGACCAGAGAGGTAAGCGCAAAATGCATGATAGGAAACAGCCCAGAACAGGCCACGGAAAGTTACCCACTGGCATACATTTGGCATGGTTCAGGGACAGACCAGGCTGAATCAGTTCATGTCATCCACTGGCAAATCCAAGCATCAGAGTGGGGTGTGGGTCGAGCCAGGTTCAGTCACAACAACAACAACAAAAAAAAAACAGTGCACATTACAGAATGGCAAGGTGAGGCTGCCTGTACCAAATGTGAACACAGTGCCCAAGAAGCACGGGTGAGAACCAGGAATGGAAGGAGCAGAGTAGGCAGGAGGAATAAGAGCTTGTGTTCTCTTGCTGCACAGCTACTCCCACAAGAGAGCATGAGCTGGGAAGGAAGCAGACCAGATTAGGCAGGGCTACATCACCTGTTTGTCTCATGTGGACTAGATTAGGCAAAAGCCAGGATGGACTGATTGTTCCTACTGGTGAAAAAAAAATATGAGTGGGTGAGGATTGTTTGGGCTTAGCCACAGGATCAGCTGGCAGAAGCTGGCTGGGGACTGATTCTGTCAAGTTACACAGCAGAACCACCTGGAGAGTGCATAATCCGAGAGTGGAAGTGGCCTAGAAAGGAAATAGTGGGATCCTCCCTATTGGTTTGCCTCTACCATGGGAGGGCATGGAAACTAGGAGAGGTGCTGGGGTGGCTAGACATAAAGGCACCCAACAATATCTGTGTGGGCTAGATAGTGGAGCTAGTTAGATGGAATTAGGTTTCAATGTCCATTGACATGTATGGGAGCTGAATGGGATGTGAGACAGAATGGACTAGTCTGCTGTACATACTGGCAAATCAGGGAAGGGGGCAATCCTGGTGATTCACTCGAACTATTCTGTAGCTCCCACTGGTTTACGTGAGGGCCTAGTGTGTTCTGGGCAGAAACAGGCTGGATTGCAACACTGATTGGTTCCAGTGGAAGTCAGGCCTGGTAAAAGAACCAACCCAGAAATTGCAATCACTAGCTAAGTGGAGCGATGGACTGTGCTGGGCCCTGTACTTGCTAGTAAATACAAGAATCTTGCCTGAGAACACCTCAGACAAAGTTTGTTTGGGGACATCCCCAATGGAACTGCTGGACTCAGAATCCTAGCCATGAAGAGATAGAGGACAGAACAAGTCAATCAACCACTTCAGCCATGTGTTGGCAGTGAAAAACAGGGCAAACAGAGACTCTTAAGATGGACTGTGTCAATCAGTGGATTCTTCAACAATCGCATTGTGCTTGGAGTGGGGAGACTGGCAGTGATTCATAACCAGTGAACTATCACAACCACTCGAGCAAGAATCTCAGAGCATGCTCCACATCTGGGACCTGGGGTAGGTGGGAAATTGGGTTGGGCTTCACCCATATAACCCCCTTTTCCTCAGATTCATGAAGGAAAAAAATGCAGAAATAAAAGCGTTAACCACTTTGCTGTAGCCCTTGAACTTTTTTCTCTAATTAACTATGTAAAAGTTTCCAAAAATATAATAAAAATTGAAAACCAAAAAAGAAAAATAGAAATTAAATATAGAGCTGAGAGATTAATACATAATTTATGCTGTGCATGACTGAAATTGTTTCCAGGCTTCCTAACATTTTTTCAATGTTCCTATAACATTTTTAATACATTTTTATTCCCCAGGTAAAGTATTTAATAGGTTTACATTTTGGCCTCTTAAATTTAGATTTGTACTCTTGTAAGGTGGCATTGTTTTTTGAAAACCACTGAAACAATCAGTACTACAGTTAAGATTTCAAAAAAAAAGAAAAAAAAACAAAAATTAACACCTCAAGGATTTTTGTGTATGCTGGTATTTAAGACATTATTGCCCATATTCAGATATCAGCACACTTTCTATTCTACCAAATTGAGGACTTGTTGGCTATCTCACCAACAGTGAATAATCCAGCCATCACAATCATGGGAATAATCTACTCCAAATGAATCCAGGGCATGGAAGGCTTATTTTTAATATCGTGTAATTAGCAAGACAATTCATATGAACTAAGACAGAGATCCTGGAAGTCACTCAATAGTTAAGTGTATGTAAAAATTGTGGTTTTTATTCACTATAGAATATTACAAACTCATAAAAAATGACAACTGGGGCTTGTGCAGCGAGGAAGAAGGCTAATCAATTAACTGTAGTGCTGGCATCCCATATCACAGTAGTCTACTCCTGGCTGCTCCATTTCCAATGTAACTCCCTGATTTGGGCCTGGGAAGCAGCAGGGGCTAGACGTAGTACTTTTGGTCCGTGCCCCCATGTGGGAAGTCTGTAAGAAGTTCCTGATGACTGTATATTGCTATTAGTTCTGACCTTCATTGACTCTTGCATATGCTGCCCAGGACAATATAAAAAATGAGGAATAGCATCACTAATCCCTTATTTGGAGCATTTTATCATAGGGCTTCTGTTGTAGGAGCTGGACTCAACAAAGAAGAACTCCAAACATCCGTACTTCCTCTTTTCTCTCTGCTTCCAATACAACAGGTGTTTTGAAATACATATTTTAAAATACTAATTCTGGCACTGGTATTTGAGGGCAGGCTTAACCCATCTCTACAATGGTCTTAGTCCAAAAACTGTACAGAAAAGCACATCCCAGGCTTGGAACAGGAAATTTCATGTGAACTTGATCTACATTTCTTTTCCCATTCTCTTGTGGAATCACTGGAACACACACAACACCCACGTCACAGAATTTATTGTATTAGTTGAGGTTAACACAGCTGTTCTCAAATGGCACTTGAGGTCTGTATCTTCCTTCTGTCATGTGGCAGACAAGCTTATATATTCCATACCAGGATTTTCATGGTTTTTACACATCTCCAACAGATTCCATTCTAAATGAAAAGCTCTTTGAAACACACAAATTCATAAGGAAACATGTCTGCCTCAGAACAACACTAAATGTGTATCAAAATGGAAAGGATCTGTACAGAAAGCTATCCAAAACTCACGTGTGACTTTTCATTAGTGCTCCCACAATAAGAGAGATTAAAATCTGTTTGCCCTTATTCCAGAGCAACTGCTAGTGTTCACTGAAAAAATACATGGTCCAAGAAAACTAAAATATAAGGACATCTATTATTAAAACCTACTCCTAATGTGTCTTAGGGCAAAAACACAGCCTTAATATTCATGGATAATTCTGAAATCAGTAGTGAAAGAAACTTAGATGAAACACAAATATAACTTGCTGGTATTGAACTGAAGATCGACTTGACATAGATGGCCAGGAATATGTCTATTAAAGTGAAGTGATGCTTCAAATTTATTTAGTATCTGCGTGGGTGGCCACAAAGCATGCCTACATGTGTGTGTTCACACACAACTGTGAGCCAGTTTGTCAGAAAATCCCTTTTGTCTCCACTAAACCTCAGCTACACCCTTTGGGAATTAAGGGACCATGTCCCTACACACAAGCTGTTACCTAAGTTCATGGGCTGATCATCACCTTTCTCCATTCCATCTTCAGGTGCTTGAGTCCAAGGTAATATGGCAAATATCCTTGTAGATTATCTGTTAGAATAAGGAGAGATTAGCTCACTGTTAAGTTGCCCCAGAACTTCCAACATGCACTTAGAATTTCCCCCAATGAGCAACCACCACAGCAATCCTGCTGGAGTCTACAAAGTCATGGTCCACAAGCCAGTTGAAAATGCTGACACTGTTGTTATATGCCATGTGCCTTGGAGCTTCACCCATATAATCTTGAAGCCACTTAACTGGAGAGGAACAATATGCTCTATAACCTAAGTGATGAGAATGCAAAACAGAGCTGGATCACATCGCCAGTTACCTGTCATCCATGTCAAATATCCAGTCTCTGAGTAACATCTCACCATTGATGTTAGCTCGATATTCCTTAACAATCGCTGTGTTAGAGAAGTAAGGATTGCTGAGGAAGAACAATCTGATCTTGAAGCGATTCCTGGGATGCTTGAGTTTGACCACCTGTCAGGATAAGATGGAGCATGTTGATTTTTCACCAGTGAATCTCCTTTCAACTGTTCTAAACTACTTCTGTTACTCACAGTGCCTTCTGCATAAGACTAGTCTGAGGCTAAAGGAACTGACCTATATGTTGGTCAAGGAGCTAAGGATGTCTTCATCCTTATCACACATCATGGGAAATATCTGGGAATGGTTCAAAAACTACATATCAAGGATCTTGCACAAGAAAAACTCAGTGAGCTTGTATGTGTATGTGTGTGTGTTTGTGTGTGTGCAAGAGAGCAAAAGCAAGGGGAATATGCAAAGAACAGGCAGTGCAAAGGAGAAATCTTTTTTTTTTTTGGTTGCTCCTTAAAATATTGTTACATAGATCTTCTGTCTTCCAAGACTTATCCGGATATTTCTTTTTCACAGCTCATAGGAAATAAATGAAGAGCAAGCATCACAGTCTCAGGACTGTTTGAACATACAACAGAATCATAAATATCAAACTCGAGTCCCATCATGTGGAACTAGAATTCAGATCTACACAATGCACAGCTGGGTTATTAATATTACTGGATCACAATGTCCCAATACATCTTCAAATAAGAGCTCCTGCTACATGTTAATCTTTAAGTGGTGGACAAAATGAGGGCCTCTGTCCTCAGTATAGTGAGATCCCTGATCCTTGTGAGCTAAGGATGAACTGCCATCAAGCACTTCATACCTCTGTGTGCCACAGGTTCTTACTGGCAACCTGGCAGCAATGGCAAAGACAAGAATCTTCTTTCTCTGACAGGATCCACACCAAGCTGGTGCTTCCTTTGAGAGCCACCTCAGGCATCACAGTTATTGACAGTAGTCTTTCAATTAGTTGTCAGTGACTGGGTTGGAGAATCGTTTTGTTACCTGACAGTCTCCAACACAGGCAAGACTGTGCTTTCTAAGAACCTTCCTTCCAAGTTGGAGGAATACCTTGACAATTGGTGGACTTATGCATAACAGTGTAGGTTCAGTCACATGCACTCCAGGCCTCCCTAGAGTATTTTAATGTGCTGTGGAGGAAATTCATTTTCCTCACAACAGACACTTTTTCACGGTGATGCATTTCTTCAATGCTAACTAGGTCAACGGCTACACTTGCAACTGTGACTCAGCACATTAATGAACACAACTTTAGAGCAGAAGCAAGGGATGTTGTGGATGATCATCCCTCTGCGTTCCATCAGTATGTTGTGTCTCTGCTTCATTCAGGTTCTCTTTTTTTATTTAATAGCTTTTTCTTTTTTTTGCTTTTTAAAAAAAAATTTTAATAACATTTTATCATGTGAAACAGTTTTCTAGGCACTTGGGTTCCCCCACCCCTGCCATAACCCTCCCCCCATGGTGGATTCCTCCACCTTGTTGCATAACCATAGTTCAAGTTCAGTTCACATTTCTTCAGTGCAAGCATATACCTAGAATAGAGACGAGCATCTTATTTTCCTGATAAGATAAGCAGCTTCTTGGGGAGACCTTCTCTGCTCTGAAGGTAGAGCTAACAGAGTAAAGTTCCGGTCAGTTAAAAGC
This sequence comes from Ochotona curzoniae, assembly GCF_017591425.1. Taxonomy (NCBI): domain Eukaryota; kingdom Metazoa; phylum Chordata; class Mammalia; order Lagomorpha; family Ochotonidae; genus Ochotona; species Ochotona curzoniae. The sequence continues at coordinate 5,723 of NW_024465261.1, forward strand.
CTCAACAAAACATCAGCAACAGTATACAATGTTATGGAATTAATTGACATATTATTGAGTAAATGATATATTCAAAATAATGAAAGTTCAATTGTTCGAAAACACACGGGTTGAGACATATCAATGACAGGTTCAAAAACAAGCAAACACACCAACTAAAATTATTACAGGTTAAATTAAGGCAAACATGTGGTATCTTACCTTTTGGGATTCGCTCCTTTTGCTTAGCCTTATAGTTTCCAGGTGGGCCAATTTAGCCACAAAGAGCTGCATTTTGCTTTTTTTAATAGCTGCGTAGTATTCCATGGAGTAGATGAACCAAAGCTTTCTTATGCAATCTTCTGCAGATGGGCAATTCAGTTGTTTTCATGTTTTGGCAATTACTGACTGTGCTGCTATGAACATAGGGGTGCATGTTGGTTTGTCGTAGAACAGGTGTTTTGGATATATTCCTAGGAGTGCTATTGCTGGGTCATATGGTATGCAGATTTTGAGTTGTTTGAGTGTTCTCCAGACTGATTTCCATAAAGGTACCAACCTGCAGCCCCACCAGCAATGGAGTAGGGTTCCCTTTTCCCCACATGCTAGCCAATAAGCGTCGTTGGTGTTCTTGTTTTATAGGGGCCAATCTTACTGGTGTTAGGTGGTATCTCATCGATGTCTTAATTTGCATTTTCCTTATTGCCAGGAACTGGAGCATTTTTTCACATGTTTGTTTGCCATTTGGACTTGTTCCTTTGTGAAAAGTTTGCCCATTTCTCGTGCCCATTTCTTGATTGGCTTGTTTGTTTCGGTGTTTTGGTTGATTGGAGTTCTTTGTATATTCTGGACATTAGCCCTCTATCCCCTACCTAGTGCTCAAAGATTTTCTCCCATTCTGTGGGTTGCTTTTTTACTTTGCTGATTGTTTCCCTTGCTGCACAGAAGCTTCTTAGTTTGATGACGTCCCATTTGTTTATTCTGTTCTCAACTGCTATTGCTTTTGGTGTCCCTCTTAGAAAGCCAGGACCTACTCCTAGGTCTTGCAGGGTGTTTCCTACATTTTCTTCCAAGAGTTTGAAGGTTTCTGGGTGTAGGTTTAGGTCTTTTATCCATGTAGATTGGATCTTAGTGTATGGTGATAGATGTGAGTCTATCGTTTTGTTTATGCAGGGTATCAGCCAGTTGCCCCAACAACATTTACTAAAGAGGCCTTCCCACTTGCTTGAGTTGTCATTGGTCTTTTTGTCAAAGATTAATTGGCTGTATTTGTGTGGGTTCCCTTTTGGTGCTTCTATTCTATTCTATTGATCTTCCTTTCTGTCTTTGTGCCAGTACCAGGCTGTTTTGATAACCACTGCTCTATAGTATGTCCAGAGGTCTGGAACTGTGATCCCCCCTGCTAACTTCTTGTTCTTTAGGATGGTTCTAGCTATTTGTGTTTTTTTGTGTTTCCAGATGAACTTTTGAATTATAAAGAATGTTTGGAGCAATTTGATTGGAATTGTGTTGAAAATATATATTGGTTTTGGTGTTATAGAGATTTTAATTATATCGATTTTGCCTATCCAGGAGCATGGGATGTTATTCCATCTTTTGAGGTCTTGTTTAATTTCTTTTTTGAGTAGTTTGTAGTTTTCTTCGAATAGGTCTCCTGCACTTTTGGTTAGATTTATTCCCAGGTACTTCACACTTTCCTCTGATATTTTGAATGGTATCCTGTTGGTTAGATGTTTTTCCATTTTGAGGCTGTTTGCATACAATATGGTTGTTGATTTTCATTCATTAATTTTGTACCCTGCCACTCAGCCAAACACTCATATAATAGTTCTAGCAGTTTCTGTATTGAGTCTAATGTTTTTCTATGAACAGGATCATGTCATCTGCATATAATGAAAGCTTGACTACTTCGTTTCCTATTTGTATGTCTTTGATTTCTTTTTCTCATCTTATGGCCTCTGCAAGTACCTCTAGGACTATTTTGAATAGCAGTGGAGAGAGTGGGCATCCTTGTCTTGTTCCAGATCTCAGTGGGAAGGTTTCTAGCTTTTCTCAATTCGGCATGATTCTGGCGTTGGGTTTTTCATCAATTGCTTTGATTATGTTGTGGATTTTTCCTTCTATGCGTACCTTGGTTAACATTTTTAGCATGAAGAGGTGTTGGATTTTGTCTAAAGCTTTTTCTGTGTCTCTTGATACTATCATGTGGTTCTTGTTTTACAGTTTTTGGATGTGGTGTATCACATTTATGGATTTCCGAATGTTGAACCATCCCTGCATTCCAGGGATAAATCCTACTTTATCCGGATGAATGATCTGTCTGATGATTTTTGAATTCTATTGGCGAGGATTTTGTTGAGAATTTTAGCATCAATGTTCATCAGAGAGATAGGTCTGTAGTTTTCCTTCTCTGATGGTTCTCCATCCGGTTTGGGTATTAAGGTAATGTTGGCTTCATAGAATGAATTTGGAAGGGTTGCTTCCTCTTCTATTGTTTTGAAGAGTTTGTAGAGGATTGGGGTTAGCTCTGTTCGGAATGTTTTGTAAAATTCTGTAGTGAAACCGTCTTGGCCTGGGCTTTTCTTTGTTGGGAGATCCTTGATGACTGCTTCAATCTCTGCCTCGGTTATGGGTTTATTTAATTCTTCTGTTGCCTCTGAACTACATTTTGGTAAGTGGTGGAAGTCAAAGAATTTTTCCATTTCGTGGTGGTCCTCAAATTTATTGGAGTTCAGTTCTTTGTAGTAATTTCTAATGGTTTCCTTAATGCTCGCAGTGTCTGTTGTTATGTTGGCTTTTTCATCTATAATGCTGTTGATTTTCTCTTTTTTTCTTTTTTTGTCAGTCGGGCCAGTGGAGTGTCTGTTATTTTGTCTATCTTCTCAAAAAAACAACTTTTTGATTTGTTGATTATGTGTATTTTTTTTTTTTTACTTCTATTGGGTTTATCTGCTCCCTTGTTTTGATGATTTCTTGTTTCCTATTGTGTGCTGGTCTCTTCTGCTGCTGTTTTTCCAATTCCTGGATTTGTGTGCTTAATTCCTGAATTTGGCACCTTTCTTGGGCCTTGACATGGGCTCCAATTGCAATGCGTTTACACCTTAGCACTGCTTTGACAGTGTCCCACAAGTTTTGGATTGTTGTATCAGAGTTTTTATTGGTTTCCATAACTTTTTTTATCTCATCTTTAATTTCTTCTCTGATCCATTGTGCATTTAATAGCATATTGTTCATCTTCCAGGAGTGTCCATATTTCCTGGGGTGTTTTGCGTTGTTGATTTCCAGTTTCATTCCATGGTGGTCTGAGAGGGTATGATTCTAATCTTTTGGAAGTTATTTAGATTTACTTTGTGTCGTATCATATGGTCGATTCTGGAGAATTTTCCGTGAGCTGCTGAGAAAAATGTCTGTGTCCTTCGGATAAAAAGTTCTATATATGTCTACTAAATCCAGTTGTTCTATTGTTTGTGTGAGCTCTGTTGTCTCTGTGTTCAGTTTTTGTTTCATCAATCTGCCCATTGGTGTTAAAGGTGTGTTGAGATCATGCAAAATATTGTGTGCATATCTATGTCTTCCCTTAAGTCTGTAAGTAATTGCTTCACTTAACGAGGTGCGATGGAATTTGGTTCATAAACATTTAAAATGGTGATTGCTTCTTGATGGATCATTCCTTTCACCAATATAAAATGGCCTTCCCTGTCTCTTTTCGTGTTAGTTGGATTGAAGTCTATCTCATGTGAAATAAGGACAGCTACTTCAGGTTTTTTTTTTTTTTTTTCGTCCATTAGCATGAAATATCTTTTTTCATTCCTTCAATTTCAGTTGGTTCGCATCTTTTCTGGTTAGATGTGTTTCTTGTAGGCAAAAGATAGTTGGGTCTTGTTTGATGATCCATTCCATTAATCTCTGTCTTTGGTTGGTGAGTTTAGACCATTTGTGTTAAGAGTTAAAATTGAGAGGTTGTGATTTTCCCTGATATGAGAGTGTGTTTTGTATGTGTTGTTATCTGTGTAATTGCCCTTCCTTGTGTGGGCTTTAGTTTGGAGACCATCCTTTTTGCCCTCTTTGTTTATGGTTTGCCTCCTTTTCTTCTGGAATTAGTGCATTTCTGAGGAGATTTTGCAGAGCTGGTTTTGTGTTGGCATATTCTTCTAGTTTTTCTTTGCTATGCAAGTACCTGATTTCGTCCTCATATACAAATGAGATCTTTGCTGGGTACGTTATTCTTGGTGGACAGTTGTTTTGCTTCAGGATTTGGAAAATCTTTGTCCCTTCTCTCCTTGCTTGTAGAGTCTCTTCAGAGAAGTCAACAGTGATTCTGATTGGTTTTCCCCCGTATGTGATTTTTTCTCTGATTGGTACTTGTCTCAGGATTCTTTCTTTGTCTTCGTTGGAGTAGAACTTGAGCACCATGTGTCTGGGTGAAGATCTCTTTGGATCGTGTCTGTTGGGAGTTCTCTGTCTATCCTGTATGCGGGGTTGGATTCATGTTCCAAGTGTTTTGGAAGTTTTCCTGTATAATTTCATCGAGCACCATTTGCATTCCTGACTCTCTTTCCACTCCTTCGGGAAGGCCCATGATCCGCATATTTGATTTTCTTGGGTGATCTTTCAGTTTTTGTATCATTTTATTAGCTTTGCTTAGGTTTGTCTCCAGCTGTTTAACAAGCTGGGTATCTTCATTATGTGTCTCTTCCATTTCAGAGATCCTTTCTTCTGCTTTATTTATTCCGTTGGTCATACTTTCAACCTTGGTTTCCAGGTCATGAATTTTGTTTTTGACTTGTATTTGTGTGACTATGTGGTTCTTGAAGTCTTCCCACTTCTCATTGTCTCTGATGAGTTTTATCATTAATTTTTTAAAAATTCCTTGTCTGGTAAAGCTTCCATGTCTTCATCTCACATCTCCGAAATAGATATTGGCTTTTGGTCTTTTTTTGGTGGGGTGCTCACTCTCTCATCTGAGTTGTTGCTTTTTCTGTTGCTTTTTCCCATTGTGTTATTTTTTCCATGTTCTGAGCGGGTTGTTGTGTTCCCTGCTTACTGTCTCTGGATTCCTTTCAAGTTGTGTGATCCTTCTTGGTTGCTCGGTGTTCAGGGACACTTCAAGCACTGCTCTCTGTAGGTTTCTGGTCTGCTGCTCCTCCCTCAGCTCTCTTTTGTCCCTCTTTTACCACATCCTACTCCATGCCTGCCCTTCTCGGTCGGCCTTCTTCTATTTCCTCGGGTAGGTATAGTCTTATGTGTGCCAACAGGGATAGAGTGTGGATGAGAGACTTTATAGCCTTGGGCTTCTTGTCTTTGCTCTAGGCAGATATAGAGTGTGCGGTTCCACACCCTGCTACACTCTCACAAATGTGCTGCCCTGTTGGGAAACACACTGCTGTGGCCCACTTGCCTGCACCTCCTCCCAGGTCAGCAGACTGTGTTGAGCCATGCCCCACCTGTTGGGGTTGGAGCTGAGCACAGCAGGGGGTTCTGCCCCAGTCTCCAGCCACTTGCTGCTCTTTCTGACCCTGAGTTGGGTCAGAAGGCTCTGTGGGGCAGGCCCTAGTGTGAGGCTACTCTACCTGTTACACTTTCTCAAAGGCGCTGTCCCACTGTGAGACACACTGTCGTATCCCTGCACGCCTGCTAGCCTGTGTCCCTGCCTGGGTCAGCTAGCTGTGTGGAGCAGTGCCGCCCTTCCTCTGGAGTTGGAGCTGAGCACAGCAGGGGGTTCCACTGGAGCTTCTTGCTGCCTGTGGCTTGGAATTTGTAGGCCTGAGCTGGTTTGGGAAAGCTTGGTGTGCCCAGGCCTAGTGAGGTTCCCTGTTGCACTCTTTCAAAGGCGCTGTCCCACAGTGAGACACGCTGTCTTGTTCCTGCTAGCCTGCACCTCTTTGGATCAGTAGACTCTGTTGAGTGGTGCCCCACCTCTGGGGTTGGAGCTGAGCACAGCAGGGGATTCCAACCAAGCCTCCAGCTGCCCACTTGCGGCTAGGAATTTGCAGCCCCAAGCTGGGTTAGAAAAGCTGGGCTTCACAGGAGCTTCCAGCTACCTGCAGCTTTGAATCCACAGCCTGAGCTGGGCTAGAAAAGCTTGGCATGCCCAGCCTAGTGAGGCTTCCTGTTGCACTTTGTCAGATGTGCTCCCCAGTTGGAAGGTGTGCTGCTGTGTCCCTGCTAGCCTGAACCTCTGTCTGGGTTGGCTGACTCTGCAGTGTAGTGCCCCACCTCTGGGGCTCAGGCCAAGCACAGCAGGAAATTCCAAAGCTAATCCACACTTTGGAGCCACCAAGTTTCTGTGACGGAGCCCCAGAGAGTGGCTCCAGGCCCCTCTGCGCTCTCAATGGTGCTGACCTGCTTGTGGGGGTTCTGCTGGAAACTCCTCCCCTGCTTGTCCTCAACCTCGGCAGGGGTTGATGGCCCCTATGTTCAAACCAATAGCCACCCTTAGGGTTTTCAGGACTCCAGTTGTCAGTGGTTCCCGCTGTTGTGGGAACTTGTTTTTGCAGCTGCCCTTGTCTTCCCAGAATCAGCAGAGACTGCACTGACCTTCCACATGCCTGGGACCACAACTAACCAAGTCTTGTGTGGAGTGTTGCCTTTTCTTTCTTTCTTTTTCTGACTGTCCCTCCAAACTGTGTTGATCTTCTAACTTCAGTGAAGTCAAGTGACCATCCAACTCCTCTCCCTGCAATTCTGTGTCTCCTGGTTTGTTCCTCTGCTGGATCGGTCCTCCTCTCTTTGTTCTCCACCTTATACCAGCTCTTCAAGGTTGGCCATCTTTTTCCTTCTCCGGCTTCAGTTTCTGCAGCAGCCTCTGCTTCAGTCTCTCATGGGCCCTGGTCAATGGATGTCTCCCAGGGCACACTTGTAACTGTGGTGTCCTTGACAGAAATGCTGGTGGGGCCTGCTGGTTCTCATGCCGCCTTTCCTGGTGTGCAACACAGGCTGCTAGGAGCTCCTGCAAAGCTCCAGCTTGAAGCTCCAGCTTCAAAGTACACAGCAACCATGTTGATGCTGCTGCCACCAAGCAGGATCGGACTCTCTCCCTCAGCTCACAGGCCTCCCTTCCCTGGGGGGAGGAGGGGCTCCTCAGAATGGACACGGGCCCTTTTCCCAGCAAAGGACACAAACTGCCTGGCACCTGACAGCAGTGGTAACTGCACAGGCCCTGGTGACTTTCCTGTGAGGAGGCTCCATGTAGGGCCTCTTTCCTAAAGCCCCTCTTGGCCCTTCTACCTGCCCCACACCACAGCCATACTCCACCACAGTGGATCCTGGGCCCAGGTCTGCAGAGGCTGCCACGCTAAAAAGAGCATGTGGGGAATGTCCCAACTTCTCCCTGCCTGAATACCGCCCTGGTCATCCCAGGGCCCCGCACTGTCACTCGGAAGTGGCGATGTGCCAACAAAAGTGCATGTGCAGAGATCTTGGCATTGACAATGAGTGAGGAGACACAGTGCGTGAAGTGGACCCCAACCCACCCCCCACGTGCTGAGCTTTCCTGGGAATTCCAGTGTGCGAGCGGGAAAGTGTGTGTGTCAACATGAGCCTGGCCCCAGGCTCTCTGTGCACAGGGAGGGGAGCCTTTGTGGGGTGTGCCCAGCTCAGCCTTTCACCAGGGATGCAGGCTGTGGGTGAAAGGAACACCCTGTCCTACACGGGGCTGCCTGGGTTCAGCCCTGCTGCTGGACCATGTTTCTGCTGCAGGCATGCTGAGGTAGCCATTGTGGGTCAGACAGAAGAAAAGCATGTAGAAAGACACGTGCCCAGAGTGGGCTAATAAATGGTTGCTCTGGTGGTGGGTCCTGGGTGGCTTTGGTGGGCTCCCTGCCCTTCCATGTCTACCTTCCAGGCATTATTCCCACATTGCAGGCAACTAAATGTTAGCACTGTTGAGAAGCTCAAGGCTTTCAGTGGCAGCTTGCACTGCCCTGATGCTGAAGGAACCCTAGTTGGCCTGCACTGTACCTGTCACAGTGTGGGTTCACAACAAGTTAAAAGCGTGAAAATGTCCAGGATTGTTTTTCTGTTAAAGCCTAAGTGATTGTAAGAAAGAAAAATAAATAAATAAATAAATATAAACACTGCCAGCAACAACTATAGTGGGCTTAACTCTTTTAAAATGTGATTAAAAGACATTTTACATTGACCAACTGTCACAATAAATATTCTTTATACATATCATATTTTATTCCTTGGACTGTGTAGATTCATCTTCTAAAGGCATAGCTACACACAGTGAGAGTGAACAAAACACAGAAGGTCTGTCACACGCACACTCAGAAATGGATCTGGATAAGACAGCCTCCACAATGTTTAGCTTGTTCCTGGTTGGCTTTCCAAATGGCGGTCTACATGCTGGCAGAATTGGGGTGTCTGGAGTTACAGCTGGGCCTTTCAATTGGGCGGTAGGGTTCTAAGTACTGGTCTCACAGAGTTTGCCCACAGGAATGAGCAGATGGCTACATGGTATTGAAAGTCATGTCTTCCCCAAGACTCCCAGGGAATGCTTGTGACTGAGCCCAAATAGCAGCCACATTGTGATTCCTGTATTCAAGGACTTTCTCCTTCCTGCATTACTTGATAAACATCCAGGGTTTCAAATGATAGGTGTCAATATAGAGGTGTCAATGACGTGGAGTGCAACTTAGCACAGACCTTGGGTTGGATAGAACCTCTTGATGACCTGTAAAATATGTGGTGTGCTCTGTGTTCTTCAGCCCATAGATCTACTTCAGGGCTTATAAAAAAGCCAGTAGTGATGCAACTCACTATGGATTTGCTTGAAGTGACATCAGGTCTTTCAAATGCAGAGTAATGCATACTCTCTTATTTTCTCCCTCCCTCACTCCCTCACTCCCTCATTCCCTTCCTTCCTTGTCCCTTCCTTCCTTCCTCTCCCTCCCATGTCTCTCCCATTCTTTCTCCCTTCCTTCCTTCCTCCGTCGCTTACTTTTTTTCTTCCTTCCTTCCTTCCTCCCTCCCTCCCTCCCTTTTTTCCTTCCTTCCTTCCTTCCCCTTCCCTCAGTTTTTCCTTCCTCCCTTCCTTCCTTCCTCCCTCCCTTCCATCCTTGCTTCCTCCCTCCCTTCCATGCTTCCGTCCTCCCTCCCTTCCTTCCTTCCTCCCTTCCTTACTTCCTCTCTCTCTGTCTTTCTTCCTTTTCTCTCTACCTCCTTTCCTTCCCTCCCTCCTGCCTCCCCCCCTTCTCTCTCTTTCTCGCTTTCTGGCTACCAAGTATTGGTTGTTACTGGAACTGTGAGAGCTGCTCCTGGAATGTGGGTGGGAAACAGAAGCTGGCTAATTCTTCTGTGATGAATAATGGGCTGAAAATGGGATCATGACAGAGGAACATGTGGCAATGGCAAAGGTTCCTATGGTGGGCAGACATGAGGACCAATGTTGAAATTTGCCTCTTTAGGTTTTCCCACTCAGAGCATCATGTCCTCTGCACACATGAATATTGGACTTCATCTTTTTCTCTATTGAGCCAGCTACTTCTTTCTTTCTCCTCTTGGTAAGCATGGCAGAAGTTGATATGCTTGGCTTGTTTCAGATCTTGGAAGAAGTTCAGCTTTTGACAACATAAATTGATGTGGCTATTGACTTTGATATATATATCCTTTATACTTTTGAGAATAGTTTTTCTATACTTAATAATGTTTTTTCTAATGGTGGGTTTTGAACCCAAATATGTGTCTGAGTATTTTGAATGGTCTTACAGTTTATTCTTTTTCCTGTAGATACTATTCTTATATTCCTTGATTTGCATATGGTGATATGTATTGCATTTACTGGATGAATTTGATAGATTAATATGTATGACTATTATATCTTTACATTTCACCTATCTTTAATTATTGTTTGCTTCATACTGTTTTGTGATTTGTTGATTGCAATTATGCATTGGTTTTCTTATCCCTTTTGTTGTGTCTTGTAACTTGACATGTTCATTTCTAGGTTTCTTTTGATTTTACCATTGACCCATTGGTCATTCAATAATGTGTTGTTGAGTCTCCATTTTATGGCATAATTAAAGAGTTTCATGAGTTGATAATTTGTTTTAGAGATTCATTGTATGATTCTAGCTGTTACACTTTGAGGTCTGACTGACCCAGAGTACACATTAACTCTGTTACTTCTTGCTTGATTTTTTGTGTAGTTGATGTGACCATTTACTAAGTTGGAATGTAGCTATCAGCCATTATTATTGTAGTGAAAACTTCTTTCCCTTTATGTCCATTAACAATCACGTTCAATTAGCATGTAGCATTGTGAATGTATATATGCATTTATTATAGGTTCTTCTCCATACTGAATTATTTCACTGTTCACTGTGACACACTTTGTCATCTCTTTTAATATATATGTAAAATACATATATTTATTTTATATCATATATATGATTATATATTACATATTTTTATTTTATTTATAAAATATTTATTTATTTTATTTGTATATATTATATAACATATATCATTATATATATTTAATTTATATATATGTGACAGAATCTATTGTGTGTGATATAAGTATACATAAAGCTTCTTATTTGTGTTGTCGCTGGCATGCTATTTCTCACCCATCACCTCACTCTGTCTAGGTTTTTTTTTTGGGGGGGTGGGTGAGTTGTGTTGTTTTTGGGAGGAAATAGTTATACCCCGTTGTTTGGTATGTTTAGCAACTATTTATCTTCTAACAAGTCGTTGGATCATTTGCCTGTGAAATTATTAAGTAAACTGCCTGATGTTGCCAGTTTTTCATAAATGTTTTCATGGTCTATTTGTCTATTTACCCTGCATGTTTTAAAGTTTTATTGATTTTTATTGGAAAGTCAGATATACAGAGAGGAGGAGAGGCAGAGAGGAAGCTCTTCCTTCTGCTGACTCACTCCAGCAAATGGCTGCAAGTGCCATAGCTTCCCTGATCGTGGGCCAAGACCTGTGAGCATCTTCCAGGTTGCACGTGGGTGCATGGTGCTAGGACTTGGGTTGTTCTCGACTGCTTTCACAGACCTTAAAAAGGGAGCTGGATGGGAAGCAGGATCACTGGGACAGGCACCAGAACTGGTGACCAGATAGAATCCCAGAACGCGCTAGGTGAGAACTTTAATGGCAATGCTACCATGCCGGCCCTTCTCTGTATTCTTGTTGTTGAATTTTCCCTTTAACTGTCTTCAACTGTAGTTAGTGCAAATCTCCCCTGTTGAGTTGGGACTTCAAAAAGCATCTTTTGTACCTGAATGAATAGTGGTAAAGTCTTCAAAATATCATTCTGAAATTCTGTTTGCTTTTGTTTGTTTGTTTGCTTGTTTTTCTTCATTTACATGGGACAGCATTTTGGGATGCAGATTTGTTATTTCTTTCTTTGAGGCCTGAAGTATCTATCTACATCTCTCCCGGCATTAAGAGTTTCTAATGAGAAGTTAGACATTAGTGTATTAGAACACCTAAGAAAGTAATCCAGCATTTCTCTCATAACAAGTTAGGATCATATCCATTTTTTCTTGACAGTATGACTAAAGCATGTCACATTATAGTGTTTGTTTCTAATTAGGTTGATCATGAGTTCTGTATATTTCTACTTTGATGTCCCTTTCATTCTACTCAAAAGGCACATTTTCTACTGTTAGTTAGCTCAATAGGCCTTCTAATACTTTCTCTCAGCACTTTCACAAAGCCCTAAATTGTAAATGTCTGATTGCTTTCTATATACCCATGCACCTCCCAGACAGTTGCCAGTTTCATTTTTAAACATAGCTTTTTAATTTGCCTTTTGGCAAACTGAGATATTCTTTTGGCAAATTGGATTGTTTATTTTTAGCCTTTTTGGGCAGGAACTCAACAGATCAAGCAAGTCAGAGATGATACTGGCATTGGGCCATGCTGCACAGCATATAATTTAAAACCAAATCTAAGTTTCTACCTTGCACAAATGAAAGATGTTAGAGCAACTTCCTGGAGCTGCAATGGTGACTCAAAAGGCAACTCCTCCATGTGCCGCACTGGAAACACATGTGGGCATCTGTTGAACAACTGCTGCCTCATTTCTGATCCAGCTCTCCGATTATGAGCTGATAAAGCAGCCAACGTTTCCTCAATCCTTTTACATTTGCATCCATGTAGGAGATCTGGAAGAATGTCTTGGCTCTTTCCAGATGCAGCCAGTCATTTGGGGATCAAACCAGTGCGTAGAAGATTCATATTTCACAAAGGAAGTTCCATTAGCAGATTCAGTTGAGGAGAACAATGTCGTATCCAGGTATCTTTGGTATTTGGATCACAAAAGAATGTCGTCCAAATCAAGATGTAAGTATTGATACATATTGTATCTTACTTAGAGAACATGCAAGTTATTTGGGGAAAAAAAGTCTATAGCATATTAATTAATTACTAGTGACTCACCTGAAAGCTTCAATTATAACTTAAAATCAGTCGTGTTATCTCTGCAGATATGTGAAACATATAGTTGATCAAAAAATCAAAACAGAAAAAGCTCATGCAACAATTCTGAAGGGGAATAAATTTTCTGTCCTTTCAAAAGTATTGGGAGTTTACATACTGCTGTCTTTAGTGTAGCTTCCACTTATTTATTCCTCTCATCACTTGAGGACAAAGCTGAAAATACCTACATAGCTATATCTGCAGCTTATCTTTGTGGTTTAATTGTTATTTCTTACTGGATTCACTGACTCTTCTGGAATCCAATGTATATTTTCCCTAGTAGGAAATCATTTTACTTAACTTTGGAAAGACTTTCCATTGCTTGATATGTTGTTACTTCTCCTGATTAGAAACCCCCAGCTGATATTTCCTCAGTCTTTATGGACAATAAATCTTGATACAGTATGTATGCACGCACATATATATATATAATCATACATATAATCACACAGATATATTTTAATATATACCAATGTATATATGTGTGTATATTTATTCACATATATGTATATATGTGTGTATATATATAAATATATGTATATATGAATTTCTAATTGCTCATAGAGTTCATGGATCCAAAGTTGAAATAAATCACAGGTTCTGATGTGACAAGTCATGATATGTTCTCCACTGTTGTACTAAAGAGAAGACTGCATTTTCTCTTTCTCAGAGAAATTAGTAAGAACTTACTGCTAAGAAGACATTTCAACTTTGCCAAATGTATCCTCATTTTACAAATGTGTATTTGCTAGGATGATGTGGAAGTTGAGAGAGCAAAAGTGATGGAGAAGGAGACCACCGCCACCATTCACCTGAAACAATGTTTTCCCCTGTATTGGAACCGTATATTATATTTGCACAACAACAGTCACAAGCCCAGCATTGTACTGTTGAGACGTATTCTGACATTGTAGGCACATGGTATGCAGAACACTTTGATATGTAGCCCAGCATTCTAGTATATAGTTAATGGTTTCAGTGGGGAGTCCATCTTTGATTCAGAAGTAGAGATGCATACTTTAATGCATCTCCGAATCATGGGGTACTTCCCTTCATTACACAGATCCTCCAGATAGATATGTGTATCTAAATGCTTGCCCATAAATCAGGAAGGTTTCCTTATATTGGAGAGACCATATGATATTTATGTTTCTGGGACTGGATTATTTCACTCATCATAACGCAATCTTTTTGGTACCATTTTGCTGCAAATGTCCAAAATTCATTCGTTCATTCTAATGGCTGAGTAGTATTCCAGAAAGCAGATATATCACAGTATCATTATTTTCTCCTCTTTTGATGGGCATTTGTGTTGTTTCTGTGTCTTTCATGTTGTGGATTGTACTGCTGCAGATTTCTCATATGCAGCAGTTTTCTTGATCACATGGTTTCAGACAGTACTTAGTTCAGTTTTCATTATATTGCCTTTTATGATATTGAGTATTTCAAATCATCAATGTACATGATTTTTTTCACTTTTCTGACTTCTCTTACTTTATAATAATCTGAGATGTTCATTCAAATAATTGCACATCTTTGGAGGAATTTATTAGTGTATTTGAATTTTCTGAAACAACAGTGATATTTTATTTTTTCTTTCTTTAATTGTTTTTTATTGTATTTTTGACAATCTTTACATAGCTAATTAGGGTAAAAAGTGCTGAAAAATTGAGTAAGACTATTATTTCCATATTGATTGTTTCCTTCATGTATCTGAGGTAAACGGAATTTTAAGGGAGAAGCCCCATGTGGTTTCCCACCCACCCCAGGTCCCAGATGTGGAGCATGCTCTGAGATTCTTGCTTGAGTGGTTGTGATAGTTCACTGGTTATGAATCACTGCCAAGCTCACCACTCCAAGCACAATGAGGTCCTCAAAGAATCCACTGATTGACACAATCCATCTTAGAGTCTCTGTTTGCCCAATATTTTGCTACCAATGATTAGATGAGGTAGTTGATTTGACTTGTTGTAGATTCTGTCTTTTCTTGGTTAAGGTTCCGAGTCCAGCAGTTCCATTGGGGAGATCTCGAAAACAACTTTGAGGTGTTCCCAGGTTCTTTTATGCACTAGGAAGTACAGGGCCTGGCACAGTCCATCGCGCCATTCAGCTGGTGGTTGCAATTGCTGGGTTGGTTCTGTTACCAGCCCCGACTTCCACTGGAACCAACGGGTGTTGCAATCCAGCCTGTTTCTGCCCAGCACATACCCGGCCCTGACATTAACCAGTGGGAGCTGCAGCCCCATAGGAACGACACACAATAACTCCCACCAGGCCTTCCCCCTACCCTGGTATGCCAGTATGTTTAGCAGACTAGTCCAGTCTGCCCCACATCCCATTTGGCACTGATATATGTCAATGGGTATTAACGTTTAGTTCCATGTAACCAGCTCCACTATGCAGTCCACACAGATGATGTTGGGTGTCTCTCTGTCCAGATACCCCAGCCCCTGTCCTAGTTTTCATGTCCTCCTGTGGAAATTTTAACTCAAGAGGGAGGATCCCACTATTTCCTTTCTAGGCCTCGCCTACTTCCGGATTATACACTCTCCGGGTGGTTCTGTGATTTGACTTGACAGAATTATCCCCCAGCTTCTGACAGCTGATGCTGTGGCCAAGACAAAACATCCTTCACCCACTCTAATTTTCTTTACACCAGTAGAAATAATCTGCCCATCATGGCTTTTTCCTGATCTGTTCCACATGAGGCACACAGGTGTTGTAGCCTTATTGAGTCAGGTCTGCGCCCATCTCATGCTTGCAGAAGGAGTGGCTGTGCAGCAAGGGAAACACCCCCCAAATTCCCCCTGCTGGCTCCGCCCCGTCCCTTCCTGGTTCTCACGCTTGCTGGATGGGCACTGCAGTCACATCTGGTATAGGCAACCTCACGTTGGTATTTCATATTGTGCACTGGTCTTTGTCATGACCGAACCCCGCTCGACCCACACTGTTCTTGTGCCTGGATTTGCCAGTGGATGACGTGAACAGATTCAACATAGTCTTCCCCCACCCCTGCCAATTGTATGCCTGTGGGTAACTTTCCATGGCCTGTTCTGGGCTGTTTCCTATCATGTTTCTTACACTTACCTGCCGGGCCTGAGTCCTGCCAGAGGACTTGCCCAGGATCCTCCATCAGAACCTCTCCCAGTGCCAGGTTTCAAGCTTACTAGTGGGTCCATGAGCCAGCCCTATTAAGTCTACCTCCTGTCCCAGCAGGAACAGTGGCTTTTCCTGACTGGCCTTCAATCCAACCTGGTCCTTGCTGTAGGTTGTTTCAACACAGCCATGGTTTGTCCTTACTCACATACAGCACACACATGGCTCAGTAGGGGTTTGAGGTCTTGCCTAGTCCATCGCACATCTATCCCAGTCCTCCAGGACACCAGAGGGTGTTGGTGTCTGGCCCGGTTTGGTGCATCCCATCCCAATCCACACTTGTGCCAAGGGAGACTACAACCGTATCCTGATCAGAATGCAGCCCCCATTCCATCCCATGAGCTCCCTGGTGGGAACCTCAACCCAGTTAGGGTGTTCCCTTTGCTCCCCATCTGGGCCTGTTCCCAGGAATAGATCGCATGCATGCCAGCGATTGCTCTGACTCAGCATGGCTCTGTCCCCAACCTGCCCGGCCTCTGCCTTAGACACTGTGGCTTGGCGTCCCTGGATCACGCAGATCAGTAGGTGCAAGATCCTAGCTCGGCTTGACCTGTGCTTTCTCCTGGTCTCTAGTGTCACTTGTGCACCAAGGTTTGCTCAGTACTGCCTGGTATACACTATTCTTTTAGCAATTGACACAGTACGCAGCTGTTGGAGCTACTTTGCCCAGCTTGCCCAGCTTGTCTGAACCCCCAGGTCTGCACCACATATTCACCAGCAGGAGCTATGACTCACCAGGGCAGTTTCTCATGTTCGTCAATTTGATCCACTCCCACACCCAGTTCTCATATGTGCTGTTGGGTTTTATGCCAGTGCCCAGCAAAGTCTAACCTTCCATTTGGTCTTGTATGAACTGGTGAATGTTGCAGCCCAGCCCAGCCCACCCCACATCCCATTCAGGATGCACGTTCGGGTGCTGCCCTGACCAGTCCGGACTGTTGCCAGTTGCTTTGCCTGTGAGTGATGGCATGCTCCTGGGTCACACCTGCCTCAGGCCATCACCATCCCAGCTCTTGAGCTAACTGGTGGGGCTAGAATTTGCACAGGGTTTGGCCCACATGTTTCCAACAGAATCCACCCCCAGATATGGTTCTCAAGTGCTAGTTAATGTCGTGGTCATGCATAATGTGACCAGTTTCTTGAAACATCATCATGTCAGATATAGGATATGATCTTGTTGGACAAGCCCTGAGCCCTAGCTTTTGCAAGGATTGGTGTTTTGCGGTAAGCATTGTCATTGGGAATCTTTAGGATAGATTCATATACCATAAGCAAAGTGGGTTCCAATGGGAGCTACCTAACCAGTGATTGAAAGAACCAAAACCCCAGAATTACCTGGCATGGTGGTCAGCAGGCAGAGCCTAACGCCAAATGGCTCGCTCCCTGCCTGGGGACAGCTGACCACATGCATGTTGTGGCTGGCATCTGTGATCCGGGCATGAGACGCCCTGGCCTGAGACCCCCCAGCAGTTGGGAAGCTGCTAGAAGTTTAAACCCCGAAGCCCAATGTTGCACCCCTCCCAATCCCATCCACCAATCAATGAGGTTTACAGTGGGTGTCCCCAGACCCCTGGCCCCAGGCCCGCCCAGCCCCAGAGACTTCCCCTTCAATGTACTCATCCTGAAGGGAGCAGCCCCTGAAGCCAGGCAGGCCCAGGGACAGCTCACTGCGTGCATGAGATACCTGGCATCTGGGATCCGGGCATGAGACGCCCAGGCCTGAGACAACCCCAACCGTTACTTTCTTATAGCTTCCTTCTGAGTTGTAAAATGCCATTTTGCCCATTACTCTAGGAACTCCAGATATCACTTAAGGTTTGTGGTTCTAAGAATTAGAGGATCAGACTGTCTATAAAAAGGAGAATTTCATATTCTTCCTTTCCAATATGTATCCCTTGAGTTTACCTTTCTTGTCTAATCACTTTTTACTAAACCTTCAAGGATGAGATATAGCAGAATAGGCCAGAGCAGAGAGCCCTTTCTGGGTCCTTTGAGTGTGGCTCCAGCTTTTGCCAGTTCAATGGGTGCTGTTTGTGGATGCATCATACATATATTCTTAGTTGTTTTGATTTATCTTCCTTTGTCACATTCATATATGCTGCTGGCCATGAAGGTGTCAGCTTTTGATCAAATGATTTCAGCTTTAAACCTTTTACTGACCTGTATAGCCTGTATCAACTCTGCTTTCTTGGGATAAATTGCATTTCCTTTGGATGATGTATTTGACAAATTGTTTGTTTCTATCAAGTAGTATGTTGGAGGGATGTCTAAACAGATGCTCATAAGCACAAACATTTGTGCAAGGTTATTTAATTTTCTTTCTTCCATTTTTCTCAGGTTTTATAATTAACAGTATCAAAAACAGTCTGCCCGGATTTGCTCACTTTCAGGATTTTCTTGTTAATGACTTACAAAGATTTGGATTAATTATTTCTTTTTTTTTTTGGAAGAATAAGAAATAGTAATACCTGAAACTCGGCTTTTGTGAAATGTTATTTGTTAGATGCTAAATCACTATGAAACACCAAAGCTAAAAAGACTAGAATGATGTCAAAACCAAGTTTATTGAGATCTTCTCCCAAGTGAGGCTCATTGGTTTGCGAGGAAGTGGATGTTCATGGGCCGCCAAAGTTGCACCTGAACTAAACCACACACTCCTTAAGCAGTGGTGCTAATGTGGCTTGATCTAAAGTTATGTGTTGTCTTCTGATTGGTCAGATCCATTTTAATGAGTGGGAACTTGTGGTGACAACTAGGAGCTTTTCCCCTACTTCGGGTCCTCTGGGCTAACATTATTAATGATGCAATTTTAACCTCCTTAGTAACATAGTATTATTCTATATATTCATTCTTAACTTTGCTGACTTACTTAGTTAAATAATATTTTTCAATAAATTAATTTTTCTAAATTTTTGAAGCCTTGACCTTAAATGCTCCTATTGACAAATAACTGATTTTGCTGTGATAGTCTCAATTGTAAAACCTGCCCTTTTACCAACAATTCTACTAAAGTGTTTGCTATCCATTCTGTGGTTCCATGGCCTGGTAATATACACATTTCTTTGTTTATTTCAAGTAAACCTCCTATTGCTTTTTCACTAACTGCTGTACACTATGTTCTCAAATGTGTTTATGGCATGTTGACGTATGTTATCACTTGCCCTCTAGTAATTTTCAGCAGGATTCATGCTCAATTGTGTCCTAGACATCCATTGGTAGATCATTTACCAAGTAGGTTGCATTTTTCAACTTTTGAGTGATTGATATGCATTTGCCTCTTAACATCTTTGTTACACCAAAAACCTCAGATATTTTGTAGAATCATATTCAAATTTCCTTTTGGACTTAGCATATTTCCCTTTAAATGTTCTTAGTAATCTACTGTAATGTGTATATTGTTTAATCATTACTAGCCTGCACTTATACTGTTTGATAATTTGTTAAACTCCATCTGTTTGCCAGCACAATTTCACCCAAGCAAGATACGGATTTTTTTTCTAACACACAGACTTAATTCCGTAAGTTTTCATTAATCCTAAAGTAGTCCTTTCTAAATGTTTTCAGGTATTTCTGTAAATCATCTTCACAGTTTTCTTTTCAAGTCTTGTAGTTATTGTGATGCGGATAGGATCTGTGTGCTTTTCTATGACATCTTTCCTGTGTTCTGGGTTGATCTTATTGGCTCTACAATCTCCCTGTGCTCTGTAACCCTCCTCTGTGCATCTGCAATAACTGTACCCTCAGGGGAGAGTCACAGCAATGTCACCTGGATAAAGGGATCTGCCTTACACTGCAGGGAACAGGGATCCCTAAGTGGCACCCATGTTCTGCACAGTGTGTCTCCTCTATAGGATGCAGGAAAAAAATAGCATAAGAATAGCTTCAATGATGGATGTTCTCACCACATCTTCCTACCTCAGAATCAGGCTGACCCACTTTGTGCCACAATCCCTATATCGTCAGGTGTTAAACCACATAGATTAACTGTGTACTCCTGAATAAATGCACGTATCCTTCCATGATGCCTAGACATTTGAAATCATGAAATGTGAATGGAAACACAACTGTGAAAACAGGTTCTCTAGATATTGGGGTGATGAAATAATTTTTTAAAAAAAGGATTAACTAAACTCTTACTCCTATTTACAATATCTATCATAGTAAAATTGTACAGCAACAGGAACAAACCATGATGAATCACTATGTTATTTGCTATATAGGTAAAGCCTTAACTAGTTACAATTGCTATGGGGAGGTCATTAAAGAGACACTTCGGATTTCTGAAATTATATCCAGCATATTGCATTCATCTCACCCATATGCATTTATCTAAAAAGCAAAACAACATATGTACCTCCATGTACACAGCAGACCAATTATAACAGCTAAGATTGGCATCAAATCATATGCACTCCAAAACAGACGGTAATTGGAAGAGCTCCATCTTCGTTCTCTTTCACAACTGAACCATTTTTCATAAGATACATGGTGGGGTCCCATATGTTCACTGGTTCTAATCCTGGCAACCCTGCTTTTATATAGATCCCTGCTTGTCTTCTAGGAAAGCAGTCAAGGATGGCCCAAGGCCTTGGGACCCTGCACCTGCATGGGAGAACTAGAAAAGCTCCTGGGTCTGGATCAGCGCAGCACTGGCCATTGTGATCACATGCGGAATGAACCATCAGATGGAAGATATTTCTCTCTGTTTCTTCTCCTCTCTATATATCTGCCTTTCCAATAAAAATAAATAAATCTTAAACAAATAAAAAATGCACACACCTACTGCAACAAGGTGGAGGAATCCACCATGGGGCTAGGGTACAGGGAGGGGTTGGGGAATCCCAGAGCCTGTGAAACTGTTTCACATACTGCAATGCAATTAATAAAATGAAAAAACACACGCCTTATCAACAACAAGAAGCACTTAAAGTAGGCAATCTATAATTTAAGGACTATGTCACACTGTAAATTGATCAAATGAAAGCTGAAATATCAGAAATTAATAATAAAGTGGGACAAAATAAAGGTACAGTGGAGAGTCTCCAAAATAGAATGAAGCATTCTGAAGAAAGAATCTCCAAATTAGAAGATTTTCCTGTCATCAGGGGAAGACAAAAGAAAAACACAAACAACAACAACAACAAAAATAAGCTGGAAGCAGAGCTGGATCAGCAAATCATGCATATATTCTAAAATTTAAAAACACTATTAAAAGAGCAAATATAAGAATTAAGGGAATCCAAGATTTTGTAGAAAGAAAAGCTATTTTTACAAATATATTTAATGAGATAATAGGGGTATTTTTTTTCTAATCTAGAGAAAGAACTAGGAAACATTCGGGAGGGGTACAGAACCCCCAACATTGTTCACCTGGTCTGATCTCCAGCATGACACATGATTATCAATCTCTCTTCAATCAAACATGAGAGAAAAATACTTATATGTGCACTTGAAAAAGAAAATCAACTGACATTTAAAGAAGGCCAATTAAATTTACAGGAGACCTCTTATAGGAAACTCTATAATTCAGAAGAGAATGGAGCAATGTTTTCCAGATTCTAAAAGCAAAAACTTGTTGGCCCAGGATAATGTACCCAGGAAAACTTCCTATGTCTTTGTAAACTAAATAAAACTCTCTGACAGCCAATTAAAATGAAAAGAGTATTGCCTCTTCCAAATCTGCCCTACAAATGATACTTAAAAAATGATACCTGACAGAGAAAATAATAGTACCAACCACAACCAAAGGCAAATGTGAAGAACATTCCAGTAATATAATAACAGAAGTCTAAGTCAATGAATAATCCACAGCTAAAGTGACAGACAAAATTACCATCCATTCATATCAACCCTGAATGTAAATGTCTTAAGCTCATTAACAAATATAGATTAGTAAGCTGGGTTAAAAAACAAAACCCATCTCTTTGTTCCCTATAAGAGACATTTCACCAGTAAAAATCAGCAGAAACTATAATTCATGGATCTTTTTGTTAGTTTCAACTCTTCAAAATACATTTTTCTGATTAAATAATTCAGTGACTCATAATTCATACAGCAGCATCACTTTCATCAAGAAGGGTCTTGATTTCATGTCTTCAGCAATACATTAGTCATTAAGTAGCATGCTATTTACCTTTATGCTCTTAATTCCTTTTTCTTCCTTTTGTTGATTTTGCATTGTGGCTTATCTTTTAAGTGTATGTATAGCAACTGTTTAATGGAGAACATCATACCCAAATATGAGGATACAATGCGATATGCATCTCTACTTCCAGACAAAGATGGATTCCCAATGAAGCTGTTTACTATATCTTGACAATAGGATGCCACACTCTCTGCCATTGTCCATGCGTGCAATGAGGGACGTATGACTGTGTATGAAGAACTATACTATGGTAACTATAAAGGGAAACTCAGTGAGGGGCGGGGGAGCGAATCGTGGAAAAGCTAAGGGAAATGCCAGGGTCTATGGAAATGTGTTATAAAAATAACAATAGAAAGTGAAATTAACAGAAATAAATGCTTTTAAAAGATGAATATGCATCTTGTTTTCTGCAGAAATCTAAAACTAAAAGAAGAAGAAGAAGAAGAAGAAGAAGAAGAAGAAGAAGAAGAAATCAGAGGCAGTTGTCACACTGGAATTGAAAGAATAGGCAAGCCAACCATCAGAAAGAGTACAATGGATTTAAACCAAACCGTATGCGGATGTAACTATATTAATCAAGAGGCTGAAATAGAGTAGGAAAAAGGAAATGCAGGGAAATGTGGCTGATGCTATGGGAGCAGCCAGAAATGAAGAGAAGAGTTGGTGTCCTGCTGTCACAGCAATTCTAACTACCTAGCTTTTCACAGTCGGAATGCTTAAGTTGTGCCATGACCAGGAACTAGGGGATGTATGTGTAAGGCTTGGGAGGTTGAGATCCTAGCAGGCCACAGAACAGCCTACAGTTTTTTCCTCAGCATAATACACTGCCTAAAACTTTCCTGTTACTGGGCACCAGCTGACAATCCCATTCCCAGAGCTTGGAGCTAAAACTTCTCTCCAGAAGGACCAATCCCTGTTCTCCTCCCCAGTTGCCGTGTCTGCTCTCTCCCTTCCTGAAGGACTCTTGCACCTCCATCCTCTCTGATCAGGGACACCAGTCCTTGTCTGCTATGCTTCTGAGGAGCATCTCTGAGCAGAGCAGCCCTTCACACAGAGGCCCTTTAAATTTCCTGGAAGCGCACCAGAAAATGGTAACTTATCAATTCTTCCTGGCACAGACTGGCCAGTTGGCTCCTCCTTGTCCACCAAGAACACCTGACCTGCTAGGGCCAGAGCACCAAGTCCAGCCTCCAGCCAGTGCACATTGCAACACTGCAGAGACTGTCAGACCTCTTTCCCCTCAGCCTCGTAAATGGCCACTGTGATAACTCAGTTTCTTCCCTCCTTGTGTGGTAATCCAACATAACTTTCTGTCTCCAGTTCAGTGACTCACCAGAATGTCTAATCTCCACTGTACACATTAAGAAAGGCATCTCCAGCTTCATAAGACTCAATTCATGCTTCCATTGCACAAGAAAGAGTCAGCAGCAGGAGCAAGACCCCAACCATCTGGGTCCTGGAATAAAGAATGCACACTTTATCATCGCCCTTGTCAGAAAATTTGAATACTGGTCATAAAGAAGACCTAATTTAAGTGTCCATTTTCTTGAACTTGTACACAGTTCTCAGTGTAATATATCCGTTAACCTTAGTACATTGAGGGAGAAATACACACCTTCCCTACTCTCCACCCAGATCATCTGCGAGGACCTCTGACTCAATCCCCTGCTGTACTATCCCAGGGAGGATGTCAGCTTCACTGTAATCATGCCAGAAGTGGGGTGCATAGCCCAGGGAGGGGGGGCATGCATTTCCTTAGGGGGGAGGCTGGGAAGTTGGGTGCAGCAGCCTAGCAATCGTGCTGCAGGCATGAGACGTGCCCTTACATGAACCTTGTCGACACCTCCTGCATCAATTTACAGGGGTCCACAAGCTCAAGTCTTCATTTCTACAAATCCTCCCCCTTTGCCCTAATCTCCGGCTACACCAACCTCTTGTTGCCAGAAACCAAGGGCTGTACTCTGGTGCCAGTGCGGTTGACTCCTGCAACCAACACCACACCCTCCCCCCAGGATCTATACCCACCCAGGAGCATGGCCAAAGCCTGGACTGCCTGCCTTGCAGACACATTGAGATGTGTGCTGGGTCTGCTGTGGTTGGTGGCCATTCAGGTCTGGCTGGGATCCAGGTGCCAGTGTGGAGGGCAGTGGGAGCGGAAGCAGGAGCACAAGTGTCTGTACCATGATGGCAACCTGCTAGGAGCACAGTAGTTTGCACTACAACTGTGGTGCACATGGCTGCAGAGGCATGGGGACGCAAAACATTTGTGGACACACAACACAGACTATCTAAGTACCACAGCAGTGTGAACACAGCCAGGGTTTGTGGGACATTGGACACTGCACTGGCTTTGGCCAGTCAGTGCAGGGGATGGAGAAGAGAAGGCTGAAAAGAAGGAGCAGGAAAACTGAAATTTTCACTTACCCACACAGAGAATGAGACTCCATATTGCCAACCTGTGGGTATGTCCTGTCCTTGAGGGTGTTGTCCCAAGCCACAACTCAATCAACACAAATGGGAAATGGGAAAGGGTCTGCTATATTAACAGTCAGTGAGAACACACAGTGTGCTGTGAAATTACCATATTATAAGAGAAAAATACGTGTGTAATTCATGAATGAAGTCCCAGATCCTCATCAAGGACTATCAGTACAAGCACCGAAGACAACATCCCAACTGCCGAGGAGAACACGAGGAAATGGAGTGCCTTCGGAGGCCAAGAACTCTTAGGTCACCTACCCCCATCCGGAGCGTCCACAGGGGATGGCAGAAGTCCAAACTCTGCCGTGCAAAAACCAACTTTATCAGAATGACAACCAGGAGCCCTGAGCAGTCTGCAGAAACAGAAGAATAATAAACTTCCTTCAGGACAAAGGAGGCAAGGTTTCTGTGGTCCTCACCTAGCTCCAGCTCTGGGTCCCCACTCTCTCTTGCGAAGACCATTAGGATCACTCCAGAAACACCTCAAAACAAATGTACAAACATACAAACCAACAAAAAACCTAGAACGGAGAGACAACAACAAGGAAAGCTTAGAATCAGACAGGAAACGGTCAGCAGGGATTCACTCATACCTCACTAGTTGGGACACAAAGATCAGTTAGGCCTCACTGAGGTATTAGAGATTTATCTGCACACCCCTTCTAAAAAAAAAATGTTCTGTACCTAAACTGATAACACATGTCTTGCTAGAGTTATAAGCCAGTTTAAAGATTTATTTTTATTATGTTTTTATTGGAAAGGCGGATATACAGAGAGGAGAGACAGAGAGGAAGATCTTCCATACAATGATTCACACTCCAAGTGAGCACAATGGCCGATGCTATGTGGATCCGAAGCCAGGAGCCTCTTCCAGGTCTCCCACAGGGGTGCAGGGTCCCAAAGCCCTGGGCAATCCTCAACTGCCTTCCCAGGCCACAGGCAGTGAGCTGGAAGGGAAGGGGAGCTGCCAGGATTAGAACCGGTGCCCATATGAGATCCTGGGCATGCAAGGCGAGGACCTTAACCACTTGTGCCACCGTGCCACCGCGCCACCATGCCACCGCACCGGGCCCATATAAACCAGTTTAGACCACCAGAATAAGAACCAACTTCAGCAAAATCATGCTTCAACATTATAAACACCTAAACACTACGATGAAAACAGACACGAGACAGCTGAATATTAATCTATAGTCATTTTGAGGTGTATAGAATTCGGTTGAATATAAACCAAAATTGAAATGTTTATGAAGAAGTCACAGGAGGCAGTTAAGTACCTGCATTTTCCTATTAACATATTGGTTAATCAATACCATGTCAATTAATGCCATAATGTTGTAAGTTATTGTTGATATTATGTTGGGGCTTTTAAAGATTGGGACAATACATTGCCAGCTTTACCTTCAGACCAGAGATGGTCTCACCAAGAAATCTCTGATATCACTAGGATAATAAGATGCTGGACTTTATGCTTGGTAAATACTTCCAATGAAAGAACCTCAACTGAATTTGAACTGTGGTAATGCATCAAGGTGGAGAAATCCACCATGGGGAGAGTGTTTGGGGAGGGGAGGAGAAATCTTGGTGCCTATTACACTGTGTCACATAATGCAATATAATTAATAAAAAATGAAAATAAAATAAAATCTATTTCTGCAGGGCCTGGCGACGTGGCCTATTGGCTAAAATCCTTGCCTTGAATGTACAGGGATCCCATATGGGAACCATTTCCATCCCAGCAGCCCCACTTCCCATCCAGTTCCCTGCTTGTGGCCTGGGAAAGCAGTGAAGAATAGCCCAAAGCCTTGGGAC
Organism: Ochotona curzoniae; assembly: GCF_017591425.1. Taxonomy (NCBI): domain Eukaryota; kingdom Metazoa; phylum Chordata; class Mammalia; order Lagomorpha; family Ochotonidae; genus Ochotona; species Ochotona curzoniae. Next base: position 31,731 of record NW_024465261.1, read on the forward strand.
TCTGCACCCGCATGGAAGACCCAGAAGAGGTTCCAGGTTTCCAGCTTCGGATCAGGGCACCACCTGCCTTTGCATTTGCTTGGGGAGTGAATCATCAGACAGAAGATTTTCTCTCTGCCTCTCCTCCTCTCTGTATATCTGACTTTGTAATAAAAATGAACAAATAAATCTTTACAAAAAATCAATTTCTGCTATTAGATTACACACACATTCTCATTCTGTTTTCCATTTGCATGCTTTTTATTGCCATTCTGTCAAAATCTTGGGCTGTGTGTCTATGCTGGCGAGGCATACTCCTATTAGGCCAGAATAGAAGGGTCTTATTTTCCAACGCATTTATACAATCAGTAAAGTGTGGTTAAAGTTTAAAGTTTTCTATGCAGACACATTTTAGAAATGCAAAGACATCGCCCTACCATTTTGGTTATATTTTCTTGTTGCTTGCTTTGAATTTCTTTGTTGCCTTTAACCAATGTTTTCTACCTTCCATTCTTTCTTGCTGGTGATTATAATAATCTACTTTGGGTGTATAATATTGTGAAGCCTCAAACTTGGGACAAGGCATGTCTTGCCTACATATTTCCTTTCATGTTTGGTTGGGAAGGTGCATATTTCACCTACATGTAAAAGTGACAGTTTTCTGGTTTGTCCTGCCAACTTATTTTTATTAATGCTTGGTTTGAAAGGTGTTGATTTTGCCGTCATGTGAAAATGAAAATTTTCCAGTTCCAGCACTGTAATCTCGTGTCTCAAGTCCTGGCCTTTTATGTGCTGGGATCCATGTGGGCATGAGTTTATATTCTGGGTATTCCACTTTTGACCTGGCAAAGCAGCAAAGGATAGCCCAAGCTTCAGAAACTGCAACTTGTGGGAGAACTGGAAAAGACACTATCTCCTGGCTTTGGTTCAACTCAGCTGTAAACATTGCAGACATGTGGGGAGTGCACCAGCAGACACATGATCTTTCTTTCAGTATCTTCTCTGTGGAAATGTTTAAACATTAAAAATAAGGAATTTAAAAAATTAGCAGTTTTCCTCAACATGTTATTCTTGATGGCTCTTTGTGTTTTTTATACCAGTGCTGTTCCTCCATGCTGCCCAGTTGTATGTTTTCACATGAAAAGTCAGCCTATTGGTTGGAGTTTCCACAGATGTGATTATTTCTCTTGTCCACCTGTTAGAATGGTTACTCTGATTTCACTAGTGGAAATTTTAATATGACATGACTGTGGCATTTTTTCCTGGTCACTAGAATGAGTTGTTTTGTTCTGCATTTGTGCTTGAATACCTTCTCTTTCTTCGTAATGGTGAAATTTTCTTTTTGTATTTATGTGAGTAGTCTTTCTCATCCATTGTCTCTTCACCCCCAGAAATTCCAAGGACAGATGTGTCATTAGGTAAGGTCCCCATTTTCTTGAACACATTGTTTTTTCTTTTGTAGTACTGACTGAGATTTTTTCTAGAAACTATCTTACAGCACTGATTTATTTTTCCTGCATCATTAAAAAGCCTGCATTTAGGACTTTTACATTTTTGTTACAGTTTCAACAATTCCTTCCTATTATTTCCATTTGTTTACTCTTAAAGAGATCTCTTCAAAGAATAATATTTCCTCCCTCAGGTATATAATAGTAACACTGGTATTACTTCTATTTATATTATTTGTGGATCTATTTTCAGGCATATGGTCAGTCTCTTCACCTTATGCTGAAGTTCTGCAGAGTTCATTTGGAAAATTTACATATTTCAAAGGAAATGTTATTTGTTATGAGGGGTGGCTGTCAAGTTTTTTGTTTTTTGTTTTCCCTCAGACCTGGAGAGACAATCATCACAATGGTGTAATCTATGTGACCTCTACTTCTTCCATGACATCAATTCCAAGTTACAGCACAGTGCTCCAGTTCCTGTAAAGATTATCACATTGGTCTCACAGCAATTTCTATCAGACTGCATCTCTGTGTGCCTCACTTGACAGCAATCCACACTACCCCCTACAGACAATCACTGAATTCCCAGAGTATTTGTGTGGAAGATTCCCACAGTAATAAGATGCATAATCTTTGCTCACATTCTCTGCAGAACTAATTTCAAGGTTAAGACTAGCATAGATGCCAGTTCTAGCCAGATCTGGATGAACACTTAGGAGCCAGCATGGCAATACTTTATGTTGTAATATATTTAGTGGCAGACGCACGTACATGAATCTTCCCATCAGATACCAGCTGTGTGTAAAAGTGAGTGAGGAGCCCTAATTAGACCTTTCCACACCAACAGTGAATTTTGCAACCCACTCAAAAGTGCACACGGTGTCTGCAGCATGATCACAGTCACTGTCAAAATGTTGTCTATCCAATGCCAGTTTGTATATCCCATAAATTAGGAGAATGAGGTTTTTGCCTCCTCCCATGGCAGTATAGCTATATCTTTCCTTGCAGTAGCACTTGCATTGATCCAGAGTTTGTGGTGGGGGCCTGCTACTGCCATCAATTCTGGAAGCAATTCATGCTACACACTTTGCGTGCCCCTCTTTCTGCTCAACTGGAGTTCATGATTTGTGGCACAGTTATTCTTACTTGAAGTAGGAGATGGCTGTGTCCTTGCTGATGACTGAACGTAGCATTTCCAGTGTCTGCTGTGTGTCTCATAGGGCTTCCACTGTTCTCTCATACTCTGCTGAAAATTACTGTTTGACTGTCTTCTGGACCCTTTGTCCTATCTCTATGTTGTTTATGTCTGAAAACCTTGCGTTAGTGCAGTTGTTTTCTACTTAATCATATTTAGAAATGCTCTCATCTAAATTTATCCTAGATTTGAACCAATTTCTAAAAGTAACACTTTGATGGTTGGGGCACTTTTGTCTCAGAATGTTAGACGTCCCAGAAATGCCAAATGCCATCCATACTAGGAAGGACTGGTAACAATGTAGTTCTATTTTTTTTTTTTTTTAATTTGAGGTCTTAAGAACAGGTATAGTTTGCTTTCTGTCAGTTGATAAATGATGTGTCACATTTAATTCATTTCAGAAGTCAGATAATCAATCTGCACATGAATGCCCTAATCGTACAGACCCCAAGAAATTGCCTAGCCTTGTTAGTCAGGTATATATGGTAGTCATCAAAGTCTTGTATTTGGTCTGTAAATGACAGACCTCTTCTTTGGGCCAGTCAGAGGTAGATAAGTGTCTTGTGGTTGGCAAGGAAGCTTACCTGTGTCTTTATCCACCACTGTATGTCGCTATTTGAAATAGCTGTGAGTTCTCTACATAATAGCAGAGACACTGGGTTAGCATTGTGGTGTGGTGGGTCTAATGGCTGTGCATAAAAGGGCTGATATTGGAATCTGTTGCTGAGGCTGCCTCTATCTCACAGGTTTCTCATGTAGGGATTCTCATGTAGGCCCTGGTTCGTGCTTCTGCTGCTGTTTTAGGTGAAGGAGTTTTGGTGAAACCATGAAGTATAGAAGTGTGATTGTTTTGAGAGAATCATACTTCTTGGAAGCATCAAATCAATTTTCTTTGTGTTAATATAGTTTTAATACTGAAAAGCTTGCATCACTTTCTGAAGGTTTTGTGAGTGACTCCTTGTATGCCTTTAGTGTATATGCCATTACTTTTTAAGGGTTTATGCTTGTTAGGAAGGTGGACTGAAAAGAGAAAGGGACAGAGAAAGAGATATTCCATCTGCTGGTTCACTCACTAAATGGGAGCATTGGCCAGAGCAGAGTTGCTTCAAGTCCAAGACCTAGGAAATTCTCCTTTTCTCCCATTTTGGGTAGAGGGGCATTAGGATGTGAGTCATTGCCTGCTGCTCTCCCAGTGTATAAGTTGTAAGCCTTTCTGAAGTGAGGCATCTGGGACACAGTGTCATTTGGACTACTGGCAGCACCCCCAAACAATTCTGCTGTTATGTGTACATATTCATTATGAAAACAAAACAAAACAAAAAGGCAACCATGAAAGAAAAGTTGCTGAGGATTATATATTAGGCGTCCAGGATGGGGGCTCTGAAGGCTAATCTTCCACATTCATGTATTGGCATGACATGTGAGCAAAGATTTATGTCTCAGATGCTCCAGTTCCAATCCAAGTCTCTGCTTAAGGCCAGAAAAAAAAAGCGAATATGGCTCATGTCTTTTTGCCTTGGCAGCCAGTTGGGATCCCAGGAAGAAGCATTTAACTCCCCAGATGTATATCAGCTGCACTCCACCTTGTAGCTGTATGGTGAGTGAACAAGAAAAAGGAACACATGTCCCTGTCTTTTTCTAGTGCAAATTGTCTTTCAGATAAAAGTAAAGAAATCTTGAAGGAAAGATCACGTATTGAGATCTATCATAAAGTTATTGAGGTTAATAAAATCTAGTGTCATATTGGCAAAAATGTATCTTTCTACATTTAATGCATTTTACGATTTTCCCCTATTTTTCCAGAGAATGGAAAGGTGAAATATTTGGAGATGCTGTTACTATTCTCATATGAAACTTTCTGTTTTATTGAACCAAGCTCTCTTCTCCGTTCATGCGAATGACAGTGTAGCCAGTGTCAACCAAACAAGATGGAAAGAGTAATAAGCAAATAAAATAAACAGATGTTGCCAAGGAAGCACACTCAGTTTAGAAACAAGAATCTTGACATGGCAATGTCAACCTCACCAGAAGAATGTACTCATCAGGTGACAGCTTTTTAGACTCAGTCAGCAGCAGATGTATTCCCTGGGAATTCTTCTATTCAAACAAGAGACATAAGCGTTTTCACACAAACACAGAATCTTGTTGTAAATCTGTTTGCATTGCAGAAAAATGTTTCTTTGGAATCTCCTATGGGGAGAAACTTTGAATGTGGGCATGAAAAATGACTTGAATGTTTCAAATGAAGAATGGAAAATGGATTCCACAACACACACACACACACACACACACACACACACACACACACACACACACACACACACACACATTCAGTAACATCTAACACAGATGTTGGAAAAACCAAAGGCCATGCTTCTCCAGCACAATCAGTAAAGAAACAATCTACAAATGGAAGGTCATCTAAGCAATACAATCTGCTCATGTCAGAGCCCAATATACCAAAACCCATTCAGTCCTTCCACAGTAGCGATCCCTTGGATGGTTTGCAGGCACCAACTGATCAAGTGATGTCCCCCTTTTCCATGGTCTTCAATGAGATTTCTACAGCAAGAACCCCACAAAGAGAGCATGGGTTTCTTGACTTAACAGGAATCATGAGACATGCCTTAGACAAAGAAAGGAGGAAGGGTGTTGACTATAACTTCACATGTAAGAAATCTGCACCCCATCTTAGGCAGAAAAGAAGGCACACATTGAGAAACCAAAGGGACATAGTCTCCAGAACACTCTCTGTAAAGACAAAAGAAGGCAGACCACTCAACTCAAGGAGGAAGAGAAATGAGATCCAGGATGAGCCCAGTCTCTGGCTCAAAGAGCCTCCACATCCTCAGGGTGCAAGAATACTTTTACTGGTAGCATTCAAAAGAGATCAGCTAGTTCAATATCCCCAACACAACCAGCCATTTGTTGTGTTAAATCATCCTGATTCTGACTCCCAGGATCTGAAAAATGTGATGACGGTAGTTCAGGTGTACAAAGGCATTGTCCTCAACATCAAATTGTCAGAGGGAACTAGGTCTCAAGTAGGCATCACAGTTCACCCCCCAGGTGCGACTCTCCAGTCTCTCAAGGACATTAGGGAAGCTAAAAGGCAGAAGAGAAGGAAGATGGAGCAAGCGTGCAAGAACAAACATCCTATGGCAGCATCCTTGCCTGTGGAAACACCAAAATTCAAATTTACTTGCTGGTTTTGTGGTCGGCTGTTTGATGACCAGGAGCAGTGGATGAGTCATGGCCAACAACCTTTGACAGAAGTAACTTGAGACTGGTTGTTCTTACTTCAGATGACAAATAACAATGTTTCATTTTGAAACAGATTATGTTCTCCAAGCTCATTGCAGAAAATAGCAATGATTACAATGAAAATCTGTTACAATGAAAGCATTGTTGATTGTGTCCAAGTGTACCGAGAACTGTGAGGGTAAACCACGTGATTGGCCTGTCACATCTGCTGGAATCCCTTGAGTTTTGTTTCTCCAGACAGCTGAACATGAACTTTACTTTGTGAAAGGCTGTATTTGGACCTGTGTCCGTCCTTTAGATATCAGTCTTTCCTTAGTAGACACACATCACCCCAATTTCTACTTTAGAGATTCACTTAGGCTGTGTATTTTGAAAGGTTGTCAAATCTACTTGGCATGCCCACATTCCTCATCAGGCCACCTGATGACGAGCTTGTCTCAGTATCTGATGCAACGTCCTGAAAAAGAGCCTCTCAGAAGCAGCAGCAGCAGATGGACTGTGGCGTTTACATTCATCCTGGCCTTAGCTGAAACTCAGAAAGATTTGTCTGTCAGGTCACCTGCTTGAGCAACAATGATCCACATTTTTGAAGGATGCATTGATGAGTTTCTGTCTCGGTCTCATTCCAATATCTTGTATTTGATGTAACAAATTAAGCTCATATAGCTGAGATGCTGCAGTTGGATTTTGTCTTCATATTATTATTTTCCTGAATCTTAGCCCCAATATTCAGTTCCTGTTTAATTGATGTCTCAATTTCTGTGCCTGTCTTTAATATTTCTGTACCCTCAATGATTTTTGCATTAATTTCAACACCCTACAATATTCACAGCTTTTCCTGTAATTGATTCTCATATGAATTCAGTATTTACCTAAAAATTTTAGTATATGTTCATTGAGCTTATGGTTGTTCATTTCCTGACAATTAAAAAGTTACATTCTTATAAATGTGTATGTACAAATGGTGCATATGTATGTATGGGTTACACTATGTGAAATAATCTTTAAAAATGGCATGATCTCTGTTAAACTTGGAAGGAGTTATTTGCAGTTACATTTGCATGATGCAATGACAGTTTCTTTAGAGTTGGGTGATACACAAGGTTTTGGATGCTGAATATTTGACTATCTGTGAGAGCATTTTAGCATGTATCTATGCCTTGAGATCATTTTATTGAGCATATTAGTCCTTATTCGTGAGTGGGTTTAAGGTTGGGTGGAAAGGGTTACTGTGTATGTACTGTCCTTTTCTATGACATACTAAAAATCCTTTTTTTAAAAAAAATGAAAAACTCTTCTCTGTGCATGTGAGTAAAGGAAAGAGATTTCAGATAATAAAATATAACCTTATTGAAATTATTGGGCTTTGAATTATTTTATTAATAGATAGAGGCAGTTCGGTGTAATAGGGATTTAAGTCACCTGTGGGAGTTTGTACCAAGTGGATTGTTAGATACTCACACATGCCATGGACTGAAAGTTATGTTAAAGCTTAGAAATTCTCTGCCTGAATTTCATCGTGCATTTTGTTGAGCAGCAGGTCATTTGTCCATTGACACTGAGTGGAATCAGAAAGATATTTATCACATCTACAACTAGGTAACTGCATAATTAGGAACACTAGTTGTATACCATAAGGCATATGTAGAAAACATTGAATAATCTTCAATGGATTACATGCACTTCCTGCAACAATACATCTTTTTGCTACTTTGTTTTTTATTTTCCTTTGTATTATTATTATCAATTTATGATATAGTTCCATAGGCCCTGGGATTTCCTTTATCTTCGCACCAATTCCCTCCTCCATCACAAAGATCCCCTAACACTACAATAGAATAGTTTTTCAATACATTATTGCGGGCATGGACAATGGCAGAGAGTTCAGCATCCTATAAACAAGATAAACAGTTTCACTAGGAGACCATCTTTGTCTGGAAGTAGAAATGCATATTGTATTGCATCTTCACATCTGGACAATTTAGGAAATTCTGGGTCTCCATTGATTCTTTGGAGCAGAGCTAGGCAAAGGGAGGGCTCATGGTTTCTGTTCATCTCCCTAATAAAGCAGGTTCCCAGAAACTGAAGTTGGAGATTCTGCCTTCCAAATTAAGGTTACAGGAATCTAGTATGGAGACCCATTTAGAAAAATTTTAATTCCAAATCAAAGCTACTTGAATCTGCTGTGAAGATTTGGCAGGGGCACGGTGTAACTTGATGCCTTTCTACATCTCCTTCTACAACATTGTGCTTTTCTCTTGTAAGATAGTCAGTAACATGCAAAGCACTTTTCTTGAGGGAACACTGAAACTTATGAACTGAGAGAAACAGGGCAAAAAAAAAATGAGAATTTGACGTGAGGCTGGTCTTTTGCAACATCGGAATTCAGAGGTTCCAGAGTAATGACAGTGGGCATCATGTAAGGATACGTGCATGTATTCAGGAGTACAGAGTATATCTATGTGGTTTAACACCTGACGATATAGGGATTGTGGCACAAAGTGGGTCAGCCTGATTCTGAGGTAGGAGGATGTGGTGAGAACATCCATCATTGAAGCTATTCTTATGCTATTTTTTTCCTGCATCCTATAGAGGAGACACAATGTGCAGAACATGGGTGCCACTTGGGGATCCCTGTTCCCTGCAGTGTGTAAGGCAGATTTCCTTTATCCGGGTGACATTGCTGTGACTCTCCCCTAAGGGTACAGTTATTCCAGATGCACAGAGGAGGGTTACAGAGCACAGGGAGATTGTAGAGCCAATAAGATCAACCCAGAACACAGGAAAGCTGTCACAGAAGAGCACACAGATCCTATCCGCATCACAATAACTACAAGACTTGAAAAGAAAACTGTGAAGATGATTTACAGAAATACCTGAAAACATTTAGAAAGGACTACTTTAGGATTAATGAAAACTTACGGAATTAAGTCTCTGTGTTACAAAAAAATCCGTATCTTGCTTGGGTGAAATTGTGCTGGCAAACAGATGGAGTTTAACAAATTATCAAACAGTATAAGTGCAGGCTAGTAATGATTAAACAACATACACATTACAGTTGATTACTAAGAACATTTAAAGGGAAATATGCTAAGTCCAAAAGGAAATTTGAATATGATTCTACACAATATCTGAGGTTTTTGGTGTATCAAATATGTTAAGAGGCAAATGCATATCAATCACTCAAAAGTTGAAAAATGCCACCTACTTGGTAAACAATCTACCAATGGACGTCTAGGACACAATCAAGCATGAATCCTGCTGAAAATTACTAGAGGGCAAGTGATAACATACGTCAACATGCCATAAACACATTTGAAAAAATAGTGTACAGCAGTTAGTGAAAAAGCAATAGGAGGTTTACTTGAAATAAACAAAGAAATGTGTATATTACCAGGCCATGGAACCACAGAATGGATAGCAAACACCTTAGTAGAATTGTTGGTAGAATTGTTGGTAAAAGGGCAGGTTTTACAATTGAGACTATCACAGCAAAATCAGTTATTTGTCAATAGGAGCATTTAAGGTCAAGGCTTCAAAAATTTAGAAAAATTAATTTATTGAAAAATATCATTTAACTAAGTAAGTCAGTAAAGTTAAGAATGAATATATAGAATAATACTATGATACTAAGCAGGTTAAAATTGCATCATTAATAATGTTAGCCCAGAGGACCCAAAGTAGGGGAAAAGCTCAAGTTCCCACTCATTAAAATGGATCCGACCAATCAGAAGACAACACATAACTTTAGATCAAGCCACATTAGCACCACTGCTTAAGGAGTGTGTGGTTTAGTTCAGGTGCAACTTTGGCGGCCCATGAACATCCACTTCCTCGCAAACCAATGAGCCTCACTTGGGAGTAGATCTCAATAAACTTGGTTTTGACATCACTCTAGTCTTTTTAGCTTTGGTGTTTCATAGTGATTTAGCATCTAACAAATAACATTTCACAAAAGCCGAGTTTCAGGTATTACTATTTCTTATTCTTCCAAAAAAAAAGAAATAATTAATCCAAATCTTTGTAAGTCATTAACAAGAAAATCCTGAAAGTGAGCAAATCCAGGCAGACTGTTTCTGATACTGTTAATTATAAAACCTGAGAAAAATGGAAGAAAGAAAATTAAATAACCTTGCACAAATGTTTGTGCTTATGAGCATCTGTTTAGAAATCCCACCAAGAGACTACTTGATAGAAACAAACAATTTGTCAAATACATCATCCAAAGGAAATGCAATTTATCCCAAGAAAGCAGAGTTGATACAGGCTATACAGGTCAGTAAAAGGTTTAAAGCTGAAATCATTTGATCAAAAGCTGACACCTTCATGGCCAGCAGCATATATGAATGTGACAAAGGAAGATAAATCAAAACAACTAAGAATATATGCATGATGCATCCACAAACAGCACCCATTGAACTGGCAAAAGCTGGAGCCACACTCAAAAGACCCAGAAAGGGCTCTCTACTCTGGCCTATTCTGCTATATCTCATCCTTGAAGGTTTAGTAAAAAGTGATTAGACAAGAAAGGTAAACTCAAGGGATACATATTGGAAAGGAAGAATATGAAATTCTCCTTTTTATAGACAGTCTGATCCTCTAATTCTTAGAACCACAAACCTTAAGTAATATCTGGAGTTCCTAGAATAACGGGCAAAATGGCATTTTACAACTCAGAAGGAAGCTATAAGAAAGTAAAGGTTGGGTTTGTCTCAGGCCTGGGCGTCTCATGCCCGGATCCCAGACGCCAGGTACCACATGCACGTGGCGAGCTCTCCCTGGGCCTGCCTGGCTTCAGGGGCTGCTCCCTTCAGGATGAGTACACTGAAGGGGAAGTCTCTGGGGCTGGGCGGGCCTGGGGCCAAGGGTCAGGGGACACCCACCATAACCCTCATTGATTGGTGGATGGGATTGTGAGGGGTGCAACATTGGGCTTCGGGGTTTAAACTTCTAGCAGCTTCCCAACTGCTGGGGGGTCTCAGGCCAGGGCGTCTCATGCCCGGATCACAGATGCCAGCCACAACATGCATGTGGTCAGCTGTCCCCAGGCAGGGAGCAAGCCATTTGGCGTTAGGCTCTGCCTGCTGACCGCCATGCCAGGTAATTCTGAGGTTTTGGTTCTTTCAATCACTGGTCAGGTAGCTCCCATTGGAACCCACTTTGCTTATGGTATATGAATCTATCCTAAAGATTCCCAATGACAATGCTTACCGCAAAACACCAATCCTTGCAAAAGCTAGGGCTCAGGGCTTGTCCAACAAGATCATATCCTATATCTGACATGATGATGTTTCAAGAAACTGGTCACATTATGCATGACCACGACATTAACTAGCACTTGAGAACCATATCCGGGGGTAGATTCTGTTGGGAACATGTGGGCCAAACCCTGTGCAAGTTCTAGCCCCACTAGTTAGCTCAAGAGCTGGGATGGTGATGGCCTGAGGCAGGTGTGACCCAGGAGCATGCCATCACTCACAGGTAAAGCAACTGGCAACAGTCTGGACTGGTCAGGGCAGCACCCGAATGTGCATCCTGAATGGGATGTGGGGTGGGCTGGGCTGGGCTGCAACATTCACCAGCTCATACAAGACCAAATGGAAGGCTAGACTTTGCTGGGCACTGGCATAAAACCCAACAGCACATATGAGAACTGGGTGTGGGAGTGGATCAAATTGACGAACATGAGAAACTGCCCTGGTGAGTCATAGCTCCTGCTGGTGAATATGTGGTGCAGACCTGGGGGTTCAGACAAGCTGGGCAAGCTGGGCAAAGTAGCTCCAACAGCTGCGTACTGTGTCAATTGCTAAAAGAATAGTGTATACCGGGCAGTACTGAGCAAACCTTGGTGCACAAGTGACACTAGAGACCAGGAGAAAGCACAGGTCAAGCCGAGCTAGGATCTTGCACCTACTGATCTGCGTGATCCAGGGACGCCAAGCCACAGTGTCTAAGGCAGAGGCCGGGCAGGTTGGGGACAGAGCCATGCTGAGTCAGAGCAATCGCTGGCATGCATGCGATCTATTCCTGGGAACAGGCCCAGATGGGGAGCAAAGGGAACACCCTAACTGGGTTGAGGTTCCCACCAGGGAGCTCATGGGATGGAATGGGGGCTGCATTCTGATCAGGATACGGTTGTAGTCTCCCTTGGCACAAGTGTGGATTGGGATGGGATGCACCAAACCGGGCCAGACACCAACACCCTCTGGTGTCCTGGAGGACTGGGATAGATGTGCGATGGACTAGGCAAGACCTCAAACCCCTACTGAGCCATGTGTGTGCTGTATGTGAGTAAGGACAAACCATGGCTGTGTTGAAACAACCTACAGCAAGGACCAGGTTGGATTGAAGGCCAGTCAGGAAAAGCCACTGTTCCTGCTGGGACAGGAGGTAGACTTAATAGGGCTGGCTCATGGACCCACTAGTAAGCTTGAAACCTGGCACTGGGAGAGGTTCTGATGGAGGATCCTGGGCAAGTCCTCTGGCAGGACTCAGGCCCGGCAGGTAAGTGTAAGAAACATGATAGGAAACAGCCCAGAACAGGCCATGGAAAGTTACCCACAGGCATACAATTGGCAGGGGTGGGGGAAGACTATGTTGAATCTGTTCACGTCATCCACTGGCAAATCCAGGCACAAGAACAGTGTGGGTCGAGCGGGGTTCGGTCATGACAAAGACCAGTGCACAATATGAAATACCAACGTGAGGTTGCCTATACCAGATGTGACTGCAGTGCCCATCCAGCAAGCGTGAGAACCAGGAAGGGACGGGGCGGAGCCAGCAGGGGGAATTTGGGGGGTGTTTCCCTTGCTGCACAGCCACTCCTTCTGCAAGCATGAGATGGGCGCAGACCTGACTCAATAAGGCTACAACACCTGTGTGCCTCATGTGGAACAGATCAGGAAAAAGCCATGATGGGCAGATTATTTCTACTGGTGTAAAGAAAATTAGAGTGGGTGAAGGATGTTTTGTCTTGGCCACAGCATCAGCTGTCAGAAGCTGGGGGATAATTCTGTCAAGTCAAATCACAGAACCACCCGGAGAGTGTATAATCCGGAAGTAGGCGAGGCCTAGAAAGGAAATAGTGGGATCCTCCCTCTTGAGTTAAAATTTCCACAGGAGGACATGAAAACTAGGACAGGGGCTGGGGTATCTGGACAGAGAGACACCCAACATCATCTGTGTGGACTGCATAGTGGAGCTGGTTACATGGAACTAAACGTTAATACCCATTGACATATATCAGTGCCAAATGGGATGTGGGGCAGACTGGACTAGTCTGCTAAACATACTGGCATACCAGGGTAGGGGGAAGGCCTGGTGGGAGTTATTGTGTGTCGTTCCTATGGGGCTGCAGCTCCCACTGGTTAATGTCAGGGCCGGGTATGTGCTGGGCAGAAACAGGCTGGATTGCAACACCCGTTGGTTCCAGTGGAAGTCGGGGCTGGTAACAGAACCAACCCAGCAATTGCAACCACCAGCTGAATGGCGCGATGGACTGTGCCAGGCCCTGTACTTCCTAGTGCATAAAAGAACCTGGGAACACCTCAAAGTTGTTTTCGAGATCTCCCCAATGGAACTGCTGGACTCGGAACCTTAACCAAGAAAAGACAGAATCTACAACAAGTCAAATCAACTACCTCATCTAATCATTGGTAGCAAAATATTGGGCAAACAGAGACTCTAAGATGGATTGTGTCAATCAGTGGATTCTTTGAGGACCTCATTGTGCTTGGAGTGGTGAGCTTGGCAGTGATTCATAACCAGTGAACTATCACAACCACTCAAGCAAGAATCTCAGAGCATGCTCCACATCTGGGACCTGGGGTGGGTGGGAAACCACATGGGGCTTCTCCCTTAAAATTCCGTTTACCTCAGATACATGAAGGAAACAATCAATATGGAAATAATAGTCTTACTCAATTTTTCAGCACTTTTTACCCTAATTAGCTATGTAAAGATTGTCAAAAATACAATAAAAAACAATTAAAGAAAGAAAAAATAAAATATCACTGTTGTTTCAGAAAATTCAAATACACTAATAAATTCCTCCAAAGATGTGCAATTATTTGAATGAACATCTCAGATTATTATAAAGTAAGAGAAGTCAGAAAAGTGAAAAAAATCATGTACATTGATGATTTGAAATACTCAATATCATAAAAGGCAATATAATGAAAACTGAACTAAGTACTGTCTGAAACCATGTGATCAAGAAAACTGCTGCATATGAGAAATCTGCAGCAGTACAATCCACAACATGAAAGACACAGAAACAACACAAATGCCATCAAAAGAGGAGAAAATAATGATACTGTGATATATCTGCTTTCTGGAATACTACTCAGCCATTAGAATGAACGAATGAATTTTGGACATTTGCAGCAAAATGGTACCAAAAAGATTGCGTTATGATGAGTGAAATAATCCAGTCCCAGAAACATAAATATCATATGGTCTCTCCAATATAAGGAAACCTTCCTGATTTATGGGCAAGCATTTAGATACACATATCTATCTGGAGGATCTGTGTAATGAAGGGAAGTACCCCATGATTCGGAGATGCATTAAAGTATGCATCTCTACTTCTGAATCAAAGATGGACTCCCCACTGAAACCATTAACTATATACTAGAATGCTGGGCTACATATCAAAGTGTTCTGCATACCATGTGCCTACAATGTCAGAATACGTCTCAACAGTACAATGCTGGGCTTGTGACTGTTGTTGTGCAAATATAATATACGGTTCCAATACAGGGGAAAACATTGTTTCAGGTGAATGGTGGCGGTGGTCTCCTTCTCCATCACTTTTGCTCTCTCAACTTCCACATCATCCTAGCAAATACACATTTGTAAAATGAGGATACATTTGGCAAAGTTGAAATGTCTTCTTAGCAGTAAGTTCTTACTAATTTCTCTGAGAAAGAGAAAATGCAGTCTTCTCTTTAGTACAACAGTGGAGAACATATCATGACTTGTCTCATCAGAACCTGTGATTTATTTCAACTTTGGATCCATGAACTCTATGAGCAATTAGAAATTCATATATACATATATTTATATATATACACACATATATACATATATGTGAATAAATATACACACATATATACATTGGTATATATTAAAATATATCTGTGTGATTATATGTATGATTATATATATATATGTGCGTGCATACATACTGTATCAAGATTTATTGTCCATAAAGACTGAGGAAATATCAGCTGGGGGTTTCTAATCAGGAGAAGTAACAACATATCAAGCAATGGAAAGTCTTTCCAAAGTTAAGTAAAATGATTTCCTACTAGGGAAAATATACATTGGATTCCAGAAGAGTCAGTGAATCCAGTAAGAAATAACAATTAAACCACAAAGATAAGCTGCAGATATAGCTATGTAGGTATTTTCAGCTTTGTCCTCAAGTGATGAGAGGAATAAATAAGTGGAAGCTACACTAAAGACAGCAGTATGTAAACTCCCAATACTTTTGAAAGGACAGAAAATTTATTCCCCTTCAGAATTGTTGCATGAGCTTTTTCTGTTTTGATTTTTTGATCAACTATATGTTTCACATATCTGCAGAGATAACACGACTGATTTTAAGTTATAATTGAAGCTTTCAGGTGAGTCATTAGTAATTAATTAATATGCTATAGACTTTTTTTCCCCAAATAACTTGCATGTTCTCTAAGTAAGATACAATATGTATCAATACTTACATCTTGATTTGGACGACATTCTTTTGTGATCCAAATACCAAAGATACCTGGATACGACATTGTTCTCCTCAACTGAATCTGCTAATGGAACTTCCTTTGTGAAATATGAATCTTCTACGCACTGGTTTGATCCCCAAATGACTGGCTGCATCTGGAAAGAGCCAAGACATTCTTCCAGATCTCCTACATGGATGCAAATGTAAAAGGATTGAGGAAACGTTGGCTGCTTTATCAGCTCATAATCGGAGAGCTGGATCAGAAATGAGGCAGCAGTTGTTCAACAGATGCCCACATGTGTTTCCAGTGCGGCACATGGAGGAGTTGCCTTTTGAGTCACCATTGCAGCTCCAGGAAGTTGCTCTAACATCTTTCATTTGTGCAAGGTAGAAACTTAGATTTGGTTTTAAATTATATGCTGTGCAGCATGGCCCAATGCCAGTATCATCTCTGACTTGCTTGATCTGTTGAGTTCCTGCCCAAAAAGGCTAAAAATAAACAATCCAATTTGCCAAAAGAATATCTCAGTTTGCCAAAAGGCAAATTAAAAAGCTATGTTTAAAAATGAAACTGGCAACTGTCTGGGAGGTGCATGGGTATATAGAAAGCAATCAGACATTTACAATTTAGGGCTTTGTGAAAGTGCTGAGAGAAAGTATTAGAAGGCCTATTGAGCTAACTAACAGTAGAAAATGTGCCTTTTGAGTAGAATGAAAGGGACATCAAAGTAGAAATATACAGAACTCATGATCAACCTAATTAGAAACAAACACTATAATGTGACATGCTTTAGTCATACTGTCAAGAAAAAATGGATATGATCCTAACTTGTTATGAGAGAAATGCTGGATTACTTTCTTAGGTGTTCTAATACACTAATGTCTAACTTCTCATTAGAAACTCTTAATGCCGGGAGAGATGTAGATAGATACTTCAGGCCTCAAAGAAAGAAATAACAAATCTGCATCCCAAAATGCTGTCCCATGTAAATGAAGAAAAACAAGCAAACAAACAAACAAAAGCAAACAGAATTTCAGAATGATATTTTGAAGACTTTACCACTATTCATTCAGGTACAAAAGATGCTTTTTGAAGTCCCAACTCAACAGGGGAGATTTGCACTAACTACAGTTGAAGACAGTTAAAGGGAAAATTCAACAACAAGAATACAGAGAAGGGCCGGCATGGTAGCATTGCCATTAAAGTTCTCACCTAGCGCGTTCTGGGATTCTATCTGGTCACCAGTTCTGGTGCCTGTCCCAGTGATCCTGCTTCCCATCCAGCTCCCTTTTTAAGGTCTGTGAAAGCAGTCGAGAACAACCCAAGTCCTAGCACCATGCACCCACGTGCAACCTGGAAGATGCTCACAGGTCTTGGCCCACGATCAGGGAAGCTATGGCACTTGCAGCCATTTGCTGGAGTGAGTCAGCAGAAGGAAGAGCTTCCTCTCTGCCTCTCCTCCTCTCTGTATATCTGACTTTCCAATAAAAATCAATAAAACTTTAAAACATGCAGGGTAAATAGACAAATAGACCATGAAAACATTTATGAAAAACTGGCAACATCAGGCAGTTTACTTAATAATTTCACAGGCAAATGATCCAACGACTTGTTAGAAGATAAATAGTTGCTAAACATACCAAACAACGGGGTATAACTATTTCCTCCCAAAAACAACACAACTCACCCACCCCCCCCAAAAAAAAACCTAGACAGAGTGAGGTGATGGGTGAGAAATAGCATGCCAGCGACAACACAAATAAGAAGCTTTATGTATACTTATATCACACACAATAGATTCTGTCACATATATATAAATTAAATATATATAATGATATATGTTATATAATATATACAAATAAAATAAATAAATATTTTATAAATAAAATAAAAATATGTAATATATAATCATATATATGATATAAAATAAATATATGTATTTTACATATATATTAAAAGAGATGACAAAGTGTGTCACAGTGAACAGTGAAATAATTCAGTATGGAGAAGAACCTATAATAAATGCATATATACATTCACAATGCTACATGCTAATTGAACGTGATTGTTAATGGACATAAAGGGAAAGAAGTTTTCACTACAATAATAATGGCTGATAGCTACATTCCAACTTAGTAAATGGTCACATCAACTACACAAAAAATCAAGCAAGAAGTAACAGAGTTAATGTGTACTCTGGGTCAGTCAGACCTCAAAGTGTAACAGCTAGAATCATACAATGAATCTCTAAAACAAATTATCAACTCATGAAACTCTTTAATTATGCCATAAAATGGAGACTCAACAACACATTATTGAATGACCAATGGGTCAATGGTAAAATCAAAAGAAACCTAGAAATGAACATGTCAAGTTACAAGACACAACAAAAGGGATAAGAAAACCAATGCATAATTGCAATCAACAAATCACAAAACAGTATGAAGCAAACAATAATTAAAGATAGGTGAAATGTAAAGATATAATAGTCATACATATTAATCTATCAAATTCATCCAGTAAATGCAATACATATCACCATATGCAAATCAAGGAATATAAGAATAGTATCTACAGGAAAAAGAATAAACTGTAAGACCATTCAAAATACTCAGACACATATTTGGGTTCAAAACCCACCATTAGAAAAAACATTATTAAGTATAGAAAAACTATTCTCAAAAGTATAAAGGATATATATATCAAAGTCAATAGCCACATCAATTTATGTTGTCAAAAGCTGAACTTCTTCCAAGATCTGAAACAAGCCAAGCATATCAACTTCTGCCATGCTTACCAAGAGGAGAAAGAAAGAAGTAGCTGGCTCAATAGAGAAAAAGATGAAGTCCAATATTCATGTGTGCAGAGGACATGATGCTCTGAGTGGGAAAACCTAAAGAGGCAAATTTCAACATTGGTCCTCATGTCTGCCCACCATAGGAACCTTTGCCATTGCCACATGTTCCTCTGTCATGATCCCATTTTCAGCCCATTATTCATCACAGAAGAATTAGCCAGCTTCTGTTTCCCACCCACATTCCAGGAGCAGCTCTCACAGTTCCAGTAACAACCAATACTTGGTAGCCAGAAAGCGAGAAAGAGAGAGAAGGGGGGGAGGCAGGAGGGAGGGAAGGAAAGGAGGTAGAGAGAAAAGGAAGAAAGACAGAGAGAGAGGAAGTAAGGAAGGGAGGAAGGAAGGAAGGGAGGGAGGACGGAAGCATGGAAGGGAGGGAGGAAGCAAGGATGGAAGGGAGGGAGGAAGGAAGGAAGGGAGGAAGGAAAAACTGAGGGAAGGGGAAGGAAGGAAGGAAGGAAAAAAGGGAGGGAGGGAGGGAGGAAGGAAGGAAGGAAGAAAAAAAGTAAGCGACGGAGGAAGGAAGGAAGGGAGAAAGAATGGGAGAGACATGGGAGGGAGAGGAAGGAAGGAAGGGACAAGGAAGGAAGGGAATGAGGGAGTGAGGGAGTGAGGGAGGGAGAAAATAAGAGAGTATGCATTACTCTGCATTTGAAAGACCTGATGTCACTTCAAGCAAATCCATAGTGAGTTGCATCACTACTGGCTTTTTTATAAGCCCTGAAGTAGATCTATGGGCTGAAGAACACAGAGCACACCACATATTTTACAGGTCATCAAGAGGTTCTATCCAACCCAAGGTCTGTGCTAAGTTGCACTCCACGTCATTGACACCTCTATATTGACACCTATCATTTGAAACCCTGGATGTTTATCAAGTAATGCAGGAAGGAGAAAGTCCTTGAATACAGGAATCACAATGTGGCTGCTATTTGGGCTCAGTCACAAGCATTCCCTGGGAGTCTTGGGGAAGACATGACTTTCAATACCATGTAGCCATCTGCTCATTCCTGTGGGCAAACTCTGTGAGACCAGTACTTAGAACCCTACCGCCCAATTGAAAGGCCCAGCTGTAACTCCAGACACCCCAATTCTGCCAGCATGTAGACCGCCATTTGGAAAGCCAACCAGGAACAAGCTAAACATTGTGGAGGCTGTCTTATCCAGATCCATTTCTGAGTGTGCGTGTGACAGACCTTCTGTGTTTTGTTCACTCTCACTGTGTGTAGCTATGCCTTTAGAAGATGAATCTACACAGTCCAAGGAATAAAATATGATATGTATAAAGAATATTTATTGTGACAGTTGGTCAATGTAAAATGTCTTTTAATCACATTTTAAAAGAGTTAAGCCCACTATAGTTGTTGCTGGCAGTGTTTATATTTATTTATTTATTTATTTTTCTTTCTTACAATCACTTAGGCTTTAACAGAAAAACAATCCTGGACATTTTCACGCTTTTAACTTGTTGTGAACCCACACTGTGACAGGTACAGTGCAGGCCAACTAGGGTTCCTTCAGCATCAGGGCAGTGCAAGCTGCCACTGAAAGCCTTGAGCTTCTCAACAGTGCTAACATTTAGTTGCCTGCAATGTGAGGATAATGCCTGGAAGGTAGACATGGAAGGGCAGGGAGCCCACCAAAGCCACCCAGGACCCACCACCAGAGCAACCATTTATTAGCCCACTCTGGGCACGTGTCTTTCTACATGCTTTTCTTCTGTCTGACCCACAATGGCTACCTCAGCATGCCTGCAGCAGAAACATGGTCCAGCAGCAGGGCTGAACCCAGGCAGCCCCGTGTAGGACAGGGTGTTCCTTTCACCCACAGCCTGCATCCCTGGTGAAAGGCTGAGCTGGGCACACCCCACAAAGGCTCCCCTCCCTGTGCACAGAGAGCCTGGGGCCAGGCTCATGTTGACACACACACTTTCCCGCTCGCACACTGGAATTCCCAGGAAAGCTCAGCACGTGGGGGGTGGGTTGGGGTCCACTTCACGCACTGTGTCTCCTCACTCATTGTCAATGCCAAGATCTCTGCACATGCACTTTTGTCGGCACATCGCCACTTCCGAGTGACAGTGCGGGGCCCTGGGATGACCAGGGCGGTATTCAGGCAGGGAGAAGTTGGGACATTCCCCACATGCTCTTTTTAGCGTGGCAGCCTCTGCAGACCTGGGCCCAGGATCCACTGTGGTGGAGTATGGCTGTGGTGTGGGGCAGGTAGAAGGGCCAAGAGGGGCTTTAGGAAAGAGGCCCTACATGGAGCCTCCTCACAGGAAAGTCACCAGGGCCTGTGCAGTTACCACTGCTGTCAGGTGCCAGGCAGATTGTGTCCTTTGCTGGGAAAAGGGCCCGTGTCCATTCTGAGGAGCCCCTCCTCCCCCCAGGGAAGGGAGGCCTGTGAGCTGAGGGAGAGAGTCCGATCCTGCTTGGTGGCAGCAGCATCAACATGGTTGCTGTGTACTTTGAAGCTGGAGCTTCAAGCTGGAGCTTTGCAGGAGCTCCTAGCAGCCTGTGTTGCACACCAGGAAAGGCGGCATGAGAACCAGCAGGCCCCACCAGCATTTCTGTCAAGGACACCACAGTTACAAGTGTGCCCTGGGAGACATCCATTGACCAGGGCCCATGAGAGACTGAAGCAGAGGCTGCTGCAGAAACTGAAGCCGGAGAAGGAAAAAGATGGCCAACCTTGAAGAGCTGGTATAAGGTGGAGAACAAAGAGAGGAGGACCGATCCAGCAGAGGAACAAACCAGGAGACACAGAATTGCAGGGAGAGGAGTTGGATGGTCACTTGACTTCACTGAAGTTAGAAGATCAACACAGTTTGGAGGGACAGTCAGAAAAAGAAAGAAAGAAAAGGCAACACTCCACACAAGACTTGGTTAGTTGTGGTCCCAGGCATGTGGAAGGTCAGTGCAGTCTCTGCTGATTCTGGGAAGACAAGGGCAGCTGCAAAAACAAGTTCCCACAACAGCGGGAACCACTGACAACTGGAGTCCTGAAAACCCTAAGGGTGGCTATTGGTTTGAACATAGGGGCCATCAACCCCTGCCGAGGTTGAGGACAAGCAGGGGAGGAGTTTCCAGCAGAACCCCCACAAGCAGGTCAGCACCATTGAGAGCGCAGAGGGGCCTGGAGCCACTCTCTGGGGCTCCGTCACAGAAACTTGGTGGCTCCAAAGTGTGGATTAGCTTTGGAATTTCCTGCTGTGCTTGGCCTGAGCCCCAGAGGTGGGGCACTACACTGCAGAGTCAGCCAACCCAGACAGAGGTGCAGGCTAGCAGGGACACAGCAGCACACCTTCCAACTGGGGAGCACATCTGACAAAGTGCAACAGGAAGCCTCACTAGGCTGGGCATGCCAAGCTTTTCTAGCCCAGCTCAGGCTGTGGATTCAAAGCTGCAGGTAGCTGGAAGCTCCTGTGAAGCCCAGCTTTTCTAACCCAGCTTGGGGCTGCAAATTCCTAGCCGCAAGTGGGCAGCTGGAGGCTTGGTTGGAATCCCCTGCTGTGCTCAGCTCCAACCCCAGAGGTGGGGCACCACTCAACAGAGTCTACTGATCCAAAGAGGTGCAGGCTAGCAGGAACAAGACAGCGTGTCTCACTGTGGGACAGCGCCTTTGAAAGAGTGCAACAGGGAACCTCACTAGGCCTGGGCACACCAAGCTTTCCCAAACCAGCTCAGGCCTACAAATTCCAAGCCACAGGCAGCAAGAAGCTCCAGTGGAACCCCCTGCTGTGCTCAGCTCCAACTCCAGAGGAAGGGCGGCACTGCTCCACACAGCTAGCTGACCCAGGCAGGGACACAGGCTAGCAGGCGTGCAGGGATACGACAGTGTGTCTCACAGTGGGACAGCGCCTTTGAGAAAGTGTAACAGGTAGAGTAGCCTCACACTAGGGCCTGCCCCACAGAGCCTTCTGACCCAACTCAGGGTCAGAAAGAGCAGCAGGTGGCTGGAGACTGGGGCAGAACCCCCTGCTGTGCTCAGCTCCAACCCCAACAGGTGGGGCATGGCTCAACACAGTCTGCTGACCTGGGAGGAGGTGCAGGCAAGTGGGCCACAGCAGCGTGTTTCCCAACAGGGCAGCACATTTGTGAGAGTGTAGCAGGGTGTGGAACCGCACACTCTATATCTGCCTAGAGCAAAGACAAGAAGCCCAAGGCTATAAAGTCTCTCATCCACACTCTATCCCTGTTGGCACACATAAGACTATACCTACCCGAGGAAATAGAAGAAGGCCGACCGAGAAGGGCAGGCATGGAGTAGGATGTGGTAAAAGAGGGACAAAAGAGAGCTGAGGGAGGAGCAGCAGACCAGAAACCTACAGAGAGCAGTGCTTGAAGTGTCCCTGAACACCGAGCAACCAAGAAGGATCACACAACTTGAAAGGAATCCAGAGACAGTAAGCAGGGAACACAACAACCCGCTCAGAACATGGAAAAAATAACACAATGGGAAAAAGCAACAGAAAAAGCAACAACTCAGATGAGAGAGTGAGCACCCCACCAAAAAAAGACCAAAAGCCAATATCTATTTCGGAGATGTGAGATGAAGACATGGAAGCTTTACCAGACAAGGAATTTTTAAAAAATTAATGATAAAGCTCATCAGAGACAATGAGAAGTGGGAAGACTTCAAGAACCACATAGTCACACAAATACAAGTCAAAAACAAAATTCATGACCTGGAAACCAAGGTTGAAAGTATGACCAACGGAATAAATAAAGCAGAAGAAAGGATCTCTGAAATGGAAGAGACACATAATGAAGATACCCAGCTTGTTAAACAGCTGGAGACAAACCTAAGCAAAGCTAATAAAATGATACAAAAACTGAAAGATCACCCAAGAAAATCAAATATGCGGATCATGGGCCTTCCCGAAGGAGTGGAAAGAGAGTCAGGAATGCAAATGGTGCTCGATGAAATTATACAGGAAAACTTCCAAAACACTTGGAACATGAATCCAACCCACATACAGGATAGACAGAGAACTCCCAACAGACACGATCCAAAGAGATCTTCACCCAGACACATGGTGCTCAAGTTCTACTCCAACGAAGACAAAGAAAGAATCCTGAGACAAGTACCAATCAGAGAAAAAATCACATATGGGGGAAAACCAATCAGAATCACTGTTGACTTCTCTGAAGAGACTCTACAAGCAAGGAGAGAAGGGACAAAGATTTTTCAAATCCTGAAGCAAAACAACTGTCCACCAAGAATAACGTACCCAGCAAAGATCTCATTTGTATATGAGGACGAAATCAGGTACTTGCATAGCAAAGAAAAACTAGAAGAATATGCCAACACAAAACCAGCTCTGCAAAATCTCCTCAGAAATGCACTAATTCCAGAATTTACGGAAGCAAACCATAAACAAAGATGGCAAACAGGAAGGTCCCCAAACTAAAGCCCACACAAGGAAGGGCAATTACACAGATAAAAACACATACAAAACACACTCTAATGGCAGGGCAAAATAACAACCTCTCAATTTTAACTCTTAACACAAATGGTCTAAACTCACCAACCAAAGACAGAGATTAATGGAATGGATCATCAAACAAGACCTAACTATCTTTTGCCTACAAGAAACACATCTAACCAGAAAAGATGCAAACAAACTGAAAGTGAAGGGATGGAAAAAGATATTGCATGCTAATGGTCGAGAAAAAAAGGCTGGGGTAGCTGTCCTAATTTCAGACAACATACACTTCAATCCAACTAACATCAAAAGAGACAGGGAAGGCCATTTTATATTGGTGAAAGGAATGATCCATCAAGAAGCAATCACCATCGTTAACTTTTATGCAACAAATTCCAAAGCACCTCGTTAAGTGAAGCAGTTACTAACAGACTTAAGGGGAGACGTTGATATGCACACAATATTTGTAGGTGACCTCAACACACTTTAACACCAATGGGCAGATTGATGAAACAAAAACTGAACACAGAAACAACAGAGCTCACACAAACAGTAGAACAACTGAACTTAGTAGACATATATAGAACTTTTTATCCTAAGGCCGCAGACTACACATTTTTCTCAGCGGTGCATGGCACCTCTCCAGAATCGACCACATGATAGTACACAAAGCAAATCTAAATAACTTCCAAAAGATTAGAATCATACCATATCCCCACTCAGACCACCATGGAATGAAACTGGAAATCAACAATGCAAAACACCCCAGGAAATATAGACACTCTTGGAAGATGAACAATATGCTACTAAATGAACAATGGATCAGAGAAGAAATTAAAGATGAGATAAAGAAAATTCATGGAAACTAATGAAAACGCTGATACAACATTCCAAAACTTGTGGGACACTGTCAAAGCAGTGCTAAGGGGAGCCCATGTGATTGCTATTGGAGCCCATGTCAAGGCCCAAGAAAGGTGCCAAATACAGGAACTAACCATACACCTCCAGGAACTGGAAAAACAGCAGCAGAAGAGCTGCACTCACAATAGGAAACAAGAAATCATCAAAACAAGGGAGGAGATAAATCCAATAGAAATAAAAAAAAATATATAAAATCAACAAATCAAAAAGTTGTTTTTTTGATAAAATAAACAAAATAGACGGCATTGGCACTACTGACCAATAAAAAAAAAAAAAAGAAAACAAGAGAAAGCAAGAATCAACAGCATTATAGATGAAAAAGGCAACATAACAACAGACACTGTGAGCATTAAGAAAATCATTAGAAATAACTACAAAGAATTGAACTCTAATAAATTTGAGGACCATCAAGAAATGGAAAAGTGGGCCCGGCGCGGTGGCGCAAGTGGTTAAAGGTCCTCGCCTTGCACGCCCGGGATCCCATATGGGCGCCAGTTCTAATCCCGGCAGCCCCGCTTCCCTTCCAGCTCCCTGCCTGTGGCCTGGGAAAGCAGTCGAGGACAGCCCAAAGCTTTGGGAACCTGCACCCGTGTGGGAGACCCGGAAGAGGCTCCTGGCTTCGGATCGGCATAGTATCGGCCCGTTGCGCTCACTTGGGGAGTGAATCATCGACGGAAGATCTTCCTCTCTGTCTCTCCTCTCTGTATATCTGCCTTTCCAATAAAAAAATAATAAAAATAAATCTTTAAAAAAAAAAAAAGAAATGGAAAAGTTCTTAGACTCCCACCACTCTCCCACCACTTACCAAAACGTAGTTCAGAGGCAACAAAAGAATAAAATAAACCCATAACTGAGGCAGAGATTGAGGCAGTGATCGAGGATCTCCTAACAAAGAAAAGCCCGGCCCTTAATTCCATATCTTATAGAATATCTCTGGTTAAAATATCCAGGATTATATTTCATGACAGGAGTGAGAATGTACTTTTTTATTGATCCAGGATACTAGTATAAGTCCCTATAAGGTCACATTCAATATACTGCTGTGTTGTGAGTGCTAAATTCATTCCTTTAACTTTTTGAGAAATATTACTCATTACAAATTTTGCTTTAGGGTTTGAAAATAAATACAGGTTATTTCTACCTTTTTTTTAAAAGGATTTATAGTGTAAAGTCTGATATACAGAGAGGGACAGAGACATAAAGGAAACTTCCATTCGAGGATTCCCACCCCAAGCGGCCACGATGGCTGGGGATGAGCTAACTGAAGCTAAGAGCCAGGAGCTTTTGTGGGCCTCCTGTGCGGATGCAGAGTCCCAAAGCTTTGGGCCATTCTTGACTGCATTTGCAGTCCACAGGCAGGGAGCTGGGTGGCACACAGGGCCACCAGGATTAGGCACAGCACCTATATGGGATTCTGACATGCTCAAGGCAAGGACATTTAACCACCACGCTATCACATCAGGCATGCAGGTTGTATCTTAAGAAATGCTTTTTCTGTGTACTGAGATTATCATGACTTTCATTTTTTCATAGGCTATACCATGTTACATTTATTGCTTTCCAATATCAAATAAACACTACATAATGATGTTTATGGTGAGCTGTGGGATTTGATGAGTAGTGTTTTGCTGAGGATTTTTACAATGAATTCAATCAGGGATAGTCATCTGTCTAGTGTCATTGAACAACACTTGATTAAACAAATCAAGCTGCTTTGTGATTAAGCACAAAATTCTCAGAAGAAGTTTGAGAGGATTTCTGCCTTAAGATTCTTTGGAATTCTAGAGAAGAATTGCTATTGATTAGTCTAAGAATTTATGGTAGAAGCTTACATTGAAGCCATCTAATCTGAGTTGCTTTATGTGGTGACAGTCATAATTCCTTCATCTATAACTTCCTCAGTTATTTCTCTATTTGGGTATACTATGTCATCAGAGCTGAATATTGCTATATATTTACAACTTACTCTACATTTGTTTGTTTCAAATAAGCTTGTGACATGAAAATAGCATGGGAGCTTTTTAGGTAGGGGTTGGATTGAGATGGGGGCTTCGCAAGTCTGGCCTTGCTGGCAACAGGGTGAGGGGAGAGCGTTGTGGGTGACATAGAGAGAAACAGTAAGAGATTGTGTGTGTGTGTGTGTGTGTGTGTGTGTGTGTGTGTGTGTGTGTGTGACAGTAACAGAGAGAGGCAGAGAGAGAGATGGGGCTGTTGGGAAGTGTGGGAGGTGGCAAAAGGAGTGCCGAGTCCCCCAGAGTCTTAGCTCTGGCTAAAGCCCTGACTGGATCAGTCACTTCCACTGTGGTAGGGATCCAGAAGCCAGGCACTAACCACCAGGAGAAACCTAGCCAGCATTCTGAATGGCATGGGTGTTGGTCTGTGCATGGTGTGGGGCTGAGCAGCCTGCACCACAGGTGGTCTTTGCTAGCCTCAGCTCCACTCAGCTCGGGCAGCACCCTATGAGCAAGAATAGGTCCTGGAGTGCTGAAGCAGACCTGCAGGACCCTACCCACAAACTGTGTGCAGGGCTGTGGTTAGCCTGACCCGGAGAAGGGAATGTGGCAAAGTTCTGCTGAGTATCCAGTGGTGTGGTACAGCCAGAGGCACACTGCTGCCGGACTGGAAGTTGAGGTGGTACCAACAAAGCAGCTCCTGGCAAGTGCAAGTTCAGGCTGTAGCCCAGAGCAGAACTTTGGGGTTGTCCGCAGTGGGACATGCAACCCCTGTAATCCTGAGCATGGCTGCTGGTGAGAGTTGCCTCATGTCACTCTGCAAAGCCGTCAGATCCATGGCAGAGTCTTGTGTGATTTGCCTGCTCCTCAGAACCATGGCAGAGTCCCATGTTGTCAAAAGCTTCTCAGATTCATGTAAGAGATCATTTGGTCCTCATGGCCCTCAGATCTGTGGCAGAAATCACTGTGGTACTCACCGGTTTTAGACCCATAACTATGGCTAAACTGCCCTACTCCACAAGAATAGCAATTATTTCTCCTTTGAGTTCCTTGATTGCCTCTCATTTTCTTTAAAACTCCAGTGTCAGTTTGACACTGAAGAGCCCCAACAATTGTTAACCCTTGTATGTGTGATGGAGCTACTTCAGCACAGGTCAGAACATAGGCTGACAATTTTCCTGTCTTTTCCACTGGCTAAATTAAGGTCTGACAAGATGGAGTAGCATTCTCAAAAGCTATCTGTTTAACTATGAGATCTGTAGCTGTATTGATAATAACTGTCTGGCCCCAGCTTCAGTGACTCAAGCCACAAAATCTTCAAAACTCCTCAGGTTTTCGTTTAACATTTATAAAATTTGAAGACTTTTGATCTGGAGATGGCAGGCATTTCCATGCACCTAATGCCAGGGAGGAGATAAGTTGTAATGTCTCCTTAAGCAGAGTAAGATGTTCTGAAATGCCAAGATGAGTGCCCTGTCCTAAAAGCATGTGTAAGGTAATGGAAGGTTGCCACGCCTCACAGACCTCTAAGACTTCACTTCTGCCTTAGCTATTTCCTAATATTCCATTTTCCACAAAAGGAAGTTTCCACCTGTGAGGCGAGCCTTCACAACCTGAAACCAATCATATGGAGTCATCCACTTTACTGCTGATCCCTCCACCATTGCCATAGTGTATGTGGAGTTTGGCCCATAGTCAGAGACAGGATGCTTTAGTTCTTTATTTTTAAAAAAAGATTTATTTTATTATTTTTTTATTGGAAAGGCAGATATACAGAGAGGAGAGACAGAGAGGAAGATCTTCCGTCCGATGATTCACTCCCCAAGTGAATGCAACGGCCTATACTATGCCAATACGAAGTCAGGAGCCTCTTCTGGGTCTCCCACAAGGGTGTAGGGTCCCAAAGCCTTGGGCCATCCTTGACTGCTCTCCCAGGTCACAGGCAGGGAGCTGGAAGGGAAGCGGGGCTGCTGGGATAGAACCGGCGCCCATATGGGATTCTGGGCATGCAAGGCGAGGACCTTAACCACTTGCGCCACTTTGCCGGGCCCAGGATGCTTTAGTTCTTTATTAAGCTTATAAGGCAATGGTTCTCATTTAGGCTCATCCCATTCATAGACAACAGGAAAACAGAAAAAAATCACCTTTCTTATGTGCCTTCTGCTTTGCCCACTCTAAGGCCAAACTTTGCTGGATCTGGTCTAGCTAGAAAGGGCTCACACTGCTTAACCGAATAATTAGGAGGCTTATCATCCACAGCAGGAGACCACCCATCATGTAATTCAGTTGTCTGCACTGTTTCACAATCCTTAACTCCTGATCTAAATCTTTCTGATTTTAAAAGATCTTTCTCCTCTGTTAAATCCTCCTGATCATTTTCATAACACTTTATATTATCTCCAGGATGAACAATTTTCATTGAGCCATAAGTACAGCCTGAGCCTCCCTTTTTCCATTTAATCAAGGGAGTATGCTCCTGGGGTTGAGCATTCAGAAAACATGTGGCTTACACATCTCTCCCTGCATCCAAAGTGTGTTTCAATATTTTCCAAAGACCATGTGCTAAGGATGGCATGGCAGCTACCCCATGACTCTGATACCACCTCTTCATGTCATTCCCTACCTGATCCCCTGTTTGTAAATGCAGTGTACCCTCCTCTGGGAACCAGGGACTAATTGTCCTATAAACTGTAAAAATTTTGAAAGCTGATTTTGCTAACATTTACTTCTTTCTTTAGTAAAGTATGCTTACTAATATTAGTACATGTTTCTGTCGCTGAATGCACTCTGCCTCATTTTATCTTTAGAGTAACAGAGGGTATAAAACTTCTCAAGAAATGTTCTGACTATTCACCCCTCCTAGCCTAACCTTCTGTCAGGGGGCCTGCAGCACCCTGGGTGAAGTCCTATCCATTCTGCTAGAAACAAGAGAGAAAATACCTACTTTTTTGGAGTAAAACTTTGGGCGCTTCTTGCCGGAGTCCAGCTCCAGCTGAGTTCTGAATTCAAGAAGCGTGCGTTGATGAGATGCAATGAAAGAGACTGATGGAGCAGTAGGATTTTATGATGATAAAGGACAATGCAGAAAACCTGTAGGCTTTATTTATACAAAATCAGTCAAACGCTGGCTCAGACTTTTTACATCATGGGCAAGTTGGGAATTTCTAAGGGTAATTTTGCCATCAGTTTTATCCAGAAACAATAAAAGTTCCTGCTACAATGCTTATCCTACAACTCAATCTTGTAACACAAAGAAAAGGAGAAAGAAATATATGAGGAAAGAATGAAAGCCTTAATATTGATCCCTGGATTAGCATAAGGTCAATGGGGACACACAAGACAGTAGTGATAATAGCAGGCCCTTTTGCAAGACAAACTTCAAACTCACATTGATTAAAAGGCCAGTCTCACAGTATCAAGAAAATGCCTGGATGGATTTATATTTTTCTTCAGGGTGGTCCCGTGTCCATGTACAAGAAGGTGGAGCTTCATTGAGCTGGTTGTATAGACATACGACAGGTGGTCCTGCCAAACAGCTGGAAGTTACTTATGACCTTGCCTGCAATGGAAAAATAGCTTTCACAACTTCATGTCACCCACGTCCACTGCACATACACCAACAGGCTCAAGCTCTGCTTCCTGCAGTCTTTCCCCCAACATCCCTTGCCCCCTCACCTGGACGGACACACACACACACACACACACACACACACACACACACACACACACACACACACACACACACGACCTACCAGAGAGGATGTGCAGCTGCTGTAGAAGACAGCTGTCAATAAGTGTATGAGGTTTGGGTGACTATTGAGTGAATGTGTGCCAATATGTTGAAAACAGTGTGAAGGCTAGGGCTTTGACCACTCTGTTCCTGAAAAAGTGTTACTCCCAGGCTGTGGTTTCATTGTTATTCTCTTTAGAGTCACGTATGCGAAGGATAGCAATAGCCCTGTGCCACAATGGGGAGTCCTTGAGTCACTTCAGCATCCACATTTGTCCTAGGCAGAGCAGGGACTGACAACATCGGATTGAGACTGTGTTGGGACTCTCCCTTGTATGACATAGGTGCCCTGCTCAACGAGGGTTAGCTTTAGAATACAGATACATGCCAGAAGCTGTCATCCATCTTGGATTCCTGGAATAGCAAGCTGGTCCAAAACTGTTGTTGGAGGACTGGGGGGGGAGGGGAAGGGGGTGTTGTAGCAGTTTGATGCCCATAGGATATTAAGCCAGCTGCCAAATTTGGTTTATATCTCCAGATGACAGGAAGCTCATCAACCTGGTGTTGGATGAGTTTGAATAACATGGGGTGACAGCACAGCATATTTGGTGGAGCAAGACCTCAGACCTCACTCTGGTTTCACTCACCTAAGCCCATGAGTCTGTCCAGGCACAGGGAGCACCCTGATTGGCTGCCTTCTGTGGCCTCACAGGGCTCTGTGACCATACCAGCCTTCCACTCAGCAGCCGCCTGGTTATAACTGGCCTGGAATGCTATGGTATAAGCATTCTAGAAAAGCCATGGTGACAGACAGTCCAGTTTGGGCTTGATTCACAGAGCTGGCAGGTGACTCAAATTCTGCTTTTTTTGGAGTTCCCCTAAAGACCCTCTGCCACTACCACCTAGCTACACGCCCACACCAACTCACACATACACACATCCTGACAGGCCATACCAGGGGGTTTGTTCAGCCTCCATGTAAGCCAGCTGTCCATGAGTATATGGGACTTGTGTTTTGACCGGGCGAATGTGTGCCAATATGCTGAAAACAGAGTGAATCCCAGGGCTTTTGCGACACTGTTACGAGAAATGTGTTTCTCCCAGGTTGTGGTTTCATTATC
This sequence comes from Ochotona curzoniae, assembly GCF_017591425.1. Lineage (NCBI taxonomy): Eukaryota > Metazoa > Chordata > Mammalia > Lagomorpha > Ochotonidae > Ochotona > Ochotona curzoniae. The sequence goes on from NW_024465261.1 coordinate 63,345, forward strand.
ATTCTCTTTAGAGTCACATAGGCAGAGGTAATGTATAACGCTGTGCCACAACGGAGAGTCCTTGAGTCACTATTGAGACCACATTTTCCTAGGTAGAACAGGGACCAACCAGAATGGTTTGGCACAACGTTGGGTCTGTCCCTTGTATGAAGTGGGCACCAAGCTCAGAGAGCTTTAACTATGAGGGACAGGTACATGCCAGAACCTGTCATGCACCTCAGTTTCCTGCAGTTGGCAAAGGGGCATGTTTTGGTGCCTGTGTGAGTGTCTCTTGGTGTGTGGGCTGTAGTAGCAGTTTGATGCCCATAGCATTGTTAGCAGTAGCCAAAGTTGCCACAGGTGGTATGTAGTTCCAGATGACAGGAAGCTCACAGGCATGGGGTTGGATGAGTTGGGCCATCAGGCAGGTGTCAGCACAGCAACTTTGGTAGACAGAAACTCCGGCTCTCACTCTTGCTTCACTCACCTAAGTCCATGTTGCTGTGCAGGTAAAGGGAGCATCCAAATTGGCTGCCCCTCTGTGAACTTATAGGGCTGTGGTCTTGTACTAGCCACCCACTCAGCAGCTGCTTGGTCATAACCGGCCCAGTATCCTCGAGCCTCAGCATTTTTAAAAAGCCATGGCAACTGACAGGCCCCTTTTGCCCCAAAGCAAAAAGCAGGCAGCTGGCTCAAATTCTGATCTCTCTGGGCCTATCCCCAACACCACTCTGCTGAACAGCCTTCACACAACACATACACATACACATACACAGGAACATACACACCCACATCCCCACAGGCCCTACCATCGAGGATGTCTACTCTCTGTGGAAGCCAGCTGTCTGTGAGTATAAAAAGCTTGGATGTTTACTGAGTTGGAGTGTGCTAATATGCTAAAAATGGCCAGAAGACAAGGGATTTTGCAACAACACATTTACTAGGAAAGTGTTTCTTCCACGTGATGGTTTCATTATCATTCTTTTTAGAGTCACATAGGCAGAGGATGGCCATAAACCTCTGGCATAACTGGGAGTCTTTGAGCCACTATGGAGACCACATTCATCTAGGTATATCAGGAACTCACAAGAATCATTTGACAGTGCTTTGGGGCTATCATGTGTATACAGAGGGCACCCTATTCACCAAGGTCCAACTATGGGGGACAGATGCATGTCAGTAGTTGTGTGTATCTCAGATTTCTGGAGTAGAAAGCAGATGCCAAAGGGCATGTTGGCCTGTTGTCTGTGAATGAATGTGTGGAGATGGGCATTTGTAGCAATTTGAGGCCCATCAGATTGTGAGCAGTTGCCTCAGGTGGTTTCAAGCTCCAGATGACAAAAAGCTCGCAGGTATGGGAGTGAATAATTTGCACCAACAGGCAGAAGACAGCACAGCAACTTTGGTTTACCATGACCTCGGCCCTCACTCTTGCTTCACTCACCTAAGCGTATGAGTCTGTCCAAGTACAGAGAGCAACCTGATTGGCTGCCACTCTGTGACCTCATAGGGCTCTGTGGACATAGCAGCCATACACTCTGCAGCCACCTGGTCATAACTGGATCAGAATTCTATGGCAACAGCATTTTAGAAAATCCATGGAGACGAAAAGGCCTTTTTTGACCAAGTGCAGAAAGCAGCGTGGTGGCTCAATATCTAGTCTCTCTGGTTTTCCTCCAATGATTCTCTGCTCACTAACCCTCCACACACACACACACACACACACACACACACACACACACACACACACACACACACACACACACACACACACACACACATGCCCACAGGCCCTATCAGGGAAGATGGGAAGATGTCTACCATCCATGGAAGGCAGCTATTCGTGAATATATGGGGCTTTGGTTTCTACTGAGTGGCACTGTGCCAATATACTGAAAATGGTGTGACATTCAGGAATTTTGCAACACTGTTACAAGAAAAGCATTTCTCCTGGCTTGTGTTTAATTGTCATTCTCTTTAGAGACACCTGGGCAGAGGATAGCTATAGCCTTGTGCCACAACGTTGAGTTCTGGGGCCACTATGGAGACCACATTCATTTAGGTATAACAGGGACCCAAGAGAATGGTATGACACCGTGTTGGGGCTGTCCCTTGTGTTTGTGGGCATCCTGCTCAGCGAGGTCCAACTAAGGAGGAGAGATACATGCCAGAAGCTGTCATTTATATCAAATTCCTGGATTTGTCACAGAGAAGTGTTGGGGTGCCTTTGTGAGTGTAGATGTGGGAAGGTGGGCCCTGGTTTCAGTTTGACGCCCAAAGAATTTTAAACCAGTTGCCACAGATGGTGTAGAGTTTCAGATGAGAGGAAGCTCTCAGTCATGAGGGTGGATGAGTTGGGCAAACAGGCAGGTGACAGCACAGTAACTTTGGTGGACTGTGCCCTCAGCCCTCACTCTTGTTTCACTCACCTAAGCCCATGAGGCTATCTAGATACAGGAAACAGGCCCATTGTCTGCCCCTCTGTGAACTCACAGGGCTCTATAACCGTATCAGCCGTCCACTCAACAGATACCTGGTCATAACCTGCCCAGAATGATATGGCCTCAGCATTGTAGGAAATCCATGGTGACAGACATGCTACTTTTGGCCTGGTGCAGGCAGCGGGCAAGTGGCTCAAGCTCTGCTTTCTGTGGTCTTACCACCAACTCCCCACTGCTCACATACTCTACACACAGACAGACAGACAGACACACACACACACACTCACATCCCGACCGGCCCTACCTGGGATGATGTCCCGCCTACTTGGAAGCCAGCTGTCTGTGAGTGTCTGGGCTTGGGTGTCAACAAAGTAGGAGTGTGCCAGTATGCTGAAAATGCGATGAAGCCCAGGGCTTTTGTAACACTGATACTATTAAAGTGTTTCTACTCATTTGTGGTTTCCTTGTCATTCTATTTAAAGTCACATAGGCAGAAAATGGCCATAGCTCTCTTCCACAATGTGGAGTTGTGGAGCAACTATGAGACCACATTTGTCTAGGAAGACCAATGAGTCAGGAGAATGGTTTGACACTTGCTTGTTGCTGTTCATTGTACAAGTGGTCACAATGCTCAGCCAGGTCCAACTATGGGGGACAGATACATGGCATAAAATGATGTGCAACTCAGATGCCTGGAGAAGCAAGCAGTTGCCAAAGGGCATGTTGGGGTACTTGTGTGAGTGTGTGTGTGAGGAGTGGATCGTTGTAGCAACTTGACATGCATAGGATTTTAAGACAAGTGGTGTGGTGCTCCAGATGACAGAAAGCTCACAGTCATGGGAATGGATGAGTTGGATCAGCATGCAGGTGACAATGCACCAACTTTGTTGTACCATGACCAGCCCTCACTCTTGCTTCACTCACCTAAGCCTATGAGTCTGTCCAGGTACAGGGAGCATCCAGATTGGCTGCCCCTCTGTGACCGCACAGGACTCAGTGGACATAGGAGCCATTCACTCAGCAGCCACCTGTTCGTAACTGCCCTGCAATGCTTGGCCTCAGCATTTTAGAAAAGCTATGGAGATAGAAAGGCTCCTTTTGGCCAGGTGCAGAAAGTGGGCAGGTGACTCTGTCTATGCTTTCTGTGGTCTTACCCCTAATACTCCTCTAAGCACACACTTCTACACACACACACACACACACACACACACACACACACACACACACACACACACACACACACACACTCACATCCCTACAGGCCCTACCAGGGAAGATGTCCAGCCTACTTGAAAGTCAGCTGTCTGTGAGTGTTTATGAGGTTTTGGTTATCTCCTGTTAGGAGTGTGCCAATATGGAGAAAATGAAATGAAGCCCATGGCTTTTGCAATAATGTTATGATTAAAGTGTTTTTCCTGATTTGTGGTTTCATTGTCATTCTGTTTAAAGTTTTGGAGGCACAGGATTTTCATATCACTATGCAACAACGGTTAGTCCTTGATGCACTATGGAAAACACCCTCCTGTAGGGAGAAGAGGAACAAACAAGAATGGTTTGACATGGTATTGAGGCCCCTGTATTAAGTGGGCGCTCTGCTCAGCAAGCTCCAACTATAAGAAACCAATAAATGGCAGAAGCTGTCATGCATCTCAGATTCCTGGAGTAGCAAGCAGTTGCAAATGTAGAGTGTTGGAGTGACTTTGTGAGTGTGTGTGTCAGAGTTTGGCTGTTGCAGTAGTCTGACATCTGACACCATAGTATTGTAAGTGTGCTCCCACAGTTGGTGTGGAGTTCCAGAGGACAGGAATCTTGCAGGCATGGGGTGAATTCGTTGGGCCATCATACAGGTGATAATACAGAAACTTTGCTGGACCATGACCTCAGCCCTCACTCTTGGTTCACGCACCTAAGCCCATGAGGCTGTCCAGGGGCAGGGAGCATCTTGATTGGTTCCCTCTGTGACCTCAAAATGCTCTGTGGCCATAACAGCCATCCACTCAGCAGCTGCATGGTCATAATTGGCCCAGAATCCTATGGCCTAGGATTCTAGAAAAGCCATGGCGACAAACAAGCCCCTTTTGGCCAGGTGCAGATAGCAGGCTGGTACCTCAAACTTCCCGTTCTGTGGTCTTTCAACCACTGTCTTTGTGTTCACCCCCTTCACAAATACACACGCACACTTATCCCCCAAAGGCCCTACCAGGAAGGCTCTCCTGCCTCAATGGAAGCCAGCTGTCCTGAGTGTATGGGGCTTGGGTGTGTAACGAGTAGGAGTGTGCCAATACACTGAAAGTGGAGTGAAATCCAGGGCTTTTTCTATATTGTTACTAGGAAAGCGCTTCTCCCAGATTGTGGTTTTATTGTCATTCTCTTTAGAGTCATGATGGCAAAGAATGGCCAATACTCTGTGCCATAAAAGGAGTCCTTGAGCCACTAATTACACCACATTCATTTAGGTATAACAGGAATCCAGGAGAATGATTTCAGGCCGCGCTGGAGCTGTGCCTTTTATGAAGTGTGCACTCTGCTTAGTGAGGTCCAACCATTTTGGACAGATACATGCCAGAAGCTGTCGTGCATCTTGCATTCCTGGAATAGCAAGCAGTTGCCAATGAGGCATATTGGGGTGCTCGTGTGAGTGTGTGTGTGCTTGGAGTGCACCTTTGTAGCAGTTTGATGCCCATAGAATTGTAAATCAGCTGCGACAGGTGGTGAGGAGGTCCAGATGACAGGACGCTGCAGGCATGCTGGTGGATGAGTTGGACCAACACTCAGGTGGCAACACAGCAACTTTGGTGTATCGTAATCTTAGCCCTCACTCTTGCTTTTCTCACTGAAGTGCATATGGCTGTCTAGGTACAGAGAGCATCCCATTTGGCAGCTCCTCCGTGACCTCACAGGGCTCAGTGGCCATACCAACCATCCGCTCTGAAGTCACTGTTAGAATCAGAGCTCAAAACCCTGAATATCAGAGTGAGTAATAGTCAACCCTAAGAGAACGACAAAAGTGTCTCACTGGTAATGCAAACATCAGAGTTCATTGTGACAGTATGCTGAGGTCAGACCATACTTGATACATCAGACCAGCCAAGCATTGTGGCCAGCCCTTGAACAGCCCAAGACAGAAGCATATAGGCAATTTGAGGCTGGGAAATTCATCAAAAGTAATAATCTTAGACATGTTTGTTTTTATGGCCTTCAGGCAGCCTGTTTTGTTCCTATTCCCATTATCTGCTTCATCCTATTCTCACACCCTCATGTGCCCAGGACCAGGGAAGAATTGTGCCCTTGGCCTCCTGCATCTGGGTTCACAAAGTTGCAGGACAGCAAAGAATAGATTTATCACCAAATCGGGATCCTCCCAAGCTCCCAGTACCCGCAGCATAGCAAAGTAGCAGTTTCATCTACACAAAGGAAATTCACACTACCCAATAATAGCATTTTACCCACACTCTAACACCCCCTCCCTTTCTTTTGTTTTCAGGAATCTTTCTCAGTACAGGGCAGGTGTTGAAACTGCTACTTTAGGATTAGCAATTGCATGGTATGTTCCTTTAGAAATTTTATACAAGACAGTTTTACTAGGAACTGAAAAACTTATTTGCTCTTATATTTTCAAACAGAGGACTGGAACCCAGTTGCTTTTAGGGAAAAGGGACTGCATCCTCTACTCTTGGCTACTTCTTCTTGAGAGGTGGTGCTGTGTTGAGTAACACTGTAGGGGGTTCATCTAGTAGTTCTTGATAGAAGGTAGAGTCATCACGTGTTTGATGTACAGTCTGGAATTTGAAAGTCTTTTCTTTGTTTAAGTTTGGAATGGATAGCAGAACTCTGGTGGGGCCTCGTAGGTTGTGAACTCAGTGTTGCACAAATGAGGGGCACAAACATATATCATTCCACCAAATAATGGCTGAGGCAGCTTTTGTATTTAGTTTCCATGTGAAGGAGAGTTTAAGCCCTAAGAAAAACATATAGCCTAGAACATACATCATAACACTGAAAACATTTTGTTGCAAGACCTATTAGTGACATCAAAAGATTTAACTGGTTTTCATTTATGCAAACTTAGCAGTTTGTAATATTCTAACAAGATTTTACAGAACTTTCCTATTCCGGTAAGGCCTAGTGGTGGCACCGGTCATATGCTAGTCAACTTACAAGCTACTGAGAGCCACTGTATGCTAAGCTCCACTTCTTAATAAAACACTCAAGATCCTGAAGTCACTACTTACAAAATTTTACTAATATTAATAATATATATTTTAATATAACTCTGAATATACAGGTCCCGCATGGGAAGTCAGTACACAGTGACTCTAGTGAATTTAATAAATTAACACTCTTATGTGTGACGTCAGTGATCACTTGAGGCTCTTGACACATGATGCCTAGCCAGTGGAAGCTCCTTGAATCCACACCAACCCCATGAGGCATTACACAAGGACACACACACAGTGGAAGTTCTCCACTCCATTGAGAGAAGAGCACAACCATGTTTAATGGCAGCTTCTTTGCACTAGGACATGGACCGCTGAGGCCTTTCACAGAGCAACACTCTTGCAGCAGCATCCTGGGCTTTCCACACCTGATGCACTTGCTCTCTTGCTGGCTTTCTTGTCAGACCAGAATGCCTTTTGTGCTGATTCTAAGGCCACTGATGGCTACTTGAGATTGCCAGTCTGTGAATCTGCTGTAAAAACCATTTTGCCTATGGGAGCATTTTAACATTTCCTGACATTTGAATTATCATTGAACACTCTTATACATATAGCCATGTGACTATATGGCTTGCCACATAAACATGTGTATGCATATCAGGTAACACACATTTTAAAAACATTATCAAGTATAACCAAGTAGAGACATCTATATTTCAGATAGCACTGCAAAACTACTTGTAGGACTTTACATACTGCTGTACATTTTTAGACCTAACTGCCTAACCATCACAACTGATAACTCAACAACCAGATGGTCACTTACACATCAAGAAGGACAGTTTGAGGAATTCACATATCAACAGTTTGTTCACCCAGCAGGTGCCTTTTCTTAGTCTGTGACTTTCTATACCTTGATTTTGGCAAAAAGCACCTTCAAACCATTTTTGCAGCCTTCCTGGAGTGCAAATAATTCTGGTTTCCCACCAGCAAGATTTTCTACAGTCATTTTTGTGACCAAATTTTCCTACACAATTCACTTTGCCAATCAAAACATGAATCTTTGACAAATATTCTTATAACTTTGAGAATCCTAAGGCCCCACAAATGATTCTCAAAAATCAGAAGAGTCAGGTTGACTGAAACAGTAACAGATTATATACAATGGCCACACAAATATAATAATAGAGCTTATGGAAGCTGGATAGACAATGGACAAAGTTATCAATTTGTTTCCATTAACAATCCTCAAAACTTGAGACTTCCATTGTCAGGTATTTAGGAGCACTTCCACAGATGTACATTTTAAAGGTATTTTGTAAACAGATGTCAGTTCAAATGCCAGTAATACTTAAACAACGCTGTAACAACATCTCAAAAATTATAACCAGTTCCACATAAAACTTGCAAGATTCATTTCACAAATTTTATGACTCCTTCAACTTTTTCTCAACATGCTTAAATCTTCAACTATTTTGTCTTAGGTTTTCTTAGCCATATTCCTGTAGGACAAAATATTTTTACCACCACAGCAATGCTCTTCCTTAACAATTTTCCTTTTACAATCTTCTCACCAAGAACATATTCTCAGGCTTGTAACCATTCTTTATCTGCGAAATTTTTGAATCTATATTTTTAAACAAATTTTGAAAAGCTTATGACAGGGCAATTCAAAACACAAACCTGCTTCAGAATCAGAAGCGGTTACCTCTTTCCTTCCAGCTGATTTGGGAACTTCTGTCTTCTTAAATGAAGGCAGAGACAAGGTCAAGTTTCTAAAGTCCCAAATTCTTCAAAGGCTAGGCTCCCAGCATGCCCCTCCTTTTTCCTGGGCTGATAGGCCTGGTGCATCTTCTTGTCCTCTGTTTTATTGAAGTCAAGGGTACTGAAGAACTTCTGACAAGGGGTTAAACAACTATTTCAATTCTGTTGCTTTACAAAAAGGTTAAAGAGTTACAAGATTGCACACAACAAAATCAGATTTATCACACATTATTTAAAAATTTGTTGTCTTCCTGTAAGACAAAGTCTTAATAACTATACTTCTTGTTTAATAAGAACACACATAACGTGTAACCTGTGATTAAAAATACTTTGACCAATAGACATAAACATCAATATACATGCTCTGTAACCATGTAAATCTCCATCACTTTGTAGAACATATGCAACCAATTTTGCATAATTTCATAACATTGTGAGGTTATAATTCAGAATGTTTCAAAGAGCAACTGAACTACCCAAATTTTTTCTCTTTCTTTGAGATTTTGATGGATCCTATGAAACTCCCAAAGTCAGGAGAACATAGCACGCCAAACGTTGGACAACTCTAAATCACAAAAACCAGTGCTAAATTTTTTAAAAAGATTTATTTTTTATTACTTATTTATTGGAAACGCAGATATACAGAGAGGAGAGACATAGAGGAAGATCTTCTGTCCGATGTTTCATTCCCCAAGTGAGCGCAATGGCTGATGCTATGCCGATTGAAAGCCAGAAGCCTCTTCTGGGTCTCCCATGTGGGTGCAGGGTCCTAAAGCTTTGGGTCGTCCTCGACTGCTTTCCCACGCCACAAGCAGGGAGCTGGAAGGGAAGCGGGGCTGCTGGGATAAAACTGGTGCAGATATGGGATTCTGGGCCGTGCGAGGGGAGAACCTTAACCACTTGCGCAACCGCGCCGGGCCCCAGTGTTAAATTTTAATACCAAAAATATCAGAGAACATTGCTAAACACTGAAGTCAGTTGCCATAACACAAAACCCTGATGAACTAGCCCTTGAATCCATCACCAATATCAGTAAAATACACCACAAAAAGCACATAGGATTCCACACTCCTAGTTAGAAGCACAGATCACCCCCAGAAAAGAGACCAAAATATCTTGGACTAGAAAGAGTTAAACTAACTGAAGAGTTTTGCTCCTAGCCATGTCCTGCTGCCTAGAAGCCACACCTTGGCCAACTGGCCACACTCAGAAGTAGTGGGAGCCTTCTCAGGCATCAAATTCAAGCCTGAAATAAAGCAGGGCTACAAGACAAATACACAGAAGAGCCCAAATTTAAGCCCGCCATTACACAAATTCTCACAACAAGGCAAGTTTTTAGTAGGACCAGTCCACCTTATGCATTTTTCCACACACTCACCATTCCTCCAGATCCGGATCATTAACTACAAGTGCCCTGTACAGTGTCCTCATGGACTGCAGATGATTGAGGAGCTCAAAAACTTCCTCTAGGGGGCCCGGCGCGGTGGCGCAAGTGGTTAAAGGTCCTCGCCTTGCACCCCCGGGATCCCATATGGGCGCCGGTTCTAATCCCGGCAGCCCCGCTTCCCTTCCAGCTCCCTGCTTGTGGCCTGGGAAAGCAGTCGAGGACGGCCCAAAGCTTTGGGAACCTGCACCCGCGTGGGAGACCCGGAAGAGGCTCCTGGCTTCGGATCGGCATAGTATCGGCCCGTTGCGCTCACTTGGGGAGTGAATCATCGGACGGAAGATCTTCCTCTCTGTCTCTCCTCTCTGTATATCCGCCTTTCCAATGAAAAAAATAATAAAAAAATAAATCTTTAAAAAAAAAAAAAAAAAAAAAAAAAAAAAAAAAAAAAAAAAAACTTCCTCTAGGATGTAATCCTGCTCCTGTCCTGCAGGTCGTTTCTACATTCCTTGCTCTGGATGGCCAAGTCCTTCCAATGTCACTGGCAGCCTCGCTCGCTTCCCAGAAACTTCCTCCCTGAAGCCTAGCTCATTTGCTCCCCTGAAGCTTCCCTGGTTAGCCTGGAGCTTCTTAGGTCCTCTCCAGGGTGATCAAGTGCCACTGCAGTACCTGGAGCTTCCTTGCGCCCCTCCAGTGTGATCAACCTCACTCACCAACCCTGTACCCTCTCAATCCCCCTCGGGTCTAACCTGAACCCTTGAGGAATATGTAACTCTGATACCATTCAACAGCTTCACTGCTCATAAAGGGGTCGACAATCTTGCTGGGGCCTCCAAATGTTGAAGTCCAGGCTAAAGCAACCCCGGACATCAGGGTGTGAGCTTGTCAACCACCAGAGAATGACAAATAGTCTCGCTGATAATGCAAACAGAAAACAGTGTTTATTGTGCCAGCATGCTGGGGCCCGACCACACTTGGGGCACATAGGGCAGCCACCAATGACAGGCTGACCACAAGCAGGCCAGTGCAGAAGCTTCTATAGGGCCTTTTGGTCTGGGAAACACATCAAAAGTAATAACCTTAGATATGTACATTTTTATGGTCTTCAGGAACTGGCAGCCTGTTCTGTTCCCATACCCATTATCTGTATGGCTCTTCCTATTCTCACACTATGATCTTCTTTCTGCTCCTGGGACCAAAGAAGAATTGTGCCCTTGCCCTCCTGCACCTGGGTTCACAAAGTTGCATGACAGCAAAAAACAGAATTATCACTAAAGCAGAATCCTGCCAACATCCAGACAACTCCTGATGTAGCAAATTAGCAGTTTCCCCTACATGAAGGAACCTCACACTAGCCAACAATAGCATTTTACTCACACTTTAACAAACCTCAATGAGCAGGGCGCCCACTTCATATAAGGTACGTACCCAATGAAATGTCTAACCATTCTCATGGTCCTGATATACCCAGATGAATATGGGCTTTATAGTGCCTCAAAGAATCCCCATTGTTTCACAGAGCTATGGCCATCCTCTGCTACGTGAGTTTACGTGGGAGGGTTGGTGTGAGCTATGGGGAGTTGGTGGAAAGAACAAAGAAAGCAGAGATTGAGCCACCTGCCCACTTTCTGTGCCTGGCAAAATGGGCATGTCTCTTGCCAAGGCTTTTCTACAATGCTGAATCTGTAGCATTCTTGACGTGTTATGACAGGTAGCTGTTGAGTGGACAGCTGTTATGGCCACACAGCCCTGTTAGGTCACACAGAGGCAGCCAATCAGGATGCTCCCTGTCCCTGAACAGCCTCCTAGGCTTAGGTGAGTGAAAAAAGAGTGAGGGCTCAGGTAACGGTCCACCAATGTTGCCGTGCTGTCACCTGCCAGTTAGTCCAACTAATCCACCCCTGTGCCTGTGAGCTTACTGTCATCTGCAACTCCACACCACCTTTGCGAGTTGTCTTATCAGGGTCTCTCCTTCTGTGGAAAGAATCACAGGACACACTAGAGCATCTCAGAGATGCATTTTTCAGACCTTCGTTAAAACAGTTATGTCCATTAATTCCATTACACAGAAACCCCTCCCCCTCATTAAAGAGTATGCTTTATATATCAATCCTAACCATTCATCTTAAAGATCATCAAGGCACACCAATCAGGGCAAAGGGCAAATCACAGGGCAGGACTTTGTCAATATTCCAACAGCTCAGAATTCTTTTATTATACAAGGCGCCATGCCTATCATAGGTTTTCCGAGTTTAGACTCCCCCTACCTATTTGGGTTAACCACGTGGCTAAGTATGTGGCAAATGTCTTAGTTGGTGAAGCCATATCATATAATTACCCATCTCTGGCTGCCTAGCCAGACTCCTGGGGATTCTCTGTTGTGAAGGGCAGGCACAGCTTGCACAAAAAGCCGCTGCTGTTGCTGTTGATGCTGATGCTGTGCTCAAAGATGAAGCGTCCACAGACCTCAAAGAACAATAATTAATAAGATAAGGACCAGGCATTCTGTACCAGCCCATTGGCATGCAAAGAAAAGATCCTTTAGCATCCAATTGGTCCATTGCTCTATCATGGCAATCTCTAGTTTGCTACTATTTATGACTATAATTTGTTATATCCATTCCTAAGTCAAATACATGGATCAGCTTCCATTAGGGGGTAGCATCACCAGAACTGGCATGGAAATCAGTTGTTGAATGTGTACCAGCACCACAGTTTATGAGGCATTTCAACACTGGTTAAGGGCTCACTTATCTACAGAGAATGCAAAAGGGTAACATTCACACTCATGGAAACAATAAACATAAATGGAGCTTGTACACATACAATAAATAGCATTATAGATATAAATAGTATTATAGATAACATCATGACTGCAATTAAATTTAACATCTTCCCATATTCTAGAACTGTAACTGCTATAATGACAGCTTTTTATCACTAAGTTATCAATAAATGCAAAAGCTGATATATCTGAACATCCACCCATACTAGTGTAAAGTACCCAGGCATTCCAAGGCTGAGCAGAAACAGATTGAACAAGGTTACCATATGTATACTAAACCCCACAAAGGTGGAGTTGGAACAGGTAGGAAATAAATTGGTCACAGTAAGCCCAGGTGCTACTCCTCTAGGAGTCACAGTACTTTGACAGCAGTCCATTCTGGGGGCTATTTCCAAGGACCTAGACAGCAAGGCACTATTTGCCGCATCCTTTTTATAGTGCCGTTACATTCGCTCCTCAGGCACAGTTGAGGAACTGATATGGTCATAACCATTGCTTCTCAGTGGAAGAGGGATTGGCCTTGCTTTCACTATTGCTCATAACTGAAGATTCTGGCTGTCTCCTCTCGGCATCTGAATGAACACCACACTGGGTAACATGCACCCCATCCACAGGCTCATCTTCCAGCTTTCTTATCACTCCTGTCAAACATTCTGGCACTGATATCAGTCCGCAAAATCCTGCGAAAAAACACAAACCGTGCCATGCTTCCATCGTAATAAAGGATGTGGGCTCATCCATCGTTGTGTTAAAACATTCTTCAACATCATCCAATCTTTGCAGGGACCTGTGCCAGCAGTGTGGCGTTTGCCAGCAAAATGGCCATTCAAATCCAAAGTCAAAAATTAAAAATATAAGTAACTAAAGCCAATTGATGTTTAGGACTATTGGGATATAGGGTGGCTCCTACCCCTCTTTTTTGTTTTATTAATAATGTGTTGAGAGATGCATGGGTATGTTCTACGATATCCTGGCCTGAGGGATTATATGGAATGCCAGTGCAGTGTTTAATCACAAATTCAGAACAAAACTTATCAAATGCTTTGTCTGTATAGTCAGGTCCATTAGCAGTCTTATTTATTAGTTTTTAAATCTATTCTTATTGGCAAGGCAGATATACAGAGAGGAGAAACAGAGAGAAAGATCTTCCATTTGGTGATTCACTCCCCAGGTGGCTTCAATGGCTGGAGCCAAGCCAAGCCAAAGCGTTTTCCGGATCCCATGTGGGTTCAGGGTCCCAAAGCTTTGGGCTGTCCTTGACTGCTTGCACGGGGCATATGCAGGGAAATGGGTGTGAAGCAGGGCTGCCAGTGTTAGATTCAGCGCCCATATGGGATTTCAGGCATACAAAGCGAATACCTTAACCACTGCTCCATCCTGCCAGGCCCACTATCAGTCTTATAACACTGGGAGACACCCCAGGCTGCAAAACCCTAAGGCAATGAGAAATAGCCTCATGAACCTTCTTTCCTTTATGAACTGAGGGTTAAGGACGCCAGAGCAGGTATCAATAGATTTTCTTCTTTTTTCTTTGTTTTTTTCTTTTTTTTTTTTCATCTCCTATAAGACTTTCTCCCCTTAATGTAGAAATCCTCTGAATTTATCAGTGCCATCTGTCAGGCAAGACTTAATCAACCTCCAGAACCAGACCGTTCCAAGAGGGAAGAGCTTCCTGCTGTTCTGTCCCAGGGTCAAAAGGCCCTTCTCCAGAACCCCGGGGCAATCGTCTGCGGAGTTTGCAAAACTCGTAGTACTGTCAGCAGTTTCTGCAATAAAGGGTGCATGCACGCTGCAGAAGTTAAATTGCCCATATTTTTAACTCATTTGATCGTCGCTACTCCGCAAACTTTAATTGTCGCTAAACCCATGAACTTTACTCCTCCATAGATCTCGAACTTGACTCATGGCTAAACCGTGAACTTTACTGGTCGCTAAACCGTGATTTTAACATGCACGTACATCTAGTGCAGCTTCCTGAGTACAAGGCCCAATTGTCAACTACTTCCCGCTATATGTGGCTCCCTAGGCAATCTGCTCAGCTGCTTACCCTCCTGCTGTTCACCTGCTGTCTTCTATATGAATCACAGTGCCAGTTATCAAGGTCTCCAATCTTGTGTAAGAAATCACTATACACGTGAAAGCATCTCAGACCTAACATTAAAACTATTATGTCCGTTAACTCCATAATGATAAAGCCCCTCCACCTCCTCAAAGCTCCTGGCTTAAATATCAATCCTATCAAGTCAGCTTAAATATCACCAAAGCATGCCGAATAGGGCAAAGTGGAAATCACAGCGCAATACTTAGTCAGTGCTGACAACACTTGAGTATATTTCTATGTGTGTCAAACTGCTACTGCGGCCCACCCGGAAACACACGCATGCCCCCCCAAAAAACAACCCTTTGGCAACCGCTTGCTGCTTGATGATCTAAGATGTGTGACAGCTTCTGGCATGTATCAGAACTCATAGTTGGACCTCAATGAGCAGAGCGCCCAATTCCTGCAAGGGACAGCCCCAATGCAGTGTCTAAACATTCTCATGGGTCTCTGTTCACCAGGATGTATATGGTTTCAATAGTGTCTCATTGTCTCTCCATTGAGACACATGGCCATGGCCATCTTTTGCCTATGTAATTCTAAAGAGAACGTCAATGAAACCACAACTCGGGAATAATGCTTTCCAAGTAACAGTGTTGCAAAAGCCCTGGGTTTCACTCTGTTTTTAACATATTCGCTCATTCCCACTCGGTACACATCCAAGACCCATACATTCACAGATAGCTGGCTTCAATTGAGGCTGGACATCCTGTCTGGTAGAGCTGGTGGGGATAAGTGTGTGTGGTGGGTAGGTTCAAGCAGAGGGGCTTTGGGGAAGAGGACCACAAAAACCAGAGCCTGAGCCACCTGCCCACTTTCAGCAGCATACCAAAAGTGGCCTGTCTGTCGCCATGGCTTTTCTAGAGTGCTGAGGCCAGAGATTTCCAGGCCAGTTATGACAAGGAAGCTGCTGAGTGGATGGCTGGTACAGCTACAGAGCCATATGTGGTCACAGAGGGGCATGGATTCGGGATGCTACCTGTTTTACAACAACCAATGTTCTTAGGTGAGTGAAGAAAGACTGAGGGCTGAGGACATGGTCCACCAAAGTTGCTGTGTGGTCACCTGCCTGTTGGTCCAACTCATCCTCCCCTATGCCTTTTGAGCTTCCTCTATTTGGGAGCTCCAAATGACCTTGCCAGCTGGCTTATAATCCTATGGGCATCAAACTGCTACAATGATTGCCCCAATCTTTGAACAACAGGCTTTAGCAATTGTTTGCTACTCTAGGAATCCCAAGATGTAGACAGCTTCTGGAATGTATCTGTCCCCATAGTTGGACCTTGCTGAACAGGTCTCCCACTTCTTACAGGGACAGCTCCAATGCGGTGTCACTCCCATTTCCTTTTTCCCTCTTCTATTTAGATGAATGTGGTCTATGTAGTGGCTTTAGGACTCCCAGTCATGGCTCAGGTGACAGCCATCCAAGCCTACTTAACATGAATTGAATGGCAATGAAACCACAACACGAGACACACTTTTTAATACCAGTGATGCCATAAGCCAAGGCTTCACACCGTTTTCCGCATATCAGCACACTCCAACTCAGTAGACACGCAAGCCCCATACACTCACAGACAGCTGACTTCCATGGAAGCTGCACAACCTCCATGGTAGGATCTGTGGGGATCTGTGTGTGTGTTGTGAGGGGTGTCGTTGGCTGTGAGCTGAGGAGCTTTGGGGGAAAGACCATAGAAAGCAGAGCTTGAGATACCTGCCTGCTTTCTGAACTGGGACAAAAGGGGCCTGACTGTCACCATGGCTTCTCCAGAATGTTGAGGCCATAGCATTCCAGGCCTATTATGAGAAGGTGGCTGCTAGGTGGACAGCTGATACAGCCACAAAGCCATGTGAGGTCACAGAGGGTCAGCCAATTGGGATGCTCCCTGTACCTAGACAGCCACATGGGCTTAGGGGTGTGAAGCAAGACAGAGGGCTGTGGTCATGGTGCAACAAAGTTGCAATGCTGTCACCGGCCAGTTGGTCCAACTCATTCACCCCATTTCTGTAAGCTTCCTGTCATCTTGAGCTCACACCACCTGTTCCAGCATGCAGACAATCTGATTCACATCAAACTGCTACAACGGCCCATGTCTCTAAACAAAACCACTACTATGTCAACTGTTGCTACTCCAGGAATCTAAGATATGTGACAGCTCTGGCATTTACCTGTCCCTCATAGTTGGACCTGGATGAGCAGGATGCCCTGGTCATACAAGGGACAGCCCCAATGCGGTGTCAAACCATTCTCATGGGTCCCTGTTCTACCTGGAAGAATATGGTCCCCAAGATGCTCAAAGACTCTTCTTTGTAGCACAGCATTATAATTTACCTCTGCCTATGTGGCTCTAAAGAGAATGACAATGAAACCACAAAAGGGGAGAAAGTAATAGAGTTGTCAAATCCCTAGGCTTCACTTGCTTTCTGCATATTGGCACACTCACACTTGGCAGACACACAAGCCCCATTGACTCACGGACACGCAAACCCCATATTTTCAGGGAGAGCTGGCTTCCTGCAAAGCTGAACATCCTCTCTAGTAGGGTCTGTGGGGATGTGTGTGTGGAGGGAGTGGGTGTTATTTGAGGGCGTTTGGGGGAAGACCACCAAAAGCAGTAGTTGAGCCACCTGCCCACTTTCTGCACCAGGCCATATGGACTTTGGAGAGTGAAGCAAGAATGAGGGCTGAGGTCACACACTAAAAACTCTTGTGTTGTATCATGCCTGGTGGTTCAACTCATCCACTTCCATGCCTGCGAGCTTCCTGTCATCTGGAGCTCCACACGATCTATGCTAAGTTGCTTATTTCTCTGGGCATCAAACAGCTACAAATGCCCAGCACACAAACCCACTTTTGACAACCCACTGCTTCCTACTTTAGTAATCCATGATGCACAACAGATTCTGCCTTGTTTCTGTCCTCCATAGTTAGACCTCAGTGATCAGGGAGCCCACAAGTTACAAGGGACACCCCCAACATGGTGTCAAACCACTCTCATGTTATCCTCTACTCTTTAGATGAATTTGGTTTCCATAGTGACTCAAAGACTCTATGATGTGGCACAGGGCTATATACAACCTCTTCCTTCATGACTCTAAAGAGAATGACAATGAAACAACAAGCAGGGAGAAACGCTTTCCTAGTAACAGTGTTGAAAAAGCCCTGGGATTCACTCTGTTACCATCATATTGGCACACTCCCATTGCTAGATCCACAAGCCCCATACACTCACAGACAGCTGGCTGTCACTGAGGCTGGACATCCTCCCTGATAAAACCTGTGGGTATGTGTTTGTGTGGCATGGGTGTGTGAGCAGAGGAGCTTTAGAGGGAAGACCACAGAAAGCAGAGCTTGAGCCACCTGCCCACTTCCTGCACCAGGACAAAAGGGCCTATCTCTCTGTCACCATCACTTTTCTAGAATGTTGAGGCCATAGCATTCCAGGCCTGTTATGACAAGGTGGCTGCTGAGTGGACAGCTGATACAGCCACAGAGCCATGTGAGGTCACAATCAGGATGCTCCCTGTACCTGGACAGCCACATGGGCTTAGGGGAGTGAAGCAAGAGAAAGGGCTGTGGTCACAGTGCAACAAAGTTGCTGTGCTGTCACCTGCCAGTTGGGCGAACTCATTCACCCCCATTTCTGTAAGCTTTCTGTCATCTTGAGCTTCACACCACCTGTTCCAGCCTGCAGACAATCTGATTCACAACAAACAGCTTCAACAGCCCATGCCCCCAAACAAAACCACTACTATGTCAACTGTTGCTACTCCAGGAATCTGAGATGCATGACAGCTTCTGGAATGTATCTGTCACCCACAGTTGGACCTGGCTCTGTTTTGCATGCACTTAATTCAATGGAAAGCCCCAGTGCGGTGCCAAACTATTCTCGTGGGTCACTTTCTACCTAGATGAATGTGGTCTCAATAGTGGCACAAGGACTCTCACTGGTGGCACATAGCTATGAAAATCCTCTGCATATGTGACTCTAAAGAGAATGACAATGGTACCACAACCCGGGAGAAACACTTTTCCAGTAACAGTGTTGCAAAAGCCCTGAGCTTCACTCCATACACATCATATTAGCACATTAACATTCTGTGAACAACCTAGCCACATACACTCACGGACAACTGGCTTTCACTGAGACAGGACATCTTCCCTGGTAGGGCATGTCAGGATGTGTGTGTGTGTGTGTGTGTGTGTGTGTGTGTGTGTGTGTGTGTGTGTGTGTGTGTGTGTGTGTGTGTGTGCATGTATGTGTGTGTGAGTGTGTGTAGGCAGATGAATAGTGGTGTATTTAGGGGAAGATCACAGAAAACAGAGCTTGAGACAGTTTCCTTCCATGCAGGTGATGTGGCGGACAGGAAGCTGTGAAGTGTATTGTTCCATCGCAGGGAGGGCAGCAAGGAACTTCCCTCTGTTTTGCAGGGCCCACCCGGCAGAAATCTCTAAACACACTTGAATTCAGCTCCAACTTCCTTTACATGGGCACTGGACCAGCCTGTGTAAGAATTTTAATCCATCCAGGCTTTTCTTCCCTACTGTGAGGCTGACATTTTACTCAATATGAGCTTGGAGTTAATTTTGCAAAAGGGCCTGCTATTATTCCTACAGTCTTTGCTGTCCCCATTGACCTTAAGCTAATACAAGGACTTCTATTTAGGGTTTCAATCTTTCCTCATTCTTTAGATTCACCTTTTCTTTGTGATACAAGATTGAGTTGAAGGATAAGCATTGTAGCAGGAACTTAATTGCTTCTAGATAAAACTGATGGCAAAATTATCCTTAGAAATTGCCAACTTGACCATGACATAAAATGTCTGAGCCAGCATTTGACTGATTTTGTATAAATAAAGTGGGTAACTTTCCTGCATCGTCCTTTATGATCATGAAAACCTAGTAGTCCATCTCTCTCTGTTTTTGGGCTTTATCCACACACCCTTCTGGACTTCTGAGCTCAGCTGGAGCTGGACTCCGGCAAGTGGCGCCCAACGTTTTGCTTGTAAAAGGTAGGATTTTCTCTCTTGCTTCTTACAGCATGGATAGGACTTCACCCAGGGTGCTGCAGGTCCCCTGACAGAAGGTCAGGTTAAGAGGGGTGAATAGTCAGAACATTTCTTGAGCAGATTTGTACCCTCTGTTACTGTAAAGTTAAAATGGGGCAGAGTGCATTCAGCGACAGAAGCCTGTATGTATCAGTACCTGGACAGCCCTATGAATTAGGTGAGTAAAGCAAGGGTGAGGGATGCAGTCATTGTCCACCAAATTTGCTGTTCTGTCACTTGCTTGATGACATGCCTCATCCACCCACTTACCTGCGATCTTCCTCTCATGTGGAGCACCACACAACCTTTGGCAGCTGGCTTACAATCCTAAGGATATCAAGCTGTTACAACGGCCCACCCAAACCAACCAACAACAGGCTTTGGAAACTGCTTGCTACTCCAGGAATCCGAGATGCACAGCAGTTTCTGCCATGTATCTGATGCCCATAATTGGACCTCACTTAGCAGGGTGACCACTTCATGCAATGGACAGCACCCAATGGGGAGTCAAACCCTTCTCAAGGGGTTCTGTTCTTCCTAGACAAATGTGGTCTTCATAGTGGCTCAAGGACTCCCCGTTGTGGCACAGGGCTATATACAACCTCTTCCTTCGTGACTCTAAACAGAATTACAATGAAACCACAACCTGGGAGAAATGCTTTCCTAGTAACAGTGTTGCAAAGACTCTGGGCTTCACTTTGTTTTCAGCATATTGGCATGCTCTCAATCGGTAGTCACCCAAACCCAATACATTCACAGACAGCTGACTTTCACAGAAACTGGATCCTCCCTGATAGGGCCTAAGGGATGTTTTTGCATGTGTTGGGTGTGAGCAGGTGCACGTTGGGAGAAAGACCATAGAACGCAATGCTTGAGCCACCTGCCTGCTTTCTGCAGCAAGCCAAAAGGGGCCTGTCTGTCCCCATGGCTTTTCTAGAATGCTGAGGCCATAGCAATCCAGGCTGTTTATGACCAGGCGGCTGCTATTGGACGGCTAATATGGCCACAGCCCTGTGACATCACAGATTGGTCGTCAATCAGGATGCAACCTGGATGGTGCATGGGCTTAAGTGAGTGAATCAAGAGTGAGGGCTGTGGTCACACTTTACTACAATTGCTGTGCTGCCACCTGCCTGTTGGTCCAATTCATCTACTGCAATGCCTGCTAGCTTCCTGTCATCTGGAGCTCCAAATGACTTGTGTCAGCTGACTTGCAATCCTCTGGGTGTGAAATTGCTACAATGGCCCATCACCTGAACAGGACCCTTTGGCTACTTCTTTCTACTCCAGGAATCTGACAAGCACGACAATTTCTGCAATGTACTGTCCCCCAGAGTTGGACCTCGCTGAGCATCGTGCCCACTTTATACTAGAGACAGCCCTAACTCGGGGTCAAACCATTCTCGTGGGACCCAGTTCTACCTAGACGACTGTGGTCTCCATAGTGACTCAAGGACTCCTTGTTGCACAGGGCTATGGCCACCCTCTGCCTATGTGACTCTAAAGAGAATGACAATGAAACCACAACTTAGGAAGATGCTTTCTTAGTAACAGTGTTGCAAAAGCCCTGGGCTTTAATTGGTATTCAGCATATTGGCACACCTTTTTCAGGACATACCCAAGCCCCCTACATTCACAGAGAACAGGCTTCCCTGGAAGCTGTACATCCTCCCTGGTAGCACCTGTGGTGATGTAAGTGTGAGTGTGTGGAGGGGTGTTAGCAGACTGGAGTTGAGGGGAAGAAAACAGAAATCAGAGCTTAAGCTACCTGCACACTTTCTGCAAGAGGACAAAAGGGGCTTGACTGTCAGCACAGATTTTTTTGAATGTGAAGTCATAGATTTCTGGGCTGGTTTTGAATAGGTGGTTGCTAAGCTCTCATCTGTTATGGCCACAGAATTCTGTGAAGTCACAGAGGGGCAGCAATTCAGGATGCTCCCTGTACTTGGACAGCCACATGGGCTTATGTGAGTGAAGTAAGAGTGACGGCTGAGGTCATGGTCCACCAACTTTTCTGTGCTGTCACCTGCCTGTTGGTCCAATTCATTCAACCCCATGCCTGTGAGCATCCATCATCTGGAGCTCCACACCTGCTGTGGCAGCCAGTTTACAATCCTATGGGTGGCCAACTGCTACAACAGCCAAGCAGCAGACAAATAAAACACACTGGCACCATAACACGCCTCTTTCGCAACTGCTTGCTACTCCAGAGATCTGAGATACACGACAGCTTCTGGCTTGTATTTGTCCCCCATAGTTGCACTTCACTGAGCAGGG
The DNA here is from genome assembly GCF_017591425.1 of Ochotona curzoniae. Lineage (NCBI taxonomy): Eukaryota > Metazoa > Chordata > Mammalia > Lagomorpha > Ochotonidae > Ochotona > Ochotona curzoniae. The sequence goes on from NW_024465261.1 coordinate 85,279, forward strand.
TGCCCAATTCGTACAAAGCACATAACCAGCACGGTGTCAAATCATTTTCGTGAGTGCCTGTTCTAGCTACACTAATGTAGTCTCCATAGTGGCTCAAGGACTCCCCATTTTAGCTTAGGGCTATAGCCATCCTCTGCTTCTGTGACGCTAAAGAGAATGACAATGAAACCAGGACCCAGACGATATGCTTTCCTTGTAACAGTGTTGCAAAGCTTTGGGCTACCATCCATTTTCAGGTTATTGGCACACTCCCACTCAGGAGACACCCAAGCCCCATATACTCACGGACAGTTGGCTTCCAGGGAGGCAGGACATCCTCCCTTGTAGGGCTTGTGGGGATGTGTTTGTTTGCAGTAGGGTAGGCAGTGGGGCATGAGGTTAAATGGCACAGAAAGCAGAGCTTGAGCCACCCTCGCACATTCTGCACTGAGCTAAAAGGGTCTTTTCAGTCACCATGATTTTTTCAGGATAGTGAGGCAGTAGTATTCTGAGACAGTTATGAACAGGTGATTGTTGAGTGGACAGCTGGTATGGCCACAGAGCCCTGTGAAGTCACAGAAGGGCAGCTGGTTGGGAAGCTTTCTGTACCTGGACAGCCACGTGGGCTTAGGTGAGTGTAGCAAGACTGTGGGTTGTGGCCTGAGGTCACGGTCCACCAAATTTTCTGTGCTGTCACCTGCCTGTTGCTACAACTTCTCCTACCACATGCATGGAAGCTTCTTGTCATCTGGAGCTTCACACCACCTGTGGTAGCTGCCTTACAAACCTATGTGTGTCAAACTGCAACAAAGACCCATACTGGGGTCTCCCTTCTCTCAGAAGAAATCACCCTACACTGGAGTGTGTCTCAGAGGCGCTTTATTCAGACCTTCCCTTTAAACGTTATGTCCGTTAAATCTGTTACTCAAAAGACCAAACCCCAATAGCCCCTGGATGATACGGCAATCCTATCCAATAAGCTTAAAGGTCATCAAGGCACACCAATCAGGGCAAAGGGCAAATCACAGGACAGAAAATTATCAGTACCCCCAACAGCTCAGTTTTCTTTTATTATACAGGGATCATGCCTGTCTTAGGTGTTCCGAGTTTAGACTCCCCTTACATGTCATGGGCTAACCATGCGGCTAGGAACGTGGCATATGTCTTACGTTGGTGAAGCCATATCAGATATTTACCTGTCTCTGGCTGCTGGTCCAGCATGCCTAGCCAGACTCCTGGGGATTCTCAGTTGTGAAGGGCAAGCACAGCTTGCACAAGACACAGCTGCTGTTGCTGCTGATGTTGATGCTGTGCTCAAAGATGAAGCATCCACAGACCTCAAAGAACAATAATTAATAAGATAAGGCCCAGGCCTACTGTACCAGCCCATTGGCATGCAAAGAAAAGGTCCTTTAGCATCCAATTGGTCCATTGCTCTATCGTGGCAATCTCTACTTTGCTGCTATTTATGGCCAGTCCATTCTGGGGGCTATTTCCAAGGACCTAGACAGCAAGGCACTATTTGCCGCATCCTTTTTATAGTGCCGTTACATTCACTCCTCAGGCACAGTTGAGGAACTGATATGGTCATAACCATTGCTTCTCAGTGGAAGAGGGATTGGCCTTGCTTTCACTATTGCTCATAACTGGAGATTCTGGCTGTCTCCTCTCGGCATCTGAATGAACACCGCACTGGGCAACATGCACCCCATCCACAGGCTCATCTTCCAGCTTTCTTATCACTCCTGTCGAACATTCTGGCACCGATATCAGTCCGCAAAATCCTGCGAAAAAACGCAAACCGCGCCATGCTTCCATCGTAATAAAGGATGTGGGCTCATCCATCGTTGTGTTAAAACATTCTTCAACATCATCCAATCTTTGCAGGGACCTGTGCCAGCAGTGTGGCGTTTGCCAGCAAAATGGCCATTCAAGTCCAAAGTCAAAAATTAAAAATATAAGTAACTAAAGCCAATTGATGTTTAGGACTATTGGGATATAGGGTGGCTCCTACTCCCCTTTTTTGTTTTATTAATAATGTGTTGAGAGATGCATGGGTATGTTCTACAATATCCTGGCCCGAGGGATTATATGGGATGCCAGTGCAGTGTTTAATCACAAATTCAGAACAAAACTTATCAAATGCTTTGTCTGTATGGTCAGGTCCATTATCAGTCTTGTAATACTGGTTGGTGACAAAGACTGCAAAAGCCTGAAGGCAATGAGGTATAACCTCTTGAACTTTCTCCCCTGTATGAGCTGAGGCATAAAGTACCCCAGAGCAGGTATTCATATATTTTTGTTTTTCTTTTTTGCATCTCCCTAAGAGTTTCTCACCTTCTTGTAGAAGTCCTCTGAATTTATCAGTGTCATCTGTCAGGCAAGACTTAATCAACCTCCAGGACCCAACCGTTCCAGGAGGGAAGAGCTCCTACAGTTCTCCCCTTTTTGTTAAGTTTCTGCCTAAGTGCTCCCATTGTGGCTTGGTCAAAAGACCCTCCTCCAGGAATCATGGGGAGATCTTCTGCACATTTTTTCAAAAATGACAGTACTGTCAGTAGTTTTTGAAATAAAGCCTGCATGTGCACTGCAGTAGTTAAATTGCCAACATTTCTAAATCCTTTGCTCGTTGGTAACCTGCGGAATTTATAATGGTTAAACACGTGAACCTGAATCATAGCTAAACCTGGGAGCTTGACTGGTCTCTAAACTGCAAACTTGATGTGCACGTCCCTGTCTAGTGTGGCTTCCTGAGTAAAAGTGTCAGTTGTAAAATAATTCAGCGCTATAAGAGGCTGCATGAGCGATCTGCTCAGCTGCTTACCTATCTGGTGCTCACCAGTTGACTTCTATCCTAGTCAAAGTGGCAGTTATTGGAGTCTCCCATTCTATGTAAGAAATCACCAGACACAGGAGAGTATCTCAGAGACACATATTTCAGACCTTCTGTTAAAACCGTTGTGTTGGGCCCAGCAGTGTTTCCTAGAGCCTAAAGTTCTCACATTGAATACACCGGGATCCGTATGGAAGGCAGTCTAATACCAGCGGCCCCCATTTCCCGTCCAGCTTCCTGCTTGTGGCCTAGGAAAGCAGTCGAAGATGGTCCAAGGCTTTAGGACACTGCACCCATGTGGGAAACTTGGAAGAAGTTCCTGGATCCTTGCTTCAGTTAGGCATAGGATCGGATGTTGTGCTGCTTGGGAAGTGAATCATTGGGTGGAAGATCTTCTCTGTCTCTCCTCCTCTTTGTATATCTGACTTTCAAATAAATTAGTAAATTAAAAGAAAAACATTATGTCTATTAAATTTATTACACAGAAGCCCCTTTCCCCTAAAACACCTGGCTTATATGTCAATCTTATTCAATCAGCTTAAAGATCACAAAGGCACACCAATGAGGGCAAAGGGCCATTCACAAAGCAGAAACATGAAAGTTCCCCCAACAAGCCCACCCGCATACACACAAACTCACAGGCAACCCAAAAAACCCTTTTGGCAACTGCTTGCTACTCCAGGAATCCAGGATGCACAACAGCTTATGGCATATATCTGTCCCCCATAGTTGTATCTCACTGAGTAGGACACCCACTTCATACAAGGGATAACACCAATGCGGTCTCAAACCATGGTCGTGGGTCCCCATTCTACCTAGACGAATGTGGTTCCATACTAGCTCAAGGTCTCCTGCTTGTGTCACAGGGCTATGGCCATCCTCTGCCTGCATGACTCTAAACAGAATTACAATGAAACCACAATTTGCGAGAAATGCTTTCCTAGCAACAGGGTGTAAAAGCCCTGGGTTTTAAACCATTTTCAGCATATTGGCACACTCCCACTCGGTAGACACCCAAGCCCAACACTCATGGACAGATGGCTGCAACTTAACATGAACATATTTCCTGGTAGTACTTATGGGGATGTGCTTGTGTTGGTGCGGTGTGAAATGGTATAAGGGCACTGGGGAAGATCACAAAAAGCAGAACTTGAGCCACCTGTCTGCTTTCTGCACCAGTTCAAAAAGGGTTATCTGTTGCCATGGCTTTTCTAAAATGCTAAAACTATTGCATTCCAGGCCAGTTATGACTAGGCAGCTGTTGAGTGGACAACTGATAGGGCCACAGAGCCCCATAATGTCACATGGGGGCAACAATCAGGATGATCCCTATACCTAGACAGCCGCATGGGCTTAGGTGAGTGAAGCAAAGTTGCTGTGCTGTCACCTGCTTGTTGGTCCACTCATATACCCCCATGCCTGTGAGGTTCCTGTCATCTGGAGTTCCACGCCACCTATGGCTGCTGGCTTAAAACTACTATAACAGTGCACCTCAACCACAGGCACCCCCATGAATAAAACAACATTTTCAAATGCTTGCTACTCCAGGAATCTGAGATACACTACAGCTTCAGGCATGAATCTGACTCCCATAGTTGGACCTCGCAGAGCAGGGCGCCCACTTCAAACAAAGGATAGCCTCAATGTGGTGTCAAACCATATTCTTTTGCACTTTTCTACCTAGACAAATGGGATTAAATAGTGACTCAAGGACTACCCATTGTGGCACTAGGCTACAGCATTACTTTGCCTATGTGTCACTATAGAGAATGATAATGAAACCACAACTTTGGAAAAAGGCTTTCCTAGTAACAGTGTTGCAAAAAACCTGGGTTTGACTCTTTGTTTAGCATATTGGTACACTCCCATTCGGTAGATACACCAGACCCATACACTCAGACAGCTGGCTTTCTGGGAGGCTGGACATACTCTCTGGTAGGACCTATAGGGATGTGCTAGTTTTGGCGTGTTGTTGGATGGAAGAGGGGCATTGGTGAAGACCAAGCAAAGCAGAGCTTGACCCACCTGTCCGCAATCTGCATGAGGCAAAAGGGGCCTGTCTGTCGCAATGGTTTTCTGGAATTCTGAGGCAGTAGCATTCCTTGTTTCGTATGAAGAGGCAACTGCCAGTGAACAGCTTGTACAACCACAGAGCCCTGTGAGGGCACAGAGGGGCAGCCCATCATGATGCTCTCTGTGCCAGGATAGACGCATGGGCTTTGTTGAGTGAAGCAAGAGTGAGGGCTGAAGTCACAGTCCACCAAAGTTGCTGTGCTGTCACCTGATGTTGGTCCAACTCATCCACCATCTTGCCTGCCAGCTTCCTGTCATCAGGAGCTCCCATGCAGTTGTCGAGGTACAGAGAATATTGTGATTGCCCTTCTGTGACCTCATAGGGCACTGTGACTGTAGCACCTGTCCACCAGCAGCTGCGGGGGCATAACTGGCCCACAATTCCCTAGCCTTAGCATTCTAGAAAAGCCATGCCAAAAGACTGGTCCCTTTTGGCTGACTGCAGAAAGTGGGCAAGTGGCTCAACCTCTGCTTTCTGTGGTGTTCCCACAAAATTCCCTAAGCTCGGCCCCCTCCACACGAACACACAAACACGTATCTCTACAGGCATAACAGGGCGCTTGTCCAGCCTCCATAGAAGCCAGTTCTCCTTGAGTGTATGAGGTTTGGGTGTTTAGTGAGTTAGAGTATGCCAATATGCTGAAAACAGGAAAGCCCTGGGCTTTTGTAACACTGTTAATTGGAAAGTATTTCTTTTGGGTTATTTTCATTGTCATCCTCTTTACAGTCACATAGGCAGAGGATGGCCACAGCCCTTTGCCACAACGGGGAGTTCTTGAGAGACTATTGAGACCACATTTTCTAGGTATTACAGGAACCCAAGAGAACAATTTGACATTGCGTTGCTGCTATCCCTTACATGAAATTAGCGCCCAGCTCAGTGAGATCGAGCTAATGACAGATACATGGCAGAAGCTTTTGTGCATCTCGGATTCCTGGAGTAGCAAGAGGTTGTTAATGGGGCAGGTTGGGGTGATTATATGAGTGTGTGTGCGGGAGGGTGGGCTCTTGTATCAGTTTGATGCACTAGGATTGTAAGCCAGCTGCCAAAGGCGGTGAGGAGCTCCAGATCACCAGAAGCTCACAGGCATTAGAATGGATGAGTTGAACCAACAAACAAGTGACAACCTAGCAACTTTGGTGTACTGTGACTTGAGCCCTATTATTTCTTACCTCACCTAAGCCCATGCCGATGTCCAGGTACAGGGAGCATCCTGATTGGCTGCCCCTCTATGACTTCACAATGATCTGTGGCCATACAAGCCAACCATGCAATAGCTGCCTTGTCATAGCTATCCTGCAATGCTGAAAATGGAGTGAAGCCGGGGCTTTTTCTGTAGTGATGCTCAGAAAATGTTTCTCTCTTGTTGTCATTCTCTTAAGAGTCATGTAGGCAGAGGATTTGCCTAGACCTTTGCCAAAACGGAAAGAGCTAGAGCTACTAAAGAGACCACATTCATTGAGGTAGAAGAGTGCAAAAGGGTATGGTTTGAAATCGCATTGCGATATCCTTTGTACACAGTGGGCACCTTGCTCAGCGAGGTACAACTATATGGGACAGAAACATGGCAGAAGGTGCCATGCACCTCAAATTGTCAAGCACAGAGAATGGCCTTAGCCCTGTGCAACAATGGGGAGTCCTTGAGCCACTATGGAGACCACATTTGTCTCCATAGGTAGAACAAGGACCCATGATAATGTTTTGACAGTGCTTTTGGACTGTCCCTAGTATGAAGTGGGCTCCCTGCTTAGTGAGGTCCAACTATGGGAGACAGATACATGGCAGAAGCTGTCTTGGATCTCAGATTTCTGGAGTAGCAAGTAGTTGTCAAATTCCACAGTGTGGTGGTGCGTGTGTCGGTGGAGGGCCATTTTAGCAGTTGGATGCCCATACGATGGGAAGCCAGCTGCTACTGATATTGTGGAGCTCCAGATCACAGAAAGCTCACTCGCATGGAGGTGGATGGGTTTGACCAACAGGCAGGTGACAGCACAGCAACTCTGGTGGACCATGACCTCAGCTCTCACTCTTGCTTCACTCACTAAGCCCATGTGGCTGTCCAACTACAGGGAGCATCCTAATTTTCTGCCAGTCTGTGACCTCACAGCTCTCTGGCTGTACCAGCCATCAATTCAACATCCATAACCAATCCAGAATGCTGCACCCTCAGCATTCTATAAAAATTGTTTGGATCCTGTCATGTACTCCTATTGAAGTCATTTCCAAATTAGCAAAATGTCAATGGAAACCAACAGTTAGGAAAGTGCAAGAGGAGGGGTGTGCAGGGAAATCTTCAGTACTTTAGTGTGGAGTAACTGATCTTTGTATCCTACTAGTAAGGTATATGGTCGCCCAAGCTAACTTTTTCCTGATTGTTCTAAGCTTTCCTTATTGGTCTCTGTCTAAAGTTTCACAATTATCTGAAATTAAGTGAATATTCTTACTTCACTGAGTTCCACAAAATAAACCCCATAATATTTCATTAAAAAAAAAAAGATACCCTGTTGTTTACAAGTCATTTAGCAACTCACCCTGCTCTGATCACCTTTGGTGGTCATGACAGGATGTGGGCTTATGCCATGTCTGCTGACATCCTACTGTGAGCCCAGGGCAGTCTGGGAAACCATACTCCAAACTTGTTTCCTCTCTCCCCATATCCATAGATCCTGTTTTGAAGACTATAAGGCTTTGTGTAAAAAATAAAACTTTGGTCAGCTTGATCAGACATTATGTCTTGCTATCATTTCTTGTGTCTCTTGTCCCCCATTCTCTCCTAGGTTGGTTGCGACCCTTGACTGTCCTGCTGGAAGGGAAAATTGGTGCCCCACATGAGGCCTGCAGACCACTGACAGAGAAAGCCTCTCATGGTTGAGAGGCCTCTCGTGGTGGTGAACTGAGCACCAGGTGAGCAGTTTCATGGTTTACCTGCTGTGTGTGTGTGAGAAACTTGGTGGGATATAAAAGACAAAAGGAGTTCCAAACAAAAGCATAGAAACGTTTACTGGGTTTTGTTAATTAAATCAGTACTTCCTCGCTTATCCCATATGACACTCAGTGTATAAAGTCTGCGGCCACAAAGGAACTTCAGTTTTACCATGAGTCAGGGTCCATGTGAGTTAATGTCTGCTACGTACACCAAGTCCATCGCTGCGGACAAGGACAGCAAGCATTTGCAAAAGTCGCGTGAGGGGGAACGTGTGTGTGGGGGTGGGCTGTTGACCGGGTTGGATACCCATAGGATTGTAAGCTACCTGCCATAGGTGATGTGGAGCTCCAGATAACAGAAATTCAAGGGATGGAGGTGGATGAGTTGGATCAACAAACAAGTGACAGCACAGCAAATTTGGTGGACTGTGAACTCAGCCCTCACTCTTGCTTCACTCACCTAAGCCCATGCAGCTGTCCAGGTGTAGGAAGCATTCCTATTGACTGCCACTATGTGACCTGAAAAGGCTCTGTGGCCTCACCACTCATCCACTCATCTGCTACCTGGTCATAACCAGCCCGGAATACTAGAGCGTCAGCATTCTAGAAAAACCTTGGTGACAGACAGGCACGTTTTGGCCATGTGCAGAAAGCAGGCAGGTGGCTCAAGCTCTATTTCTATAATCTTCCCTACAACGCCCATCTGGTCACCACCACTCCACACACATCACCACATGCCATATCAGGGAGGATGTCCAGCGTCTGTGGAATCCAGCTCTCTGTGAGTGTATTGGGCTTGGGTGTCTACCGAGTGGGAGTGGAACTCTCAAGGAAAGAGACAAAATTTGAACAATTCAGTTGCTTTTTGAAGCAATCTGGATTATAATCTTGCAATGTTATGAAATTATGCAAAAGAATAAGATGCACCAGGCCTATCAGCCCAGGAAAAAGGAGGGGCATGCTGGGAGCCTAGCCTTTGAAGAATTTGAAACTTTAGAAACTTGACCTTGTCTCTTCCTTCATGTAAGAAGACAGAAGTTCCCAAATCAGCTGGAAGAAAAGAGGTAACCTTGGGCCCAGCGCGGTGGCGCAAGTGGTTAAAGGAAAGAGGTAACCGCTTCTGGTTCTGAAGCAGGTTTGTGTTTTGAATTGCCCTGTCTTAAGGTTTTCAAAGTTTGTTTTAAAATATAGATTCAAAAATTTCGCAGATAAAGAATGGTTACAAGCCTGAGAATATGTTCTTGGTGAGAAGATTGTAAAAGGAAAATTGTTAAGGAAGAGCATTGCTGTGGTGGTAAAAATATTTTGTCCTGCAGGAACATGGCTAAGAAAACCTAAGACAAAATAGTTGAAGGTTTAAGCATGTTGAGAAAAAAAACCTAAGACAAAATAGTTGAAGGTTTAAGCATGTTGAGAAAAAGGTGAAGAAGTCATATAATTTGTGAAATGAATCTTGCAAGTTTTATGTGGTACTGATTATAATTTTTGAGATATTAGTACAGCGTTGTTTAAGTATTACTGACATTTGAACTGATATCTGATTACAAAATACTTTTAAAATGTACATCTGTGGAAGTGCTCCTAAATACCTGACAATGGAAGTCTCAAGTTTTGAGGATTGTTAATGGAAACAAATTGATAACTTTGTCCATTGTCTATCCAGCTTCCATAAGCTCTATTATTGATATTTGTGTGGTCATTGTATCTAATCTGTTGCTGTTTCAGTCAACCTGACTTCTGATTTTTAAGATTCTTATTTGGGGCCTTCTAGGAATCCTAAGAATATTTGTCAAAGATTCATGTTTTGATTGGCAAAGAGAAGTGTATGGAAAAATTTGGTTACAAAAATGACTTTAGGAAATCTTGCTTGCTGGTGGAAAGTTAGGATTAGTTGCAATCCAGAAAGCCTCCAGTAATGGTTGATATGAAAATTTACATGTCCTGTGCTACACTCGACAGTCCTTGAACCACTATGGAGAGCATATTCGTCTATGTATTACAGGGACCAATGAGAATGGTTTGTCACCGCGTTGGAGATATTCTTTGAAGTGTGGCCCCGGTTCATTGAGCTCATTGAGTTCAATCATGGGGGACAGATACATGTCAGAAAATGTTGTACATGTCAGATTTCTGGAGTAACAAGCAGTTGCCAAGACAGAAGTTTTTGTTCCGTTGGGGGGCATGGCTGGTAGCAGTTTGATGCCCATAGTATTCTAAGCCAGCTGACAGGTGGTATGGAGCTCCAGATGACAGAAATTTCACAGACAACATGGTGGCTTAGTGGATGAGTTGGGCCTACAGGCAGGTGACAGCACAGAAATTTATGAACCATGTCTTCAGCCCTCTCCCTTGCTTCACTCACATAAAACCATGCAGATTTCCATGTACAGCAACCATCCCGCTAGGCTGACCCTCTGTCACCTCACAGGGCTCTGTGGGTGTACCAGCTATCCAGGGAGAAGCTACTTAGTCATAAGTGGCCCAGATGCTACAGCCTCAGTATTCTAGAAAAGCAATGGGGACAGACAGCCCCCTTTTGGCCATGTACAGAAAGTGGTCAGGTGGCTCAGGCTCTGCTTTCTGTGGTCTTCCCCGCATAGCCCCTGTGCTCAAACAAACCCCGACACACACACACACACACACTCCCACCACTGAGGATATTCAGCTTCTGTGCAAGCTAGCTATCCATGAGTGTATCTACGAAGTGGGAGTGTGCAAATAAGCTGATAACGAAGTGAAGCCCATTGCTTTTGCAACACTGTTACTAAAAGCGTTTTTCACAGGTTCTGGTTTCATTGTCATTCACTTTAGAGTCCTTTAGGTAGAGGATGGCAATAGCCCTTTGCCACAACCGAAAGTCATTGAGGCACTATGGACTGTAGATTTGATTAAGTATATCAAGGTCCCAAGAGAATGGGACTTTCCTTGTATGAAGTGGGCACTATGCTCACCATGGTCCAACTATGGGGGACAGATACATGCCAGAAATCGGGTGTGTGTAATTGGGTGGAGGATAGTAGCAATTTGATGACCATAGGATTGTAACCCCACTGGCACTGGTGGTGTGGAGCTCTAGATTACAGAAAGCTCTCATGATTGGAGTGACTGCGTGGATGAGTTGGCCCACAGGCAGGTGACAGCACAGAAACTTTGGTGTACCCTGATCTCAGGCCTCACTCTTGCTTCACTCACCTAAGCTCATGCAGCTATCCAGGTACAGGGAGCTGCAACTCTGTAACAAAGAAGGCTCTTGGGTGTACCAGCCATCCATTCTGCAGCCACCTAATTATAACCGGGCAGAATGCTATGGCCTCAGCATTCTACAAAACCATGGTGACACGCATGCCCTCTTTGGCCTGCTGCAGAAAGCAGGCAGGTGAATCAATCTCTGCTGTTTCTGGTCTACCCCTCAATGGCCCTGTGCTCAGACTCACCCTGACACACACAAACATCCCCACAGGCCCTACCTGGAAGGATATCCAGCCTCCAGGGAAGCCTGTTGAATGTGAGTGTTTTGGGCTTAGGTGTCTGCCGAGTGGGAATGCACCAATATGTGGAAAAAAAGTGTGAAGCCCAGGGCTTTTGGAACACAGTTATTAGAAAAGTGTTTTTCCTGGGTTTTGATTTCATTTTCATTCTCTTTAGAGTCACATCAGCAGAGGATGGCAATAGGCCTGTGCATCAACGGGGAATCCTTGATCCTCTATGGAGACCACATTCATCTAGGTAGAACAGGGACACACTTGAATGGTTTGTCACTGCGTTGAGGCCGTCTCTTGTATGAAATTGGTGCCCTGCTCAGTGAGTTCAAATTCTGGGGGACAAATACATACCAGAAGCTGTCGTGACTCTCAGATTGCTGGAGTAGCAAGCAGTTGCCAAATTGGGTGTTGTGTTGCAAGTATGGTGCGGAGGGGGTGGTAGGCTATTGTAGCAGTATGACTCTCATAGGAGTGTAAGCCAGTTGCCACAGGTGGTGTGGAGCTCCAGATAAGAGCAAATTTGCAGGCATGGGGTTAGAGAGTTGTAGCAACAGTCAGGTGACAGCACAGCAAACTTGGTGGACCATGACCTCAGCCCTCACTCATGTTTCACTCATCCAAGCCCATGAAGCTGTCCAGGAATAGGGAGCATACTGGTTGGCTGCCCCTCTGTGACTTCACAGGCCATGTGGCCATACTAGTCATCCACTCAGCAGCCGCCTAGTCATAAGCAGCAGAGAATCCTATGATGTCAGCATTCTAGAAAAGCCATGGCAGACAGGCACCTTTTAGCCATGTGCAGAAAGCAGACTTGTGGATCAAGCTCTGCTTTCTGAAGTCTTCCACACAATGACCCTCTGCTCACATCCTCCATTCCACACTCACACACATCCTCACAGACCCTGCCAGGGAGGAAGTCCAGCCTCCGTGGAAGCCAACTCTCTGTGAGTGTATGGGGCTTGGGTGTCTACTGAGTGAGTGTGTGCCAATATGCTGAAAATGAAGTGAAGCCCAGGGATTTTGGAACAGTTCCTAGGGAAGCTTTTGTCTCGGCTTGTAGTTTCATTGTTATTAATTTTTTAAATTAATTAATTTGTTTTTTATTGTTTATTTTTAAAATTGCATTTAATTTTATAACAATGTTTCATGGGCTCTTTTAGTTCCCATTCTCCTCTCCTTGCACTCCCCTTCTGGTGGATTGCTCTACTTTATTGCAATGTTACAGATCAAATCTAGTCTTGTTTCTTTTGATGCAGGGATGTGCCTTGCATAGTGTCCAGTATCTTATTGCCCAACAGTATTCAACTTTTCTTGAGGAGAATACCTCTGTTCTATAGACATAGCTGTCATTTTATCATTGTGACCTGTTAAACGCCATAATAAAATATCAACAACCTTTTCCAACATTATGTGGTTAGTTAACAATGCAATACTACATTTCACAGGTACCCATTTTCAAATTGACAGCATTTCAACTTAAATTAAGGTAAGCATGTGGTATCTAACATTTTGGGATTGACTCATTTCCCTTAGCATGATGGTTTCCAGTTTGATCCATTTGGCAACAAAGAACTACATTTTAATTTTTTTTTTAAGAGCTGAGTAGTATTTCATGGAATAGATAAACCATAGCTTGCTTATCCAGTCTTCTGTTGATGGGCACTTCTGTTGCTTCCAAGTTTTTCAATTATTGATTGTGCGGCTATGAATGTGGGGATGCATGTAGGATTCTCATGGAGCAGGTGTTTTGGATATATTCCCAGGAGTGCTATTGCTGAATCATAGAATATGATATGCAAATTTTCAGTTGTTTGATTATTCTCCATACTGATTTCCATAGAGGCTGCACCAACCTGCATCCTCACCAGCAATGGATAAGTGTTCCCTTTCCTTACAACCTTGTCAGGAAGTGTGGTTGGCGGTTGTTTGTGTATGAGCCATTCTTACTGGTGTTAGGTCTTACAACATTGAAGCCTTAATTTGGATTTCTCTTATTCCTAGGGATCTTGAGCATTTTTTTCACATGTTTTTTTGTCATTTGGGTTTGTTCCTTTGTGAAATGTCTGCACATTTCCCCTGCCCATATTCAGAGTGGTTTGTTTGCTTTGGTGTTTTGGTTTCTCTTGAGATCTTTGTATATTCTGGAGATTAGCCCACTACCATCTACATAGTGTGCAAAGATATTCTGTCACTCTATGTTGTTTTTTTTTAAACTTTTTTGATAGTTTCCCTTGCTGTGCAGAAGCTTTTCAGTTTGATATAGCCCCAATTGTTTATTTTGGTCTTGAGTACTATTGATTTTGGCTTTCTATTCAGAAAGTCAGGGCCTACACCTAGCTCTTGCCGAATGTTTCCTACATTTTTTTTCCCAGAAGTTTGAAGATTTCTTGGTGTAGGTTTAGGTCTTTTATCCATTTTGATTTGATCTTAGTGTATGGTGAGAGATGCAGGTGTATGTTCCAGTTGCTGCAGTCTATCAGCCAGTTGTCCCAACAGCATTTATTGAAGAGACATTCCCATTTATATGGGTTGTTGTCTGTTTTTTTTTGTCAAAGATTATTTGGTTGTATCTGTGTGGGTTCCCATCTGCTGTTTCCATTCTGTTCCATTCGTCCTCCTCTCTATCTCTGAGCCTGTATCAAGCTTTTTTGATGACCACCACCTCCCTGTAGTATGTCCATAGGTCTGAAACTCTGATTCCCCCGTCAACTGCTTTTCTTCAGAATGTTTCTGGCCATTTGTGTTTTTTGTGTTTCCAGATCAATATATGAATCTTTTTTTTTTTTAGTTCTATGAAGAATATTTTGGGAACTTTGTTTGGGATTGCATTGAATCGGTATACTGCTTTTGGTAGCATGGGTATCTTCACGATATTGATTTTACCTATCCAGGAGCCTGGGATGTTTCGCCATCTTTTGAAGTCCTCCTCAATTTCTTTCTTAAGCTTACTGTAGTTGTCTTCAAACAAGTCTCCTACGTTTTTGGTGAAGTTAATTCCTAGGTACCTCATACTCTTCTGTGTTATTTTAAATGGTATGTTGCTGACAAGATCTTTTTCCATCTTGGGGGCTCTTTGCATACAGTATGGCTGTTGGTTTTTTTTTTTTGTTGTTGTTGTTGTTTTGTACATTAGTACATTTATTTTGTACACTGCCACTCAACCAAACTCTCGTATCAGTTCTAACATTCACTGTATTGAGTCTCTAGGTTCTTCTATGTAAAGAATCATGTTATCCATGTATAGTGAGAACTTGACTTGTTCATTTCCCATTTGACTTCATTTGATTCTTTTTGTCTTGCTTTATGGCTTCCATGAGTACCTCCAGGACTATGTTCAATAGTAGTGGTGATAGCAGACATCCTTGTCTTGTTCCAGATCTCAGTGCGAAGGGTTCCAGTTTTGCTCGGTTAGGTACAATGCTGGCATTGTGTTTTTCGTATATTGCTTGATTATATTGTGGATTGTTCCTTCTATGCCTATCCTAGCTAGGGATTTTAGTATGAAGTGGTGTTGGATTTTGTGGAAAATTTCTTCTGCATCTATTGATACTATTATATGATTTTTGTTCTTCAGTTTTTGAATGTGGTGTATTACATGTTTGGATTTCCGAATGTTGAACCATCTCTGCATGACAGGAATGAATCCTACTTGATCTGAATGAATGATGTGTCTGATTTTTTTGGGGGGTGGGATTCTATTGGCTAGGATTTTATTGAGAATCTTGGCATCAATGTTCATCAGGGATATCAGTCTGTAGTTTTCCTTCTCAGTTCTCTATCCGGTTTTGGGATTAAGGTGATGTTGGCTTCATAGAATAAGTTTGGAAGTGTTGCTTTCTTTTCTATTGCTTTGAAGAGTTTGTGGAGGATTGGGGTTAGGTCTGCTTGGAATGTTTTACATAATTCTGGAGTGAAAACGTCTGGGCCTGGACTTTTCTTTGTTGTGATATCTTTGATCACTGATTTATCCCTGCCTAAGTTATGGGTTTGTTCGGGTCTTTTGTTGCTTCTGAACTAAGTTTTGGTAAGTGGTGGGAGTCCAAAGACTTTTCCATTTCCGGTGGTATTCTGATTTGTTAGAGTATAGTTGTTCATAGTAATTTCTGATTATTTTCTTAAAGGTTGCAGAGTCAGTTCTTATGTTGTCTTTTTCCTCCTTGATGCTGTTAATCCTCGTTTTCTCTTGTTTTTTCTTTGTCAGTGATTCCAGTGGGGTGTCTATTTTGTTTATCTTCTCCAAGAACCAGCTTTTTGATTCATTCATTTTGTGTATAGTTTTTTTTTTTTTCTATTTGGTTTATATCTTCCCTTGTTTTGATGATTTCTCATTTCCTTTTGTTTGAAGGGTCAATTTGTTGCTGTTTCTCTGATTTCTGGAGGTGGATGTTTAATTCTTGTAATTGGTATCTTTCTTGGGCTTTGACATAGTCACCGATTGCCATGAACTTACCACACAAGACTTCTTTGGTGGTGTCCCAGAAGTTCTGGAATGTTGTATTTGAGTTTTTGTTGGTTTCCATATATGTTTTGATCTTGTCTTTTATTTCTTCTCTGACCCACTGCTCGTTAGGCAGCATGCTGTTCAGCGTCCAGGTGTTTAAGTACTTCCTGTGGCATATTCATTTATTGATTTCCAGTTTCACTCCATTGTGGTCTGAGAAGAGGCATGGTATGATTTCAATGTTTTTGAAATTAGTGAGGCTTGCTTTGTGCCCAATCATGTGGTCAACTCTGGAGAAGGTGCCATGCACTGCTGAAAAAAAATGTATATTCTGTGTCTAAGGGGGTGAGGATTCCGTAAATGTCCACCAGGTCCATTAGTTCTACTGTGTGAGTTCTACTGTTTCTCTGTTAAGTTTCTGTTTTGTTGATCTGTCTATTGCTGTTAACTGAGTTTTGCGGTCCCCCAGGATTCTTGTGTGTTCCCTGTTAATTCTATCAGCAATTGTTTCACATACTTCTGTGTACCTGTGTTTTTGTGCCTAGATGGTAGTAATAGTAATCAGTTGCTGTTGGAAGGTTCACTTCAGCAATGTGAAGTGTCCATCTCTCTCTTTTGATGTTTGTCACATTGAAGTCTATGTCATCTGAGATTAGAACAGCTACTATGGCCTTTTTTTCTCTTCTATTGGCATGAGATTTCTTTTTCCATCCCTTCTCTTTCAGTTTCTTCACATCTTTTTTGGTTATATATGTTTTTGTAGGCAGCATATGGTTGCATTCTGTCTATTAATCCATTCTGTTTATTAATCCAATCTGTGTCTTTTGACTGATGAATTTAGGCCATTTGTGTTTAGTGATAAAATTAGAGGTTGTGACTTTGAGCTGCCATGTGCATGTGTAAGTGCGCTAGTGTGTGTGTTTGCCTCTATTAGAATCTCTGATTAGTTGACTTTCCTCATATGGTTTTTAGTGGGGAGGTCTTCCCAATTGCCATTTTGATTCCGGTTTTCATTTTTTCTTTCTGTGTTTAGCACCTTCCTAAGGAGATTTTCTATAGCTGGTTTCGAGCTGGTATATTCTTCGAGTTTCTCTTTACTGTGGAAGAATTTAATTTCATTTTCAAATACAAACAAAAGCTTCACTGGGTACATTATTTTTGGTTTGCAGTTGTTTTGTTTCCGGACTTGAAAGGTTTTACCCCATTCTCTCCTTGCCTGTAGTGTTTCTTCTGAGAGATAGGCTGTGATTCTGATTTGCCTTCCTCTGAAAGCAATCTTATCCTTTCTTCTTATTTGTCTTAGAATTGTTTCCTTGTATTTGCTCAATGGGAGCATGAGGACTACATGAGTGGGTGAGGGTCTCTTGGATTTAAATTTGTTGGTGGTTCTCGGACCTTCCTGATTTTCTGCTGGATTTATATTTCCAGTGTTCTGGAAGTTCTCCTGTATTATTTCATTGAACTCTCGTTTTAAGTCTTATCTCTTTCTCCACTCCTTCTGGAAGGCCAATTATTCTAATATTTGATTTTTGAGGTTGTTCTTCATTTCCTGTATGGACCTGTTGGCTTTGTTCAGGTTTGTCTCCAAGTGTTTGATGAGCTGCTGACTTCCATTCTCACTGTCTTCCATTTCTGATATTCTGTTCACTGCTGTATTTATTCTGTTAGTTAGATTCTCAATTTTGTGCTCAATATCAAGGATTCTCTCTTTGAATTGGTTTATTTCTGCAATGACATGGTTTTTGAATTTCTTGTACTCTTCCTAGTCCTTCTCACTGTCTCTGATGAATTTCATCACTATTTTCTTAAATTCTTTATCTGATAATTCCTCTATGTCTTCATCTCACATCTCAGAAATTGAGATTGGTTTTTGGTTATTTTGGGTGGTGGTAGTGCTTGATATTTCTTCTGTGTCATGACTTTTTCTGATACTAATCCTCATTGTGTTGTTCCTTGTCATTTTAGGATTTTAGCATCTAACTTGCTTGTCCTTGGCCATTGACTTCAGTGCAGTAGCCTGGTGGTGGTGTGACACAGCTACTGCTGAATAGTATGTTGTTAACAGCATAATACTTCTTGCTGTATTGGGGACAGCCGGTGATGGTGGGATGAGTGTTGGGTTGTTTCGTAAGACTCTGAGATTATATCTCTGCAACCTGGTTCCATTGCACCTAATTATTTAGATGTTTTCTTACAGGTACCAACAGGGATAGAGAGTGGATGAGAGAATTTGTAGATTTGGGCTTCTTTTCTTTGCTCTGGGTGGATATAGAGCTTGAGGTTCCACACCCTACTACACTCTCACAAATGTGCTCTGCTGTTAGGAAACATGTTGCTGTGGCATGCTTGCCTGCGTCTCCACCCTGGTCAGCAGACTCTGTTGAGCTGGGTCAGAAAGCTCTGTGGGCCAGGAAATAATGCGAGGCTACTCTTCCTGTTACACTTTCTCAAAGGCACTGCCCCACTGTGAGACACATTGTCATCTTTCTGTTAGCCCGCGCCCTCTGTCCTGGTCAGTTGACTCTGTTGCGTGGTGCCCCACCTGTGGGAAAGGAGCACAGCAGGGGTTCCCGCCCGAGCTTCCAGCTGCCTGATGCTCAGAATCCACAGCCCCAAGCTGGGTTAGGAAAGCTCTGTGTGCCCTGGCCTAGTGAGGCTCCCTGTTACACTCTCTCAAACACACTGACCCACTGTCATGTCCCTCCATGCCAGCTAGCCTCTGCATCTGTCCTCGTCGTCTGACTGTGTGGAGCAGTGCCGCCCCACCTCTGGAGTTGGAGCTGAGCACAGCAGGGGGTTCCGCTGGAGCTTCCATCTGCCTGCTGCTTGGATTCCGTAGCCCCTAGCTGGGTTAGGAAAGCTCAGGGGCCTGGGCCATGGCCTAGTGAGGCTCCGTTCTTTGTTGTATTCTCTCAGTTGTAAGGTACTCATCTGTATCCGTGCTTAGCCTACACCTCTGTCTGGGTTGGCAGACTCTGTTGTGTGGTGCCCTACCTCTCAGGCCTCACCTGCTCAGGCTGAGCACAGCAGGAAATTCCGTGGCTAATCCAATTTGGAGCTGAGATTGTGAGACCCAGCCCAAGATCCATGCTGCAGCCCTTCTGTACTTTCTCAATAGTGCTGACCTATTGGAAGTTATGCTGCTGCTGCTTGTCCTCAAACTCTGCAGAAGTTGATTCCCCCTATGTTCAAACCTGTAGCTACCTCTAGGGTTTCCAGGATTCCAGTGGTTTGTGGATCCAGCTCATGTGGGGACTTGTTTTTGCAGCTCCCTTTGTCTTCCTTGGATCAGCTGAGACTGCGTGGGCCTTCTCCCTGCCTGGGACCACAACTCACCAAGTTTTGCATGACATGCTGCCTTTCCTTTTGTTCTTTTTCTTTCTGTCCCGCCAAGCTCTGTTGATCTTCTTAGTTCAGCGAGGACCAGTGACCATCCCACTCCTCTCCCTGCAATTTTGCGTCTTCTGCTTTGTTCCTCTGCTGGATGTGTGGCACTTTCTCCATGCTCCACCTTTTACCAGCTCTTAGAGTTCAGACATCTTCTTCCCTCTGCCATCATACACTTTAGAGTCACCTAGGTGGAGGATGGCAATAGCCCTGTGACACAGGGAAGAGTCCTTGAGCCACGATGGAGACCACATTCATCTAAGTAGAACAGGGACCCAGAGTAATGCTTTGACACCATGTTGGGACTTTTTCTTGTATGAAGAGGGCAGTTTGCTCAGTGAGGTATAACTATGGGGGACAGATACATACCAGAAGCTGCGTGCCTCTTGGATTCCTGGAGTAACAAGCACTTGCCAAAGAGGTAGTGGGGGTACGTGTGTAGATGTGGCTTTGTAGCCATTTGATGCTCATTGGATTGTAAGCCAGCTGTCACTGGTGGTGCAGATCTCCAGATAACAGGAAGCTCGCAAGCATGGCGGTTACACATGTTGGACCAACAGACAGGTGACAGCACAGCAAACTTGATGTACCGTGACCTCAGCCCTCACTCTTGCTTCACTTGCCAATGCCCATGCTATTGTCCAGGAACAGGGAGCATCCCGATTGGCTGCCTCTGTGACCTCACAGGGCTCTGTGGCCATACTAGCTATCCACTCAACAGCTGCCTGGTAAAACCCAGCACAGAATGCTATCACCTCAGCATTCTAGAAAAGCCATGGAGACAGACAAGCCCCTTATGGCCATGTGCAGAAAGCTGGAGGAGGCTCAAGCTCTGCTTTTTGTGGTCTTCCCCTCAACGCCCCTCAGCTTAACCCCCACCCCACACACACATCCCCACAGACTCTACCAGAGAGGATGTCCAGTCTCCGTGGAATCCAGTTGTCCATGAATGTATAGGGCTTGGATATCAACCGAGTGGGAGTGTGTCAATATGCTGAAAACTGAGTGAAGGCTGGGGCATTTGCAACACTGTTACTAGGAAAGCGTTTCTCCTGGGTTGTGGTTTCATTGTCATTCTCTTTAGAGTCACGTAGGCAGAGGATGGCCATAGCTCTGTGCCCGAACGGACAATCTTAGTCACTATGGAGACTATATTTGTCCAGGTAGAACAGAGACTCACATGAATTGTTTATCATTGCATTGGGGCTCTCCTTTGTATGAAGTGGCGTCCCTGTTCAGTGAGGTCCGACCATGGGCTGCAATACATTCCAGACACTGCCGTGCATCTTGATTTCTGGAGTAGTAGCAAGCAGTTACCAAAGGGGCGTGTTGGTGGTGCAAGTGTGGGCGGTGTACCTTTTCTAGCAGTTTGACGCCCAATGGAGTGTAAGCCTGCTGCCATAGCTGTTATGGAGCTCCAGATGACAGGAAGTTTGCAGGCATGGGGGTGGAGTAGGTGGACCAACTGTCGGGTGACAGCACAGCAACTTTGGTGGACTGTGACCTTAACCCTCACTCTTGCTTCACTCGCCTAAGCCCATGTAGCTGTTTCTATTCAGGGAACTTCCAAATTGGCTGCCCCTTAATGAACACAATTGGCTCTGTGGACTTAGCAACCATCCACTCAACCACTGCCTGGTCATAACTGGCCCATAATTCTCCAGTCTATGCATTCTAGAAAACCCAGGTTGACAGAAAGGCCCTTTGGGCCTGGTGCATAAATCTCTGTTTTCTATCATTTTTCCTTCAATTCCCCTCTGCTCACCGTGACTCTTGCTTCCACATTAACACACATCCCCACAGGCCCTACCAGGGAGGATTCCAGCCACCATGAAATGTAGCTATAAGTGAATGTATGGGGCTTGGGAGTGTGCCATATGCTGAAAACAGAGTGAAGCCCAGTTGTTTTGCAACACTGTTACTAGGAAAGCATTTATCCTGGTTTGTACTTTAATTGTCATTCACTTTAGAGTCACGTAGCAGAGGATGGCCATAGCCCTGTGCCACAACAGAGAGTCCTTGATCCTCTATGGAGACCACATCCATCTAGGTAGAACTGGGACCTACAAGAATGGTTTCACACTGCTGTGATCTGTGCTGTGTGTGTGGAGGCATGAAATTTTAAAGATAACAGCTAAGCTTGAGTATTAATTTTATTGATAAAGTGTTGGTGATTGGGCCATTATGTGCACACAGGAGTACAATTAAACCCATGCTATTTCTGGAAACCTTTTTATGTACATACTGATTTCCCTGAACTCTGAACCAGATATATAACATGCCTTCTGCTAAATGGCTTAATAAGAATTTTACGAAGTAATTGATATAATAGGAGTGAGAGTTGAAATCACTATGGCAATAAATATAGTCATTGTTATCGCAAAGGCTAGCCTCACTTTGCAATTGTAATTGTTTTAGGTGCTTTTATAATGTTTAGCTGGGGGAATTAAGGATGGTTTATTTATGAAAAATGCTTCATTGTTTATGGGGTTGTAAGATTCTATAGTTGGGGGGGATTTAACATTTGAAGTTTCTGTTTTAGATTTTAGGTTTTTCCTTTGTAACCTTTTTGCCATTAAATAATTGGTAAATTGTAGAATTAAAATTGGGTAATACTACTGAGTAGCAGGTAATTGCATGTGCCTTAGTGTTGGAGTCCTGCCTGTTGATCGGTGGCTACAGTTGAAGAATAAATAATGGTTTGCTTTGAATGATAGTATATATAGTATATATAGTATAGTATTTTGCAGAAGTATCTTTAGGGGCACCTGCTTAGCCTTGAAGTGCAGAAGGAATAGCCAAATGTTTGTACATGCCCCTTAGTCTTGAAGTAAAAATAGAATAATCAGTTACTTGTGCAGAATTTGTGAGGTGTCTCAGTAAATGAAAAGCACAGTGTTTCCTTGAGCTGTGAGAATGCACCAAGTGTATGCGTCCGTGTCTTTCTTTATCGCAGACTCCACACACCCTTCCTGAGCTCTGAACTTGGATAAGCTTGATTCCGGCAGGCACAAAATTGGGGCTGCCCATTATATGAAGTGGGCGCCCTGCTCAGCCAGGTCCAACAATGGGGACAGGTACATTCCAGAAGCTATCATACATCTTGGATTCCTGTGGTAGCAAGCAGATGCCAAAGAAGGGCATAGAAGGACATGTGTGGGGGAGCATGGGGTTGCTGTGGGCCATTGTAGGAGTTTGATGCCCATAGAATTGTAAGCCAGCTGCCACAGATGCTGTGAAGCTCCAGATGACAGGAAGCTTGCAGGCATGGGGGTGGATAAGTTACACCAAGAGCACAGTAAATTTGGTGGACTGTGACCTCAGCCCTCACTCTTGCTTCACTCACTTGAGCTTATGCGGCTGTCTAGTTACAGGGAGAATTATGATTGGTGGCCCTCTGTGACCTCAGAGGGCTCTGTGGCTATAGTATTAGTCCACTCAGCAGCAGCCTGGTCATAACCAGCACAGAATGCTATGACCTCAGCATTCTAGAAAGGCCATGGTGAAACACAGGCCCGTTTTGGGCTAGCGTAGAAATCTGTTAGGAGGCTCAAACTCTGTTTTCTGTGGTCTTCTCCCCAATGCTCTTCTGCTACAGTACCCTTGCCCTCCACCCCACACACAAATCCCCACAGGTCCTACTAGGATGGGTGTCAGCGTCTTTGGAAGCCAGCTGTTCGTAGATGTATGGAGCTTGGGTTTCTACCAAGTGGGAGTGTGCCAATATGATGAAAACAAAGTGAAGCACAAGGATCTTGCAACACTCTTACTAGGAAAGTGTGTCTCCCAGGTTATGCTTTCATTGTCATTCTTTTTCGAGTCACATAGGCAGAGGATAGCCTTGCTTCGCTAGCCTATGCACATGTGGCTGAGCTGGTACAAGGAACATCACAATTGGCTGCCCTCTGTGACCTCACAGAACTCTGTGGCCACATGAGGAATCCAGTCAGCAGATACCTGGTAAAAACCAGCACAGAATGCAATGGCCTCAGCATTCTGGAAAAGCCATGGTGACAGACAGGCCCCTTTTGTCCTGGTGCTTAAAGCTGGGAGGAGGCTCAAGCTCTGCTTTTAGTGGTCTTTCCCCCAACGCCCCTCTCCACACAGCCCTACTCCTCCCACACACACATCCCCACAAATCTTACCAGAGAGGATTCCCAGCCTCCGTGGAAGCCAGTTGTCCATGAGTGTATGGGGTTTGTGTTTATCAAGTGGGAGTGTGCCCATATGCTGAATACGAAATGAAGACCAGGGATTTTGCAACACTGTTACTAGGAAAGCCTTTCTGCTGGGTTATTTCATTGTCATTCTGTTTAGAGTCACATTGGCAGAGGATGGCCATTGCCCTGTGCCACAATGGAGAGTCCTTGAGCCACTATGGAGATCATATTTGTCTAGGTAGAACAGGGACCAACGAGAATGGTTTTACAGCGCATTGGAGCTGTGCCTTGTATGAAGTGAGTGGCCTGCTCAGCAAGGTGCAGCCACAGAGGACAGATCCATTCCAAAGCTGTTGTGCATCTCGGATTAATGGAGTTGAAAGCAGCTGCCAAAATGGGCATGCAAGAAGGCATTTTAGGGTGCGTGTGTATGGGGTAGGAGGTTTTAGCAGTTTGAAACCCATAGGACTGTAAGCCACCTGCCACAGGTGGTGTGGAGCCCCAGATGACATGAAGCTCGCAGGCATGGGGGTAGATGAGTAGGACCAAAAGTCAGGTGACAACACAGCAACTTTGGTGGATAATGACCTCATTCCTCACGCTTGCTTCACTTGCCTATGCCCGTGTGGCTGTCCCAATACAGGGAACTTCACAATTGGATGCCCTCTGTGACCTCACAGAGCTCTGTGGCTGTACCAGCCATCCAACTAGCAGCTGTCTGCTCATAACCAGTCCAGAATCCTATGGCCTCAGCATTCCAGAAAAGCCATGTTGACAGACATTTTGTCCTGGTGCAGAAACTGGGCAGGTAGCTCAAACTCTGCTTTCTGTGGTCCTTCCCCAATGCCTCTCTGATCACATCATCACCAACAAACAGACAAATCCCCAGAGGCTCTACCATGTACAAAGTCCAGGCTCAATAAAGCCAGCTCTCTGTGAGTGTATGGGGCTTGGGTGCCTACCTAGTGGGAGTGTGCCAATAGCTGAAAATGGAGTGAAGCCTAGGGCTTTAGCAACACTGTTACTATGAAAGCATTTCTCCCGGGTTGTGGTTTTTTTGTCATTCAGTTTTAACCTTGAACCTTGGATTTTAAAATTCCAGCAGTCCCCTGGTTGCTGCTGGGTCTCAATAGGGTTGTCTCATATCTAAATCACTGTGACAGCCACCATATGCATGTGATGAGCTGTTCCTGGGTGGCCAGTGCTTCTTCCATTTTTTGCCATGTTCCACCTGACTTCCTGGCTGGGGAGCTCTAGGATGTAGGCTCTTTGAATCTCTCCTTGGTTACATTTGGATTGAACCCACTATACTTCTAGGACATGAAGCAATCATAAAGCTCCCCTATGACAGTAACTCTTCCTTTGAAAATCTTGTAATCACTGAACAATGCTGACTGCCAAATACCGGTCCTTGCAAAAAGGTATGGCTCAAGACTCTTCCAGCAGAATCATATCCTGTTACGTTACATGATGTTGGATCCGGAGAACATTCACATTTAGCAGGGTCATTACATTAACTAGCACTAAAACTATAACCGGGGGCAGATACTGTGAGGAATGTGTGCCAAACCCTGTGGATATTCTATCTGCATTGGTTAGCTCAAGAGATTGGGGTGTTGATGGACTAAGCTAGGTGTGACCAAGGAGCCTGCCATCAATCACAAGTAAAGGAACCCACAACAGTCTGGACTGCTCAAGGAAGCAGCTCCCAAATGTGCATCCTGAATAGGGTGTGGGGTGGGCTATGCTGCAAAATTCACTAGCTCATACAATGACAAATGGAAGGCTAGATTTCACCAGTACCTGGCCTATACCCAATGGCATGTATGAGAACTGGGTCTGGGAGTGGATTAAGTGGAGGGACTTGGGCAACTCCTTTGGTGAATCATAGCTCCCACTGGTAAAGATGTGGTCCAGACCTGGGGGTCAGACAACCTGGGCAAAGTAGCTCCAACAGCTGGGTAATGTGTCAATTGGCAAAGGAACAGGGTGGACCCAGCAGGACTGAGTAAACCTTATCCCACCAGCGAAACTAAGACCATGAAGAAGCACAGGTCATGCTGAGCTAGGCTCTTGTACCTACTGGTCTGCATTAGCCAGGAACGCTAAGCCACAGTGTTTAAGGCAGAGGCTGGGACAGATGAGTTGCTGAGCCAAGCTAAATCAGAGCAACCACTGGCATGTGTGTGATTTCTGACTGGGAATATGCCTGGTTTGGGAGCTAAGGGGAAAACCTGCTGGGTTGAGGTTCCCACCAAAGGGCATGTGACCTGGAATGGGGGTTGCGTTCTGAACAGGAAATGGTTGTAGTTTCACTTGGCACAAATGTGGACTGGGATTGAATGCACTGAGCCAGGCTGGAACCCCAAACCCTCTGGTGTTCTGGAGCACCAGGGTAGATGTGGGATGGACTAGGCAAAGTCCTAACCCCTACTGAACTTTGTGTAAGCCATATGTGGGTATGGACAAGCCATGGCTGGGCTGAAACATCCAACAGCAAAGACCAGTTTGGGTTGAAGGCCAGTCAGGAAAAGCCACTGTTCCTGCTAAGACAGGAGGTGAACTGAGTAGGGCTGGCTCATGCACCCACTGATTAGCCAAAACCTGGCATTGGGAGAGGTTCTGATGGAGGAGCCTGGGCAATTCCTCTGGCAGGACACAGACACTGCAGTAAGTACAAGAAACAGGTCAAGAAATGTTACCCACTGGCATACATCTGGCATGGATCTGGGTATGACCAGGCTAAATCTGTTCACATCATCCACTGGCAAATTCGAACACCAAGATAGTGTGTGTTGAGCCGGATTTGGTCGCAAAAAAACTAGTGCACAACATGGAATACCAATGTGAGGTTGCCTATGACAGAAGTGACCGCAGCACCCAACCAGCACACATGAAAACCAGGAAAAGAAGAGGCACAGCCAGCAAAGGGAAAAGGGTGGTTCCTTACCTGGACAGCTACTCCCGCTGAAGAGCATGAACTGGGATGGGGGCAGATCAGACTAAGCAGGCCTACAACACCTGTTCACCTCAAGTGGACTAGATCAGGGAAAAAGCATGCTGCACTGATTATTCCTATTGGCACAAACTAAATTAGAGTGGGTGAGTATTTTTTGGGCTTAACCACAGCATCAGCTGGCAGAAGCTGGCACTGGGGGCTAGTTTTGTCAAGGCAAACCACAGAACTACCTGGAGAGTGCATAAGCTGGATTTGGGAGAGGCCACGGAAGGAAATATTGGGCCCCTCCCTCTTGGGTTACCACTTCTATGGGAGGGCATCAAAACAAGGACAGGGGCTGGGATAAAATGGGGTGTGGGACAGACTGGACTGGTCTGCTACACATACTGGCAAACCAGGGTAGGGGGCGGGCCTGGTGGGGGTGATTGCGGGTCACTCCAACTATGCTGCAGCTCCCAATTTGTTATGTAAGGGCCGAGAATGTGCTGGGTAGAACTAGACTGGACTGCAACACCCATTGTTTCCAGTGGAAGTTGAGGCTGAAAACAGAATCAACCCAGCAATCGCAACCACCAGCTGATTGGGGTGATGGAATGAGCCGGGTCCTGTACCTGCTAACACACACAAGAATCTGGTGTGCGAACACCACAGACAAAGTTTCTTTGGAATTTCCCCAATTGAAGTGCCAAACTCTGAACCCTAATCAAGAAAAGAGAGAAGACAGAATAGGTCAATCAACCATCTCAGCTATATGTTGGCAGTGAAATACAGGACAAACGGAGACTCTACAGATTATGGCAATCAAAGGATTCTTCAAAGACCTCATAGTGCTTGGAGTGGCAAGATTGGCAGCAATTTAGAACTGGTGAACTATCAAAACCACTTTAGCAAGAACCTCGGAGCATACCCTACATCCAGGACCTAGTAAGGGTGGGAAATAGGGTGGGCCTTCTTCTTTAACACCCTTCCTTTAAGCATGAAGTAAACAATATGGAAACAATAGTCTTACCCAATTTCCTTTAGCCGTTGAACCTTTTCACCCCAATTAACTATGTAAAGATTATCAAAAATATAATTTAAATAATTAAAATCCCACTGCAACAAAGAAAAAATGCTGGAAGAACGAATGATCAGTAACGGAGCTGGTAAGGCCATGGAGAGCACTCTGCTGTGAAATGACCCATCAGAATGGTGTCATCGGGGTACATCCGTCCACTTCATCGTGTTTGTTGGGACCTCAAGGGTCTCCACAGTCGTCCCAGGGACTTTTCACATCGGTACATAAAAAAATAAATTAAAAAAAATAAAGGCATTTCTATGGGCATGCACAGTGAGGACAAGAGGCTAAAGTCCTATCATTGAACGTGCCAGTTAAATGAGGACTTTAAGGGTGCCAATAAGGGTGCCAATTCTCATCCTGGCAGCTCCTTGCTTATGGCCTGGAAAAGCAGTCAAGACAGCCCAAAGGTATGAGACCCTGCAACAATGTTGGATACCAGGAAAAAGATCCTCGATCCTGACTTCAGATTGGCATAGCATCAGCCTTTGCATTCAACTTGGGAATAAATAATCAGACAGAAGATCGTCCTCCCTGTCTCTCCTCCACTCTGAATATCAAAATTTCAAACAATCGAATAATTAAAAAAAAAAACCAACCTATGGGTGTCTACTGGGGGTCCTCCCGTAACGTGGAAGAAATCACCAGACACTTGAGAGAGTCTCCAAGGCGCTTTATTTGGATCTTCTGTGTAAACGTTATGACCGTTGTGACCATTATGACCGCTATCACCATTACATTCCAGCCCCTTAAACACCAAGCCCCTGCTTAACTGTCAAACCTGTCCAATCAGCTTAAAGATACCAAAGGCACACAAATCAGGGCAAAGGGCCAATCACAGGGCAGGAAATTGTCAGTGTCCCCAACATCTCCCCCTTCTCGTTTTATTATGAAAGGGACCCTGCCTGTCTTAGCTATTCTGAGTTCAGGCTCCCTTACCTGTCATGGTTAACCAAGTGGCTAGGAACGTAGCACCTGTCTTATATTGGTGAAGCCATATCAGATACTTACCCATCTCTGGCTACCAGTCCAGCATGCCTAGCCAGACTTCTGGGAATTCTCTGTTGTGAAATACAAGCACAGCTTGCACTAGCAGCTGCTGTTACTGCTGATGATGCTGTGCTAAAGGATGAAGAATCCACAGACCCCAAAGAATGATAATTAATAAAATAAGGCCCAGGCCTACTATACCGGCCCATTGGTGTGCAAAGGAAAGATCCTTTAGCATCCAAATTGTCCAATGCTCCTCCAGGGCAAACTCTGCTTTGGTACTATTTATGGTTATAATTTGTGATCTTAGTCCCTATGTCAAATTATCAAATCATATGGACCAGCTTCCATTTGGGGATAGCATAGCGGATAACTCTGAACAAATTCAATGCTCAGGGACCACTGGTAACAATAGAGGAAGTGACACACATTCCAGGTAGACTAAGCACATTTCATATGATGGAAAAAAAATTGTGAAATGCGTACCAGCACCGCAGTGACAGAGCCATTCCAACACTGGGTAAGGGCTCACTTAACTACAGAGCAATTCAAAACGGTAACATTAGCACTCATGGAAACAATAAACATAAATGGAGCTTGTACACATACATAAATAGCATTATAGATAACATCATGACTGCAATTAAATTTAACATCTTCTTCCCAAATTCTCAAATTATTACTACAATAATTACAATTTCTTATCACTAACTTATCAATAAATGGAAAAGCTGATATATCTGAACACCCACCCATACTAGTGTAAAGTACCCAGACATTCCAAGACTGAACAGAAACAGATTGAACAAGGTTACCATATGTCTAGTTATACTCCACAAAGGCAGAATTTGAACAGGTAGGAAATAAATTGGTCACAGCAAGATCAGTGCTACTCTTCTAGGAGTATCAGTACTTTGACAGCAGTCCATTCTGGGGGCCATTTCCAAGGCCCTAGACAGTGAGGCAATATTTGCTGCACACCTTTTATGGTGCAGTTTTAGCTGGAGATTCTGGCTGTCTCCTCCCGGTATCTGAATGAACATCAGGCTGGTCAGCATCCACCACATCCACATGTTAATCTTGCTCCAGGGTTCATCTTGCTTCTTATCACGGGGTTCAAACGTTCTGACACCCACACCAGTCCGTCAGAATCATGCGGAAAAACACAAACCCTTCCTCACGTCCATCGTAAGACAGGATGCGGGCCCATCCATCGTTGTGTTAAGACCTCCTTCCACATCACACAATCTTTGCAGGGGCCTGTGCCAACAGCGTGGCATTTGGCATCAGAATGGCCATCCAAATCCAAAATGAAAAAAATCAAAAATATAAGTAACTAAAGCCAATTGATGTTTAGGACTATTAGGATATAGGGTGGCTCCTCCTCTGCCTTATTGTTTCATTAATAATGGTTTGAGAGTTGCATAGGCATGCTCTACCACAGCATGGCTGTGCGATTATATGGGATGCCAGTGGAGTGTTTAATCACAAATTCAGAACAAAGCTTATCAAATGCTTTGGCTCTATAAGCAGGTCCATTATCAGTCTTATAACACTGGGGAACACCCCAGGCTGCAAAAGCAGAAGGCAATGAGATATAACATGTTGAACCTTTTCCCCTGTATGAGCTGAGTATAAAGAACCCCAGAGTAGGTTTCAATAGAGACATGAACAAAAGAATAGCGACCAAAACTGGGAACATGGGTAACATCCATCTGCCATATATGACTAGGCATAAGACCACGGGGATTAACACCAAAGCAAGGCTGGGATAAAAAGTAGACACAATTTTGGCATCATCTAATAATAGGAAAATTTGGTCGGATCCAATTAATATACCCCAATACCTGCATACCTGCTGGAAATCATTAAGGGTCTTTAAACCATCCATTCTGATTTTTTTTTCCTCTCCATAAGACTTTCTCACCTTCCTGTATAAGTCTTCTGAATTTATCAGTGCCATCTGTCAGGCAAGACTTAATCAGTGTCCAGAACATGACCATTCCTAGAGGGAGGGGCTCCTGCTGTTCTGCACTAGCTAAATTTCTGCCTAAGTGTCCCCATTGTGGCAGGATCAAAAGGCCCTCATCCAGAAACCATGGGGCAATCCTCCGCACAGTTTGCAAAAACAACCGTACCATCAACAGTTTCTGCAATAAAGGCTGCATATGCACTGAAGAAGTTAAATTGTCCATATTTCTAACACCTCTGATTGTCGCTAATCTGCAAACTTGACTGTCAAATTGTGAAATTGACCGATCCTTAACTGTGAACTTGAGCCATTGTTAACCATGCTTGTGAGTGGGCGGTAAACACTATTGATCATGAGTGGGTGGTAAACACGATCGTAAATGAGCAGTAAACGTGTTCATGAGTGAACCTGGATTAATCTCAATGATCGCTATTCCCAAGCATTAATGGTCGCTATTCCGCGAACTTGACTTTTCGCTACCCAGGGAACTTGAGTTATCGCTAGACCTGAGCTTTACTGGTCGCTATCCTGCGAACTTGACACGCGTCTCCGCTGGTATCAGCAGCTTTCTGAGCAAAAAGCTCAGTTGAAAACTAATTCCCGCTATGAGCAGCTCCCAGAGCGATCTGTTCAGCTTACCTTCCTGGCATTCACCAGCTGACTTCTATCTGATTCACAACACGAGTTATCTTCTATCCCAGTCACAGCACCAATTATCGAGGTCCGCTCGTCCCGTGGAAGAAATCACATGACACTTGAGAGTCTCCAAGGCGCTTTATTCTGATCTTCCGTTGAAACCGTTATGACCGTTAATTCCATTATGCTGATTCTCCTCCCCCGCCAAGCCCACCCACGCTTATCTGTCATACCTGTCCAATCAGCTTAAAGAGAACCATAGCACACCAATCAGGGCAAAGGACCAATCACAGGGCAGGAAATGGCGAGTGCCCCCAACAAGACTGATCACCAAGCAACTCACACAGGGGTAGCTCAGGCTTGCTCCTGGATCCATAAGTGCAAAGAATCAATGATCAATGTGTCCTGAAATCCACAGTAATTCTCAGCTGCGTTCTTCATCAACACATGAGCACAGTTGCACATTGCTGCAAGGTACAGCATTGTCCCTAATGTAGATAAAGGAAAGGGTTACCCCAGGCTAGTCAGCAATCTTGTAACAACACCAGACGCTGATGGGGTCGACAGGGTTTGACATTGGGTGCAACTGACACAAGAGCCCTGCATTGACCTAGCACAGGCATCCAGAGCCACCACAACAAGATCAACACCAGGCATAAGGCACATGGCCCTGATCAACCACAGTCCCACAGTACATCACCACAAGCATGGTCAGTGCCCATTCACCAAACACAACTCACAGACTACCCTCTTCCCCCTGGTGAGCCAATGAGACACATAGTAGTGGTAGGAAGAAAAGAATGTCACAGCCAAGGGTTGTGAGGGAAAAGTGGAGTGAAGTCTGCAAGACTAGCCATTCTCAGTCACCTCCCCCTCCCTGTGGCACAACAGTGGAATATTCCCCGACATGACTCCACCAAGAAGGCACCAAGTAGAGTAGGAGGCAAACCCCCACACAAATAGGATGCCAAGGAAGTGGTAGGCAACCATCACCACTGCAATGTCCCTGGCAAGATCTCCAAAACCCAACACCATGAGGGAAACCTCCTTCCTCTCCCCAGGCACAGGTCAGCAACACACCACCACGCATACCATTTGTGTTTGCACACAAGCACCTCTCATTAATGATCCTTCTGCACATTCTCCTACAGAAACCTTGTTACTTTTACTTCCTTGCATGTGGTAGCCATTTCTCAGGCTCCCTCTCCAAAATCAACCCTAATTCCCCATCATCCATGGTCACCATGGTACACATAGAGACTTCCATCAAAAATTGATAGGGCAGACATTCAAAAGGTTCACCACTGCCAGCATAGAGGGTGTGCAATCAGCCCAAGGTTGCTTAAAGTCATCAAGCCACTAGGGCCACCCCATGACCAGAGCTTAGAAAACCCGAATCAGGTTTGGTTTTGATCTAATAAATGCATGAACCCCACCCCTACCCCAAGGGGTCAGCTCCCTTTAGCTTTTATTAGCTCTAGAATTACAATTATCCACATAGGAGGAGCAAGCAAAAAAAGGAACCATAACTGATTTAATGAGCCATTTGCAGTTTCACTGTATCAGCCTTGCATACATAGATATGCATGGCTTAATCCTTGAGACAAGCATATGCTACTGGCAGAATCAATCAGGTTGGAACACAGTGAGCCATGAGAGTGTCACAGAGACAAGCTCTTTGCATCATTTGATATTTATTTTTTTCCTTTACATTACCTATCTACACTTTATTTCCCCTGTAGAATGCTATTCTATCGCATATCCTCATCATTCTGACAAATGCATACATCCAAAAGACTTCCAATTTCTTTTGCATGTTTTAGGCTTAGATGCCCTGCCAAAGGATATAAGTGCAGTGTGGTAGCCTAGCACCTAAAGGCCCTACCTTGCATGTGACAGGATCCCGTTTGGGCACCAGTTCACGTCTGTTTGACCCCACTGGGATGTTCCCTGCTTGTGGCCAGGGAAAGCAGTCGAGGATGGCCAAAACTTTGGAAGAGGCTCCGGGTTCCTGGCTATGGTTCAGCTCAGCTCTGGCCATTGTGACCACTTAGAGAGTAAATCAACGAATGGAATGTATTTTTTTCTCTGTCTCTCCTCTTGGCATATCTGACTTTCTACTAAAAAATAAAATATTTTTTAGATGAACACTAGCTGAGTGGGAAATGTGTCCTACCAATTTTGGCAGCATTGCAATGGTGGGAAAAGGCTTCATTTTCACCTATAGACAAGCCAAATTCCAGGCTAAAGGTGAGCTTGCAAACCCAATCAGCCTACTTTCAGGCAAGCAGAGATGACAGAGGCAGGAGATGTAGAGAGGAGAGGCATAGGATGAAGACTGGAGTGGCAGCAAGAACATGCAGCCTCACCAATCTTTGGGAGTACAGAGGGGAAAAACCCCTAACACACCATGGTCACCACCTAAGTGCCAACTTAAAACTAGCAGAAGGGATGGCACAACAGGCTATTTCATGCCATGACCACTTCCCACCCACACGGGCTTATCCAATGAGGCACAAATGCATGAGGCAGGCCAAATCCCAGGGCAACCACTCACAACCCTGTTGATGTGGAACACTGGGAGCCAGGCAGAGGGGATGTAGCAGAAGGTGCAGCAGCACCAAGGGCGCAAATGCCAGACCATGCCAAAGTTTCAAGTAGTCCCTCTCTCCATCTGGAGAGGCCAACAAAAGGCAAACATCATGGAGGAAATGGCACAAAGGGGCCAAGACCAGAACCGGGGCCTACAAAGTTCCCCACACACAAAGAGTACAAAATGATGCCAAACCACTCATACAGCTTCACAACAGAAACAAGCCCAAGGAGCCAGACAACTCCAGCCTCAAGAAAATCATCACAGGCAACAACAGGTCTGAGAATACTACCAGGAAGAAGGGAAATGGACACTAAACTCCACAGTGTCACCACTCACCAACTTCACACACACCCACACACATCATTTTAATAATCTAACCCATGGCACCACCACCACCCATGACCTGATAGGGCAAGGCATTATGACACATGGAAGGGGACCAAGTGCCCCCACAACAGCCATAGCAGAAACCACAGTGCAAAGCTCAGTGGGGTCACAAGACCCAGGAATGTGGAACAGAGTGAGAAAGAGAAGTAATGGAGGCACAGCAGCAGGCACATCCTGGCAAAGAAGAAACACATGAGAAAGGGTGGCACTGGGATCTAAGGACCAGCAAACCCGAGCACAAAGAGGCACAGGAAAAGAAGGCCTGGTTGGCATGGACAGTTAATCTGGATGGAGGCCAGGTGGCACACCACCACTCACCACACAGAATCTCACTGCCAGCACCAATCCCCAAACCTGACAAGCTCTCAGCAGCACATCCAGAGACAAAAGACCACAGCAGGCCACAAGAGGGATACATATAAAAGAGGCGCCAGAAGTGCAATGGGGAGCCACAAGGGAACACCTTCGGCCAATAAAAGCCAGGCCCACCCAGAAAAAAACAGGATAGCACCACCATACACTAAGAAAATCTCGTGGCACCTGAAGCACAAGAGCCCACCTCCAGTGACCCCAGACATTTTCCCACATGGACCTGAGTGTGCCTTTGCCAGGTCCCCCAAAATCAGACTGCCAGCACCTGCACACCAACCATCTGCAACTACTGGCTTCCAGTGTCCATCCAGCAACATCCAAGTCTCCAGTCTCATAAACCATAACCCCTCAAGAATACTCCCAAGGTCAGGACAGCTCATGGGAGACACAACTGTCACAAACTGGCGATGACAGGACAGTGAGGGGCAAGAGCAGTCCAAGGCTGGAAGCAGACAGAGACTCCACACCAGGTCAGTCTCAGGGCTGCATGGGTCAAGCCACCACACCCCAAAACCCCAGAAGGCACACATAAGGCAGTCACAGGCACATGCAAGTAACCACAAAACCCACACCTCGTCCAGCCCAGTGAGACCATCCCCCAACACAGACAGTTGTAGCACAGGCCAAGGCAAGGCAGAGCCAAGAAAGACAGCATCCAGCCCTCGGTGGTAGGGGGCTGGCAGAGCCACCATGTAACCTCCATTCCCCTCTGCCCAGTATGGGGTAGAGGGAACAAGCAGCCAACACCACTGTAATGCAGAACCCAGGTGATCTGCATCATCAGCAAACAGCTACCATCATACACCAGGAGGAGGGAAGAACAGCAACAGGTAGGGGTTACACTCCATAATGTAGACACATCCCTCTCAGGTCGCTAGAGAAGCTTTTTCTCACTGAAGAGAGGCCACACCCACCAGCCCCATGTGCAAATCTCTCACCAGGCTGAGAGGGCCATTGAGGGAACACCACCAAACCAGGCCAAGGCCAAAGATGGGCAGAGGGGTCTGCAGCACTAGGAACATGGTCATCCTGCCTCCAGACACACAAGGACATAAACAAGGCAAACCACAGGCAGAGGCAGCAGCCTCCCTCTTCAAGAGGTGAGGTGCTGCCCTGTACCTCCTCTTTACCAGTTCAAACCCCAAAAGAAGACTCCCATGGAGCAGGCAGCACACAGAGTGGGCTGCAGTCCACACCATTACAAGCCAACATGGCAAAGAATAATGTGGGTCTCCCATATCTAAGGACTCCCACCTGGACCCCACCAACACTTCCAGGGAGCAGAGACAGAGAGAGCAGAGATTGAGCCAGCTTCCACATCCCTGGTCTTTCCCACCACACAGAGTCAGGGGAAACAGCAACCAGAAACCTGCAAGGAAGAATAAGCAGTTCAGCAGCATTCACAATGAATGGCCATCCCTTGTCTGTAGCAGCTAAAGCCGAGTCCAGATGAGTGCCACATCACCACATCAGTCAGTTGATCTAGGTTTATGATATCACATGGGGCACAGGGAGTCAAGCCTGACCAGGACAACTGCCAGGGAGGGTCCATTGCAGCCTCACCAGCCCCTTGCCTGATAAGAGCATGGTCAACCCCAGGGGAGGGATGCCTGATGCACACATGGCATGAAACCACTTCATCACTGCTACTGAGGGGGTTTGTAAGTTACCGCTATGCAATGGGCCACCAGCAGAGGGAGTGTACACAGGTATAGGACTCAAGGCCTTACCTCACTTTTGCTGCTCTCAGAGCAGCAACAATTAGGATAGCAGCCCCACTGTATGTCAGGCAGAACATGCTCCAAGCTGCTTTATGAACCCAGGCAGATAACTCAGTAGATAAAAATGGGAGAAGCAGTCCGGTGCCAGGCCACCAGCAGCCCATCATAGTCCCTCTCTGCCCTCCAGATGTGTGCCTAGGAGCCCAGCTCTGTTTTAGTCACCAGGAGACAGCATGTCAGCACCAACCTGCAGATCCAAAATGACACTTGCATATGTAAAAATATTCACTCAGGGGACAACAGGGACAATATATGAGACAAAGTCACCCCAAGACAGTAGCCCAGGGCACAAATCCCTAGAAAGACACCATCTCCAAAGGAGTGTACTCCTGTGACCACCTGGTAGACCCCCGGGATTGGTGAGTGTCCAGGCGACAATTGGTGTCACACTAGTATTGCTACCCACCTCCATTCAGGAGATTATTTTTCAGGAGTTAGACTTGCGCTAAAGTTTCCTATATACAGTGCTTTCCTGAAAATAAAGGGAAGCAAGAAGGAATGAGTTTCACAAGTTCGGTAGAAGCAACAGTACTTGCTAAGCTTTACACTATGGTCAAATCTTGATCTCCTCTCCTAATGTGGAGGCAGTGATATAGGAGGTGCTGGTATACACCATGACCTCTAGTGGCACTTGAACCCAACCACATACAGGAGCAAGTTGACACTTACCTACCACTTGAAAACCTCCATTCCCAATTTTCTAAGAGCACACAAGCCGCTAAGGTCCCAGCAGGCAGGGACTCTCCCGCCTGCAGCTTGGGGACTTTGTTACATCCTGACTCATGCTCTCCACCCACTTGCTTCCCATGCTGGCTTCAGAGAACTCTACAGTTACAGCAAGGCTTCCACTAGGGAGAGTCCTACAGCCAGCACCAAGGGCAAAGGGATAACCCACTGGATGCAGCCAGGCAATGAATCTGAAATAGGCAGGAAAATGTGTGTCATTTCCTTCCTCCCATTGCAGGTTTTTGTGGAATGCAGCACTCTGGCAAGGGTGTTGGTCCTGGCCGGCTGGTTCGTTGCCTTGCCTTTATTTTATAACCAAACTGTCTTGTGACTGTCACAGGTGGAATGTTAACATTCTGTTTTAGCATATCGAGTGGAAGCAACACCAGACAACATGGCTCAGCCTCAAGTGCCAAAACCCTCCCACCCTACCGCTCAGGTCTGCCCTGACCAAGAAGAATGTTTTTATGGTTCGTGACTGAGAAAGGGAAGGAGTGCTGGGGAGGAAAAGAGGTGTGGTGGGTTGGGAAGGTGGGCAGGGTGGTAGATGAGGGAGTGGTCTGATAGCACTGATCACATGCATCTCACAACATCACAGAAAGCAATATCCTCATAGGGCCAGAATGGTGGCCAACAGGCAAGCACCACCATTTTCTGTGGGTACCAATAGAATGAGCCAAGATCAGCTCATATCCTGGATGCTTCATTTCTGATCTAACTCTGTGCTTGTGGTTTGGATTGGAGAGAATTGTGATGTAATAATGACCACACAACAGACATATCGGTACATTCTTGGGGGAGGGGGTATTGATAAAGGAAGAAGGCAAACAGAAAATAAAAAGAAAGCACAGACATTGAAAGAAAAAGAAAAGGGAGAGAGAAATAGAGATGGAGAGTGAGAAAGGGAGAGAGAGAGAGAGAGAGAGAGAGAGAGAGAACAAGAACTGGAAGGAAGACAAAACTGTGAAGACCATAAACAGGAAGACAAAAAAAAAAAAAAAAAACACGTAAGTGGCAGCAATGGAAACATTAAAAAAAATAGACAAAAAAAGAGATGAGGCAAGAAAATAAATATAGAATGAGAACACAAAAGTAAAATATGTAGCAATTGAAACAGAAGAAACAACTAAAGAAGGACCCAAGGAAAATCAAGCCAAAGGGAGACAAAGTGAGGATGAAGGGTATTAAGTAAAGGCGGGGGTCAGAAATGAAATTATATAAGAGAAGTAGGGAAGTGGGAGAAGGAGGAGAGGAGAACAAGAGCAACAGTGAGAAACTGACTACAGGAAAAGTGAACAGGAGAAAGCTAGAAAAAGAGAGGAAAGTGGGAAAAAGCAAGCAAAACCAGAGAGAGAGAGAGAGAGAGAGAGAGAGAGAGAGAAACCTAAAATGAAAGGAAAGACCAAAGAAAACATTCAGGGGAAGGTAATAGATCTCTATGGGTGTGGCTCCTCCTCCCTCACCTGGAGCATGCGGGAAGAGGGGAGCCAGAGAGACACAAGTAGTGAAATCCTGGACTGGTAGATGGATTCTGTAGTGCGGGGCAAACCAATACCGCTGCCACAGCTCAGCCAGCCAACTAGAAGATGGACTGTCTTTGGTGTGCATAAGTCAACTCTTTCCACCCCCCAATCCCAATTTGACCCCCCAAACTCCACCCCAAACATGACCAGAGGCCTCGTGAGACTTCAGACTTGTTTAGACGCAGGTGTCATCTTGAAGCCATTTTCTGCCTGGGTTCGTTGGCATTAAGCCATGTACTCACTCCTTTTCAAGGCCACTAACAGGGAGCTACATCTGAAGTGGGCAGTAGGAACTAGTATATTACTGTAACCAACATTATCCTGAGCCTTCCCTAGTATCTGACTCTTGAGTGCACCCCAAGCACTAGGCTGATCTAAATCAGGATGTGAATGAAATATGGTTTAGGTCAGTGCTTACATAGCAATATCTACGATGACTTTTGAGTGCCACTTGGAACAGTTGTAAATACCTGATAAGATACGGCAATGTTTTAAAAAAGTATTTATTTATGGGGCCAGTACAGGGTTGTAGGAGGATTAACTTCCCCCGGCAGCATGAGCATTCTATATGGGCTCCTGCACACACATGGGACATACAGGAGCAGCCCCTGTCTTTGGATCAGCTCAGCTCTGGCCACTTACTGAGCCAGCAGATAGAAAATGTCTCTCTGTTTCTCCTTTCTATGTAACATTGCCTTTCAAATACAAATAAAAATAAATATTTAAAATAGAAAAGGATATTATGTATTCAAAAGACAGAATCGCAGATCATCAAGTGAAACTCAGACTGGGGTAGCCTTGGGAGTAACACAGTGCCTAATGTTTGCTAATAAGTCAATATTGATTTATGTAGAAGTCTTTCTGCCAATTTTGTCTCCAGGCAAATTCTTGTTCTTTCCTAGTAACTTTGCATAAAATTGTTAATACTATATTAAAGGTCAAGATATTTTGCCTAGAATACCCAAATGATACTATGGAATTTTATGCTTTTGGTTTATTATATGTGCTTCTATTTTTTCACAAATAAATAAGAAATATAGTTCTATATATTTAGGAGTTTGCATTTTTTACTTGCCCCTATTAATTTGTCCTTTTTTATATTCCAGTCTGGGGTGTCCAAGTGCTGCATTACACTCATCTCATTTGAGTGTGGAAGCATAATTGTGTGTTCACTATGCTTCTAATGTAAATGTAGTACATCCCTGCCTTTGTGAAAATTGAAGATATTATGAACAGCATGCATAATGTTGCTCTTGTAATGGCTTTTGCATTGCACCTTGCAATTCAGTTGATAATATCCTGTATATGTGGCAGTGCTCCTCATAGGGACAGACACTGCCCACAACAGAGCAGTGGAGCATGGTGCCTGATTTACCAGGTAACACACAGGGCCTGGTTACTGATTAACCAGGAGCATGGTCCCTGAGTTACCAGGTAACACACAGGAAGTGGTTACTGATTAGGAGTCCCAGGTAGAAGAAATCATTTTGGATGGAAGTTTTGCTCTCTTGCTTCCTTTAATATTGGTGAGAACAAAGGGCAAACAGAGCAGTGAGAAGTGCAGGAAGCTGATTGATCTTGTCCATTTTTCCCACACCCAGTCAACGTGTTAGCATTTCAAAGTGAACTGGGCCTTGGCTACCTACCATGATGACAGGAAGCTAAGCTGAAGGCCAGGGACACTCAGGGCTGAGAAATGAGGCCTCTGAATGTGGAGTGAGATCCTAACTCCTACATGACAATTTGAATTCCACCATTTTATGACTCTTATTCCAGAACTCCGAGACTGGGTTGCTTGATAAGAATACCAAAGCAGAATCTGGCTGCATTAAAATCTCCCACCTCCCAGCTCTCTGTCTCCTCCTAGAAAGAATTAAAGCCAATACCATGTTCTTGGGGGTTGGGTGTGGAGGGTGAGCATTGTCTGGTTCACTTCTTTTATTTATTTCCTTCTCTTCTCTTTTCACTTTTAAAATATTATTTTTATTACTACTATTATTATTATTTTGCAAAGAGTGATTTACAAAGAGAAGGTGAGACAGACAAAGCATCCTGCTTCTATTGGTTCACTGTGCAAATGACCTCAATGGCTGCAGCAGAACAGATTTAAAACCAGGAGCCAGGAGTCTAATGCATCAATACTGTGCACAAATGCCCAGGTTGTGTTGAATCTAGGCAGGTGCTTACACTACTGGGAGAAAAACAGTGAATAGTTGGCAGGCATTCTGAGACTGGTTTATGCTAAACATATGTTAATTATATCACTGGGTCAGTATCGTTGTCTAATCTGGTTTATTGTTGTTGTTGCTTTTTATTTTAAAAGATAAATAGGAACAGGGAGGGTGACAGCAGAGTGGCCCAGTGACTAAATACTTGCCTTCCATGTGCCAGCATCTTACATGGGAGCTGGTTCAAATACTATATCCTCCACTTCCCATCCAGCTCCCTGCTTGGGGACAGGTAAAGATGCAGAGAATGGCCAAGGACCTTGGGACCCCAAACCAAGGTGGGACACCTGGAAGAATATCTTGGCTCCTGGCTTTGGGTCAGCTCAGCTCCAGCTGCTGTGGTCACTTGGGGAGTGAAAAAGCACATGGAAGATCTTTCTCTCTGCCTTTGCTTCTCTCTGCAAATCTTCCTTTAAAACAAATAAAATAAAGCACAGATAGACAGATAGACAAACACACACACCAGCCTGCTGCTTCTTGGTGGCAGATGGGGTCCAGCAAATGACATGGAAAATGTGCATGGATCCCCAAGAAGGTGTGCAGTGTCCCAAGCCTGCATGACACAACACTGGAAGACAGGGCTCACGGACCTGTGTAATCATTTCAAGAGGCTGTGTATTGCACAAGGCAAGGGCGTTTTGGGATGTGTGGGAGGGAGGACCACAAAGAAAGTAGTGAGAAAATAGTTGGGGAATTCCACCAAAAGGCTAACACACTTGTAATTAAATGAGGGGGCTGAGTCAGAGTGGTTTAGAGGACAGAAAATGAAGGAATTTTCTGGGAGAGAAAGAGACAAGGAACATGAATACAACTGGAGACTCCCCTGAAAAGGAGCAAAGCCCTTTGCCAACTTCAGAGTTAATTGGGAGATACATCTAGAAAATTGAGGATACAGAATTCAAAACACTTTTTAAAATGCTTCTTAACAATAATGAAAAACACATAATATAGGAATTCAAGAAATTTAAGAAACATATCATACAGAAAGTAAATCAAATGAAAGCTGATATATCAGAAATTGAGAATAGAGTAGAGCAAATTAAAAGTCCAGTGGAGAGTCTCTCAAATAGAATGAAGGAGACAGAAGAAAGAATCTCAAACTTAGAGGACATTTCGTGTCACTAGGGAAAAACAAACAAAAAGCTGGAAGCAGGGCTAGATTAAGCTAAAAAAAAAAAAAAAACAAGAATTAAAATACACTATTTGAAGGCTAAATACAAGGGTTATGGGATTCCCAGAATGTGCAGAAAGAGAAACTAAGTTTACAAATGTATTTAATGAAATCATTAGGAAAATTTCCCTAATCTAGAGAAAGAATTGGGAAATAACATCAAGGAAGGGCACAAAACTCTCAGCAGGTTTGACCAAAAGTGATCTTCACCATGACATGTGATAATCAAGCTCTCTTCAACCAAACATAAGGAAACACTGCTTAGATTTGCATGTGGGAAAAAAAAAGGGATCCAATTAGCATATAAAGGAATGCCAATTAAACTCACAGGAGACCTCTCACCTACCTGAAACTCCACAGGCCAGGAAAGAATGGAATGACATATTGCAGATTCCAAAAACAAAAACAAAAATTGTCAGCCAGGGATAATGTAACCAGCAAAGTTTTCCTTTCTTTGAAAATGAAATAAAATTCTTCCACAGTAAAGAAAAGTTAAAAGAGAATACGTTTTCCAAACCTGCCCTACAAATGATACCTAAAGATGTTTTCTTGATAGAGAAGAATAAGACCCACCAAAACCTAAAGCAAGTTTGAGGAGCATCCCAGTAAATTAACAAAAGACTAAGTCAATAACTATCCCATTGTTAAAATTACAAGAGCAAATTGTCATCCATTCATATTAACCTGAAACAAAATGGCTTAAACTCATCAAGAGAATGTTATAGATAACTAGACTGGATTATGAAAACAAACAATCTGTTTCTAATAGAAAGCATATCTCACCAACAAAGATCAGTGGAAATTCTATCTCATGAATTCTGATTGTTTTGTTTCATCTTTTCAAAACACTTCTTTTTTCTCATTAAATTCTTCCATGGCTCATAGATCATACAGTAGCATTTTTTCTTCATGAAGGT
Organism: Ochotona curzoniae; assembly: GCF_017591425.1. Taxonomy (NCBI): domain Eukaryota; kingdom Metazoa; phylum Chordata; class Mammalia; order Lagomorpha; family Ochotonidae; genus Ochotona; species Ochotona curzoniae. Next base: position 127,875 of record NW_024465261.1, read on the forward strand.
TCTTGATTTTCATTTCATCAGTGACACATTAGTCATTAAGTAGCATGTTATTTAACTTCCTGGTGTTGTAAATATCTCATTTTCTTCCAGTTCTTGATTTTATATCATGGCTTTTCATTTAAGGGGACATATATTGATTGTGTAATAGAGACTACCATGTCCAAATATGAGGATAAATTGCAACATGCAGCATTCATTTCTACTTCCAGACCAAAGATGAACTCCCAATCAAACTAACTGCACCTTGACAATAGGATGATGGAATCTCCACCATTGTTCATACCTGCAATGATATATATATGACTGTTTAGGAAAAGCTATATTATGGTAAGAATGTAGGGGAACTCAGTTGTGGGGATGGAAAATTTTTAAGGGGTTTAGAAGAATCCCAGGGCCTATAGAATTACATCATAAAATAATAATAATAATAATAATAATAATAATAATAATAATAATAATAATAAAAAATTATAGATGGCATTGGAAATTCTGGTCAAAGTTTTCCCAAGTTATTAATTGACCATTACAATTGATTTCTCAGTTTTCACTTGGTATTAGGTTAGTAAGTGTAAACATCTGGAGGTCCTGGCTTGTTCCTTCATTTCTCCTGTGTCCTCTGTAACACAGGAAGCTGATTCCATTCCAAAGGACTCCCAGGATGTACAGTTTGATCTCAAATCTTTTAATAAGTAAGTGAGTGACAACACTCAAAAGACTAAGTATCCAGGTCACATACAAACCACAAAGTACAACCAAAATCAGAGTGTGCATTCATTTCACAGCTACATTCATTGTGCCATAAAGACAGTAGACAACACAGCCACATCTTTTCTCAAACCAAAAAAAGATCATTTTTTGGTCATTATGTCTTTTTCTTTTTTATGAAAAACTTTTATTGGAAAGGTCAATTTACAGAAAGAAGAAGAAACAGAGAGGAAGATCTTCCATCTGCTGGTTTACTCCACAAGTGGCTGCAGTAGCTAAAGTTGAGCTGATCTTAACTCAGGAGCCAGAAGCTTCTTCCAGATCTTCTTCATGGGTGCAGGGTCCCAAGGCTTTGGGTTTTTATCTACTGCTTTCCCAGGCCACTAGCAGGTAACTGGAAAGGGAAGTAGGACAGTCTTTGCTGGGGTCCATGCAGTAGGTGTGAATAATGCAAAGGTGTGAAGAGAACAGCTCCCCTGCTTCTCTGGACCCAGGGGAGCTTTCAGCTGTTTGGCAGGGCCCAGCAGATTTTTCTCTGACTACCTTGATACAGTTTCACCCCCTTTCACATGGACACTCAAACTCCCCATCAAGAATTTTGTAATCTATTGAAGCATTGTTTGCCCCTGTGAGATGGCTTTTGCAACCAATATGAGCTTGAGAGTTAATTTTATTGATAGTCTTGGTGAGTGGGCCTTTAACTGCACACAGGAGTACAATTAAACCCATGCCACTTATGGACACCTTATTGTGTGCCTATCTATTGCCCTGAAATCTATCCCAGATATTGCATGCCCTCTGGGAAATGGCTTGATAAGAATTTTACAAAATGATGGAACTGATGATAGTATGGGATGAAATTGCTAAAACAAATATATAGTTACTAGGATCCTAAAGGCCATCTTGTTACTATAACCCTAAAGGTTATCCTGCTATGGCAAAAAAATATTTAGTTACTGTGACCTTAAGTTTAGCCTATCCTTACAATTCTTTAGAACATAGAAAATGTACTTGTTTTAGCTGCTTTCATAATTTTTAACTAGATACAACTAGATATACTTTTAACTATGGTTTGGTTGAGCCTAAAGTTGTAAGGGGATTTAATGTTTAAAACTTTTTTGTCTTAGATTTCGATGTTTTTCTCTTCTGATGTATTTATCCCAGTAAGTGATGCATAAGTTGTAAAATAAGAATTGTATTAGAAGTGTATTACTGATTAATATGTGTTGTTTACTGAGGAATTCCTTGATGCAACATCAGACTGGATAATTCCCTGTCTTAAGGTGAAACAATTTACAGAATTACCTTTGGAAGCACATACTTGTCCATTGTAGAGTTGAAACCAAAATAGAATAAACATGGCTCGTTGCTAACTGCAATTCTTTTTACTGTTATAACTCCTGCGTAACTTGCTTAGTTAAAAAACGGTGTGAACTTACAAGCCCAATTTGCTACTAATGCCAATAACCCTAATCCTCATAAACCAAGACTCCAGCTTTACTAACCCATAGATAATTCAAGGTAGGGGGTTTGATTGTCACAGGCAGCGCCAAGGTTAAAGGGTTAAAGCCCAGACCTGAGGAGAGCAGGCAGAGGGCTGGCAAGAGGAGATCAGGAAGGAATGCATAATGCTTCCTCACTCACCTCTTAAGCTGTTTCAATTTGTGCCCCCCCCCCTTGAAGCTATGTCAAACTGCCCCTAAATAAAACTTTGTAACTATACTGTTTGGGGCCAGACTTCATGGTTGGGTGGATGAAACACCATGACGTAAAAGGTCTGTGCCAGAGCTTGCGACTGCTTCTGTATAAATAAAGCAGACAGCTTTCTTGCATTGTCTACAATGATCTTGGAATAGTAGTAGTCCATTTCTCTTCTCTCTCTGCCTATTTCATGCACAATCCTCAAGCTCTGCACTCAGCTGGAGCTGGACTCCAGCAAGTCTGGACACTAACCAGAGTTTACATGGAACCCTGGCACATGCAAGACAAGTAGTTATCACTGAGCCCACATGCCAGGCCTGAACTTAATGTCTTTATTCTACCTTATCTCACAGAAAAAAATGTGGTTGAACATGCCTGTGACTACAAATTTCTGTGTCCACAGAAGTGTTAGGCATATAACCAAGAATGCCCTTGCTAACATTCTAAAGGCTGCCTATGTCTACTTGATTGGAGACTAGAAGGATAAGGAACTAGCTGGACAGGACATTTAATAGTGACTCTGCAATATTCTGTTATCAGGAATGCTCACCAAGGCCAGTCTACCCCCAAGCAGCACCTATTTGTGATGGGTCAAATCATTATATTAAGCAAACAGGTGCCTGTGACAGAAGCTGAATTTTATAGAGCAGGATAATGAAAATAGAGCCAACCTGGGGGTTAAAGTACGCCTGGGTCTGAATCATAGCTCCTATAGGACTTAAGCTAAACAGCGCTTTGCTATGATCAGGTTTCCAGGTAAATATTAGGTCAGTGGCACAGCAGGAAAAACTCAATTCCCATTCAATGACACTGCCTATTCTGTACTAGTCTTATAGTTTGAATGATTCTCCCCATGTAACCATTACTCTCCCCATGTCCAACCAGGTGCCAGGAGTGACCAGGGTGTGGCCCCCAATGAGGAACTCATGCAGCCCTTGTTTCTGTTAGTACCTCATGTAGATAGGCTCGAGACTCATTGCAGCATTCCGGAAGATAATCTAGCCCATGCCTTGTATTGCTCCCCAGTCCACCCTTGCAATTCTGCCCAGCTACTTAGGCCACAGGACAACTACCATGTGTTCACTCCATCTGCACACCACTACCTGGCCATCCTCCGTTAATTCATTCACATTAAGTAAATTTGATTTGACTGTGAAAACAAAATTCTTATATAAATTATTGAAAATTATTCAAACTTTCCCGTCAAAAGTGTTATCTAAAGTAAATTTTTAGCCCAGCATTTAGACATAATCTTTGGCATTCATGTTGCATAGCAGACTGCTCGTGTTCAACTATTGGCCTCACCCTTGACTTCAGTTTCCCACTTTCTGCACACTGTGGGAAGAAGGTGATTGCTGCAGGAGCTGCATCGCTTCCACTTACATGGAAGACCTGGCCTGTGTTACTGGCTTCTGTCCTGGGGCCGGCCCAGGTATTGTGCTCCTTAAGTAGTAACAAGTAAGTTGGAGTCATCTCCCTCTCTTTCAAATAAAAGTACTTTTTAACAAAAAATGCAAAGACATACTTTGAATTAAATGTTATCTACAATCAAAACCCACCTTTGTTCTACTCTAAAAATATTTTAAAAGCTATGGTTACTTACTATAAATTTTCATATATCAAATTTCTTTCTAAAATTATTCCTGTTTATATTTGAAAAACATTAGAGTTACAAAAAGAGAGAAGGAGACATAGTGGGAGGGAGATCATTCATCTGCTGGTGCACTCCCCAAAAGGTCACAATGGCTGGTGTTGGATTAGTTTGATGGCAGAATCCAGGAGCTTCATGTGATTGTTGCACATGGGTGCAGGGTCCCATGCACTTGAGCTACATTCAGCTGCTTTCCCATGAATATTAGCAGGAAATTGGCTTGGAACTAGAACTACCAGGACTTGAATCAGAGCTTGTGTGGGATGCCAACAGCAGAGAGGAAAGCTTAATCTGATAGACCATTGCACTGGCAGCAAACCATCATGCTTCCATAAGACAATCAAATTAATGAATTCAGGATATCTCACCAAGATGAATCACAGCCTCAATGAAAATATACTATCCATTTTAACTGTAAACAGTGAATCAAAAACTTGAACTCGTGGTTAAGGCAACACTTGGGGGCTTGTCAAATTAGCACAACGGATTATGTTCTTGCCTTTAGCACACTGAGATCCAAGATGGGCTCTGGTTCTAATCCCAACAGCCTTGTTTCCCATGCAGCTCACTGCTTGTGGCCTGGGAAACTAGTCAAGAATGCCCAAAGCATTGGGACCCTGTACTCATGTGGGATACCTGGAAGAAGGTCCAAGTTTCTCATTCTGGATTGACACAGCTCAAGCCGTTGCATCCACTTGGGGAGTGAAACATTGGATGGAAGATCTTCCTCTCTCTCCTGCTCTCTGTATATATCTGCCTTTCTAAGAAAAATAATAAAGTTTTTTTTTAAGAGACCATACTTACAGCAGGTGCATCCCATCTAAGTAACAATCTGAAATGACACTGAACCCCATTTCCAGCTCATTGCTGAGGAATACTTTTAGAGGTAATACATGAGGGGCCAGGGGACCTGGAACTGGCAATACAAGGAGTCAGGTGTGGTTCTTCGCTCAGCCTTGGTTACTGTGAGGATTTGGGGTGTGGGTCAGCACACAGGGACTCTCTCATATCTGTATCTCATATAAATAAAGATGTAACAGCAGCATTTCCAGATACATTTTTTAATGAATTGGCATATATATTTTTAGGTAAGAAGAGAGAAATCAGCCAAAATTCATGAGGCAGACATACGGAAACAAAGCGTCTATAGTGAGAAATGATGCAATCAAACAACACAGCTTAGGAGTACATCATACAGGAAGCGCAACATTTAACTGGGACTGATGCAGTGCCATAACATGCCTTAAGATACATCAAGGAGGAAGTCCAAAATCACTGAGACTGATGCTGCCCTGCAGCACACCTTGGGAACACATTATGGAAGTCCAGCATCTCACTGGTACTGATGCAACTCTGCAACACACTTTGGGAACACAGCACACAGCAAGGCCAGCATCACATTCAGAATGACACAGTGCCAAGCATACCTTTGGAGCACATCAAAGAAGAAGCCCAGCATCTCACTGGGACTGACATAGCCCCACAGCACGCCTTGGGAACACATCACAGGTGAAAACTAGCATCTCATTCTATGAAGTCCTGCCATACCACAGTCACTTTATGAATGGTCCCATCTTTGCTTCTAAACAAGGAGCCCTAGAAATATTCTGACGGAGTTACCCTGTCTTATAACTTCAAATATTAAAGCCTAGGAGAAAATTTGCCTGTTTCACATGCAGTGAACAATTTAATCTGTAAAGGAGGTTTGGGGGGTGCAGTTAAAATATTGAAACACTTCCCTTATAAGCAAGTTTCAACACAAAGACAAGAACATTCTGTTCCATATGTCTCTTATAATATCAACATCAAAGTGTTTTCTCTTGCACAAGCAGTAACCCTAACTATTTCCTACAGAGATCCCCTCATTACTAAGGCATGTTCGGTCCAGGGACTCCCTCTAACATGCTGTTTTGTGTCTCTCAGACAATGGAGACCTGGCAATGAGGAGTTGAATTCCAACACTTAAACCATATTCACAGCTTCTTTACTTTAATTAGCTGTCATGTGATGGTGCAAAACAACTTGGGAAAACACAATGAGGATGTGTTAATTCAAATTGCCCCTTGAGTGCTTACAAACTGTGACCCATGCTCAGAGGTCTACACTTTCTGGTCTCGGTTATGGCCCTGTAATATAATAACACTTTATAGAGAAAAGGTGTAATATGCACTTGGGAGCCTCTGTGATGGAGAGATATTGCAGGAATGCAAAATTAGTAGTTTGACCTCTGGCCATAGGCTGGGTGGCTTCGCAGTTGTAACACCTTGCCTGGTTACAGGCTTCTTGCAGCTGTTCACACGCTCTGTAATGGTCACAGTCTGGTCTTGCAGCAGTCCGTACATCCATCACACCCTTTGGACTGGGCATTTCCTTGAGCAGACACCTCTTGACAGGCACAGAAAGATGTGAAAATTAAAGAATATTATGGCAACAATCACAATAAAGCATTCCATGAAAATGAGCTGCTTTTATTGACTGAGGCTATCATCAAGTTATTTTGTATATTAGCGTCTTGAAAACTCAAACTGTTGTGGGGAAGGAACACTTCAGTGGAATATACATATAAAACTAGGTATTGTGGCTTGATTTTCTATAGACAAAAATTTTTCTTCCTTCAGAATCACTACTGAAAATAATAGGAGAGTTCTGCAATGATTCTTAAGAAAATCAAGGAATTGGAAAGAAAATATTGATATTTAGATGACCTTTAAAATAAATGCACATCTTGTAACCATGTTTCGAAGCATGTTCATGGGATGATGCTGCACAGAGGTTTACTTTTTGAGACAGATGCCCACATTGATCATGGTCAATCATATTAAGTCTGGAATTTGTCTCAAGCACTAAATTCTCTCTGGGTTTGAAGATATTGCAGCACTGTGGTCTGTGTAAAGAAATATACCTCTAGTCCTTGCAGAATGCAATGTTTCATTTAGTGTGTAACCATGTGCCATTTCACATGTACGAATAATATTCCGTGTTTATTTTTACAGAAGACACTAGTATTGGTGTTGATCAGATTAGACAGACAACAGTGACAGGACCATTTATGGTCTTGGCACAATTACCAGTCTAGGTGAGGCTCTTGGCTGGCTGAGAGCTTCTGGACTTCCTAATGTCACTGTCTGTTTCAGAGCATGCTGACCTTGAGAACTTTTGCTTTATCTGAGGAGGTATTCTTGCTTTTAGGATTTACAGATTGCTACCAGTGACAACCCTGCTGTTGTGCAAGCAACAAGGCGTTCAGCATGGTCTGGTGCACATAGCATGATTTAGTATGTTCACCTTAACTACAACCCTGTTATTCATTTCCCTTGACGAACGTTCATGCAAGACAGCTGCTGCCTTGCTTCATAATAAAATCATTTTCCCTGAAAGGTTGAAGACTTTGCATTCTGGTTTACAACACTTTTCAAATGTGGGCTTGATTGGCAGAGCAAAACTAAGAGGTTATTGGAGGAAAAAGTCAGGAGACTCTTGAGACTCCATTTGGAATGTTTAATATAAGTGACTCTTGGCAAATCATGGGAAACTCATCTTCAGAGAACAAAGATTGTTTACAGGGGATTTTGAGGGACTTACACTAAAATCTCTCTGAGTACATATGAGACCTTTTTGCTTGTAAGTAAGCACTGTCAGTGGTTCCACCCAACTGACAAATGTGTGTTAAATTCTGAGATGTGGCAGAAAAAAAAAATTGCTGGCTTTAGGAACTCAATATCAGGGATAAATACCAGTTTGGACACTCAGTTAACAGATTAGTATGAAACTTAAGCCACTGCAGGCAGATTCTGAAATTTCTAAATCAGTAGGATCTGATCCAGAACCTGCCTCTCCAAAAAAGTATGCCTTGAGTGACTGTCAGTCTGCCAATGGATTTCAAAAGGACCCTGCCACCATTGTTTCCCCATGCACTAGGACAAAGAAAAAGCAAACAGCAGGACTAAGTAGTTCATGCTGGATTGCAAACTTCCTCCTCAATCAAGGAGAATGTAGCAATGATTCTGGGGCAAATGATGTACTAATCAATAAATGTCATATTCTTGTGAATTTCAGGGTGGCCTGAATCTGCAAAGTTGGGGTAAAAGGGGAAGAATCTCAAGTTGCAATATTTGAAGATACAATGACTAAATTAGGGTTAGGACAAGTAAAATCATCTTTCCCATAAGTTCCAGAGGTTGGAACCAATATTGTGTAAAAGATCTAGTTATTAAATGAAGGTTGGAAAGTTCAAGTGAAGTAAATAATGCACAACTGGGAGACCTAGTGAATTTCCTTAAAAAAAAAAAAAAAGGAAAACATATTGATCTTTCAGTATGAGCAAAAGAGGGCTAAAAATTATGCTTCTGAAAATTTAATGCCACATTAAGTAGTTTATAAGAGACAAAACAAAGGAAATGATGACCCCAATAAAGATGGACTGTCTGAATGTTGAATGTCCCATACAATACTTAGTTTCTTCCAGTAAAAAAAAAAGATTCATCTTACAAGTTAGCACAAGATTTGAAGGCTGTCAAGCAAATCATATAGGCTGATGACCCTGTGGCACCAACTCCTTACACTCTACTCAGTAACATTCTTTTTCACTGAAAATTTCTTAGTGTGGTTGACTTGAAAATTACTTTCTAGATCTATCTGCTAAACCCAGAGAGCAGAGAACTCTTGGACTGCAAATGGGAAGATCCCCAAACGGAAAGAGAGCACCAAGACTGACCAATGGTTTAACCAAAGGCTAAATGATGCACCCAACTTACTTGGACAAATTTTAAATCAATGCTTTATACAGGCAAACTGCTGTCATTCTGTGCCTGAGTTCCAACTGAAACAATACATGCATGGTTTCTCATCGCCAGGAGAAAGCAGGTGAATGCATCAGTCATCACTACGGATCTGCTTAACTCATTTTTTTGTGGATGGGGAATGCAGCTTTCTAAACATAAGCTTCAATTTATAAAAAGGGAGGGCAAAATATCTGAGAGAGTTCATCAGTGAGGGAATATGCTAATAGATCTGTTCTGAAAGAGTATCAGTTATTGCACATCTAACCTTGTCAAAAACCAAATTGGAGCTATGAAACTTATTAAGCCAGATAGGGTAGCACATTCTCAAGATACACACACTAAAACAAACAAAGCAAGGTTCTTTAACTCAGACTTCCAGAAAAAGCCCTGAGACTTTCCATTGATGCCCAAAAGAGATTCATGCGTCAGCTATATTAAAGCATGCCCCCTACTATATTCAGTGTCCTGGTCCTTCACTTGCTGCAAAAAAACCCATGAGTCTTCTTGGTCATGGTGGATCAGGGTGGCACTCTAGCAATCTTCAGAGAAAGGGAAAGGACAGCCACTGGCTTTTACATCAACATGTGTCAACCCCCCTCAAAATTTTGGCCCAATCTGTAATAGCGATTGTCTTACTGGCTGGAGATAATAAAAGTGAAATTTGGGGGAGCACCATCAATGACACCACACATCAGTTCAGAAACATCTCAAGCCAGTGCAGCAGGTCCATGGGTCACTCTTTCCCATTTGACACCTGGTGGAGTTAGGGCTTTTACAATTGGCAGATTTGGGCCTTATAAATGGTAAGGGACAAAGAGTAATTTGCAAAGGATCAATCATACAGTCTCTTGCTTACCACTGAAACAGCTGCTTTCTGTGCAAATGTTCACCCAAACCAAAAATATCCTGGAAGTTTTTATAAGGATTTCTGAGAAAAAAGGAGAGAGAGAGAGAGAGAAAGGAAGGAAGAGAGAAAGAGAGAGAGAGAGAGAGAGAGAGAGAGAGAGAGAGGCACTGGTTAAAATAAGGGGCCACTTAATCTAACGAAGATAATTGGCTCCTCTTTTCTGATGAGGAAACTCCTTGCTGTACTACACTACACAGAATTTAAAGACATTTGTAAAGACATTGCGGAGAGATTTTATCTTGTTAAAAACAATACTCTGGCACCAGTAGTCATTTTGCAACCACAGTGTTTCCAGTGGTTCAGGGAGACTTGCAGGTTCAGTGGGATTACCTCCTTTTGTACTGCTCTTAGGGAATGCCTCAGGCAGAACCATGGCTCTCTTCCCTACAGGGCATTGGAAGAGTCAAGGCACTTCACATTTCAGTACAGCAGTTTGATCTGCTGCCTTCCATGCCAATATCCGGAATGAACAGTGGTTTATATCCTAGCCAGGTGACTAATCCATCTGCCTACTAATTCATCTTTGGAAGGAGCGTAAGATGGCCAAGCTGCTTGCATACCAGCCACCCTTGTGTGGTACATGCATTTAATTGAAGGGAATACCAGTCTCTCTAAAGTTATTTCTACTCAGTTGCCCGGTTTCTGGTGGACCTCTCCTTGTTTTTTACTCTTTCTCTGGAGTCGCAGGTGATCAGTTCTTCTACTTGAGTATAATGAGGCCAGATCATTCAGCAGTTCCCATGGCATCCAGAAGTCTTGGCCATCAGGAGCACTTTGAATCCTTCCAAACTGAATAGACTCTGTCTTCTTTTCAGGCTTTAACCAGCAACAGGTGATTAACTGGGATGAATGAACTGTGAACTCAAGAAAAAGCAGAGAATGTGGGCTCTATGGGGACAGCGAGAGAATGCTCTCACTCACTCTCATTTTTCATCCACTGATCTACTCCCCAAATTGCCATTTGGCTGGAGCTGGGTCAGGTCCAGGGTGGAGCCAGGAGCCAGGAGCCAGGAGCTTCTTCCTGGTCTCCCACATGGGCCATCCTCTGCTGCATCTCTTTCCACGTTAGCAGAGAACTGAAAGTGAAATGAAACAGCCACTACTCAACACTAGTGTACATATGTTAGCAACAGAGGTACAGCTTTCCACACTAAGTCAGCCCTGTTTATGCAACTGTGGGCAACAGAAATATCTTATTCTAAAATTCTGGACAATAAGGAAATGGGCCTGGTGTGGTAGCCTAACTGCTAGAGTCCTCAACTTTTGCAATTATCAGGATCCCAAAAGGGCAACAATTCTAAACCTGGCTGCATCACTTCTCATCTTTCTTCTTGCTTCTGGCCTAGGAGAGCAGTCAAGGATGGCCCAAAACCCTGCACTGATGTGGGAGGTCCAGAAGCTCCCAGTTCCTTGTCTCAGATCATCACAACTCTTGCCATTGTGACTTCTTGGGAAGTGAACAAGTACATGGAGGATCTTTCTGTCTGTGACCTGGGAAAGCAGAAAAGGACAGCCCAAGGCCGTGGGAACCCACACTCACATGGGAGACCCAGAAGAATATACTGGCTCCTGGCTTCCAGTTGCCTCTGCTCTACAATCCCAGCTGTTAAGAAAATCCACAGAGGTGCTTAATGACAGATACAAAACAACAAAAGGAAGTAATGTCATCCTAAGAGATCATAGGTATTTTCAAATCTGTGCTGGGGAGATGAGAAATAGAAAGAGACTTAAAACCTTCTGTGGCAATTTAGAATGCAAGGCAGCACACCTAGAACTGCAAATCTGGAGGGAAAGAAAGTAGAAAATATGGGCTTAGAAACAATTATGAAACTCTCCCTACATTTTGTGAAAAATCTCAATTTATACTTTCAACTTGCTCAAAAACTCAAGTTAAAACAGATACAAAGAAAAGTTTTCAGAACAAATCATGACCAAGCTAATGTAATCTAAACATGAAGACAAGAGCTTGAATGTGGCCAAAGAAAGAACAGCACAGACCATAGTAAGGTACAACCAGGAATGCATAACAGCTACTTCCCAACACATGTCATCCAGAGCCACAATCTCCCTCCTAGAATTCACTGTCCTCCTGATCTCCGAACTGTGCACTCAAAGCAGGAGTAGGAAGCCAGCAGCCCCATGTGGGAAATAGGGCATCACTTACTAAACCAACACAGCATCCACCTGCACCTGCACTGCCTTTCACAGGGTTCTCAGGGAATTGGGCAGTGCTGTCGATATGCTCATCTCCACTTTGAGCTTTCAGCACCAGAACTAGCATGTGGTTTCACACACCTCGCAGTTTACCTACCTTGGGAGCCTGTCACTGCACAGCCACCACACATGGCCAGCTCGTTTAGGCGGCTCCCTTCTCTTCTACTATTCCAGGAGCACATGCCAGTCTCTGGCAATGCACAGTCTTTTTGGCAAAGTGATCACGGACATTATGCTGTCTTTTTTATCCCTTCTTGGGCCGGAGGAAGCAACACCATTGTTCTGGACATGGTCTGGTGTGCAGATTTTGTCTAGATGCCAGATTTTTGTCTAGCACCAGCTGAGACCCACCGCTGGGTCTGCACTCACCACCTGGGGAACACCACTCCACTCCAGGACCTTCCAAAGCCTTCTCTCTGTCTCTCATCCCAGTTTTCCAGGACATGAAACCAAATGAACAAACTGTGGGTCATTTCCAGCAGAGACACAAAGCCTGGACCTCAGAGAAAAACTGGTGGACTTGGACTGGGAAAGTAGAGGAGACCCTGGAAGGACCCTTCCCATGTGTTTTCTGATGACATCATCAGAAGACTGCATTTCCAGGAGACTCGGCTTCAGTCCTTTAGGATCCAAGGCAGGACACTAGTCCTAGAGGAGATCTAGTTATCTGGGTAACAGACGTAGCATGTCCAAACTGCTCTTTATGCAGATAGCTGAGATTTGTGGAAATCATGGGAAATTATTAAATAGTCATAATAAATTAACTTTTTAATACTGCAATATATGCTACATTTATAAATTTGGTATTGATTTTTCACATTTAAAAGCATGAGAAGTCATATCCCTATCATACTTGATTATTGATGTTACTTTTGAAAAGTTTGTTCTCATCTAGGTGACTAATTTATTAGTCGTCATTGGATTAGGTTGCTTATTGGGGAACATGTCTTTCAAATGTGTAGTAAGATAAAAGTAAGCATCCCATATTCCATTTGCAATGTAAAAACATTTTTCCAGAAAACGCTAAATTCTATACTCCAGTGAGGATCAGTTTTGATATTTTTATCTTTGGGGTTCTCTGTGGTGGCCAGTAGAAGGAGCCATTTCTCCACCAATTGAGAGTTTCTCAGCTTCCTATCAGTTGAGCCACTAACAGATATAAGCGTGTGACCTTGACAATCTATCATATCAACAATCATAAATATCTAAAGGACTTGATATATGAGAAAGCAACGTGCACGCCTATGTTCACTACAGCACAACCAATAATTGCAAAAACACGGAAGCAACCTAGATGCCCCTTAGCAGAAGATGGGATAACGAAATTGTTCTTCAGCTGGGCTGTGGAATTCCACTCAGCTATTAGAAAAAAAATGAAAATACAATTATTTGCACTCAAATGGGCCAAACTGGAGAGCACTATTCCTAGGGAAAAGAGCAAACTGCAAAAGGTCAGATATCATATGTTTGCTCTAACATAACAGCCACTAAAAAGACACAACAACAACAAAAAAGAGAACTATCAAACATATGTAACCCCACAATAAAAGGACACAACAGAGAGCAGACTACCAGAACTCAGGGAGAATGGACCAAATGCACCTCTACTATGGAATGGAGGTTGGCATATAATTAATTTTAAGAGATTGTGCCCTGGTGATGCTCAGTGCTAACATGGCTAAGGGGTATTTTGTTCATCTTCTCAGGAAATGGCTCTGTGTTGTTTCAATTTGCAGTTTTCTGGTGTCAAATGTAATTATTTCTCCTGTTCTTTGTAAATATCTGAGGCTGTTACTGTCCCTTTCACCAATGTTATGGCTTCATCTCATGAGTAATGATGTTCTGGGCTTTAGTGTAATTCCTTTCACACCACATGGGCCATGCACTGGTGTCAGTTGCTACATGAAGGTCCTTGATACTTTGCTTCAACCACTCTAGTAGCACATTAGTATTTTGTTGCATGTTCACTAATGTTTTATGGATCAAAGTTTATTATTTTTCCCCCTGTTATAGACTGTGTACACTGGCTCTGTGTTTAACGGGATGCATAGTGAAGTGTAACAGAGTGAAGTGTAACATAGTGAAGTGACTTGCAGAGAAAAGGCTCCAGATGTCCTGAGAGCAGGATGTTGGACCCTCCGAAATTGTCCACACCTGCACTGTCAGGAGATACTTCAATGGCAGCATGATGGACTTATGTCTATTAATGAAAGACCCATTGTGAGCTAGAGGGGAAATCAGTGAGGAGGGGAGGGAATTTGGCAAGGGGACAGGAAATCCAGGTGCTTATTAAACTGCATCACAAAACTAAATTTTAAAAATCAATTGAAATAAGGATATTGAAAAGATTTTTAGAAATGTTGAAGACTGGTTTGTTTACTTCACATACATCCAAATGAGTTTTGAGAAAAGTACCAACAGCATGTTGAGGAGAAAGGCAAGTCTTCAATAAATGCTAATATCCACACTAAAAGTAAATATATAAAATAAAACTATACTCCAACCCCATAAGAATTATCTCTAGCTGTGCCTAACAACTAACTTCATTGCTAGAAACTATGCAATTGCTAGGAAAAAAATGAGGAAAGATATTTAAAAACAATGATGGGGCCCGGCGCGGTGGCGCAGTGGTTAAGGCCCTCGCCTTGCATGCCCTGGATACTATATGGGCGCCGGTTCTATTGCAGAAGCCCGTCTTCCATTCCAGCACCCCGTCTGTGGCCCGGGAAGGCAGTCGAGAATGGCCCAAATCATTGGTACCCTGCACCCGCGTGGGAGACTCAGAAGCGGCTCCTGGCTTTGGATCGGCATAGCATCGGCCGTTGAGCTCACTTGGGGAGTGAATCATTGGACGGAAGATCTTCCTCTCTGTCCCTCCTCTCTGTATATCCGCCTTTCCAATAAAAAAAATAATAAAAATAAATCTTTAAAAAAAGATGTAAGTGATTATTTTTAAATAAACTCGCAAAACTCAGGCAATAAAAGCAAAAGTAGAAACAATTAAGTTATACACAAATCAGAAATGTCTGAATGCCAAGGAAACATCAAAAGAGTGAAGAGACACATGACAGAATAGAAGATTCTTGCAAGCTCCTTATTGAACAAAGTATCCACATGCACAACAAACAATCAAGTAAATAAATGGCACAAAAATCTCACCAGACAATTCTCAATAGAACAAATGGAAATGGACAACAAATATAAGGGGGGAAACTGCTTAATATAACTGGCTATGAAAATGCATTTTGTAACCACAGGGTGGCGCTGTGCATGATAGCCTTAGCCTGCACTTCTGGCATCTCATATGTGTGCTGATTCATGACCTGACAGCTTCCTTTCAAACCAGCTTTCTGCTAATGGCTTGGAAAGCTTCAGAAGACAGCTTAAGATCTTGGGTCACTGCATCCACTTGGGAGACCCCACATTGTTTGTTGTTGGTTTTGGATCATCTCAGCTCTGGTTGTTGTGATATTTTGAGGAGTGGATCAGCAGCTGGAAGATCTCTCTCCCTCTATCTGCCATCCCTGGATGATTATGGCCTTTCATCCCTGTCTGCCGGGAGCCATCAGGTAAGCCAGGCTGGGAGCCTGTGAGTACATCCAGGAATAATGGAGAAGGAACAGTCTGAAGTGATGCTCTTTCTCTTTAGAGTCCACGGTGGGCAGCACCTTTAGCTGGCCATGTGGTAGAGTGCCATGCTCCACTGGGCTGCAGACTGGAATACATGGCCAAGCAGGGTTATATCATATGTAAGATTCCTGTGCAGCATCATGTCCACAAGCACACAGTCCCTAAGTTGCAACCTACAGCAAGCCTGTGTATTATGCTGTGAACCAGCCAAGTGCACAAAGCCTTCAGTCTGCTGCCAAGGGATGAGCCGGGTGCGTCCTTGGAGCTCCAAGAATCCATGTGCATTCTAATTCCTGTTTCTCTTTCTGGAGATGCATGTCATTGGTATCCTGGTAAAGGTTACATTGAAACCAAATTGCTTAGTGCAGATATTTTAATAATATTAATTCTTCCAATCCACAAGCAAGAAAAAAATTTGCTAAATGTTGTACATCTTTTGTGATTTCTTTTGTCAATGTTTTATCCCTTTCAATACACAGAATTTTGACAGAATTTTTTAAGGCAATGTGGATAAGATTTCTTGAGTTTTCTTCCAGTAAGCTCATCATTAGCAGACAGAACAGCGACTATTTCTCTATGTTGATTTTCTAACCTGTTACATCATTGAAGTTTACCAATTCTAACAGCCATTTTGTGGAGAATTTAAGCTTTTTCATGCATAGCATAATGTCACCTGCAAATGTGATTACATTTCTTACTCATTTTGATGCCATTTAGTACAAGAACGAGAAAACTTCCTAAATTTTCATGCCAATGCTTTGCAGACTTCACTGAATCAGAGTGGGTAAAGTGATCATCATTGTCTCCTTCTATATCTGGAATACATCTTAGCTCACTGTACTATGATATTGGCCCCCAGTACTTCTGGCTTTAATACAATGGTCCCCTACACATTAAATCAACTCCTTACCTCCCTAGAGAGCTGTGCAAGCATTGTTAATAAGCACTAAAATGTATACATGCCCCATTTCATGGATAACTCTAAATGTAGCTTTGGGAATGTTCTAACACTGTAGAACACTTAGTTCTCTGAGCATGAGAACATTTTTAGTGTTGAAATATGGTCTTCAGACTGCAAGAGGTTTTGACATATGGAAACACTATCTGAAGAGTTTCTGACATATGTGTTTTGTTTGAGCAAAAAGAACACACATCTTTCAGAGAAACATTTTCCAGATTGTGACCTTATCCTTTTTAATCTTTTCAAGATGCTCATGTGAGGGGCTGGCATGGTGATTGGATGGGCAGCTTGATGTGGCATTCCTTATATGCTCAGGTTCAATCTAGGCTGCCCCATTTTGATTCAGTTCCCTCCCAATGCATTTGGAAAAGCAGTAGGAGTAACAGAGACAGGAAAGAAGGAACGAGAGAAAAGGGAGAGAGGAAGAGAGATCTCCCTACTGTTGATTCACTCCCCAGATGACTAAAATATGGCTGACAAGAGCCGCAAGCCTGGGCCAACTTCTGCTGCCTTTCCCAGGCCCTGAGCAGTGAGCTAGGTCAAAAGTAAAGCACAAAGCAGACACTTCATCCCACGTATGATGCTGGTGTCACAGGGGATGGCATTAACCTCTGTTAAAGTCCCATCATACGTGCCATTCTAAGAATTTAAGGAAGCTTACCTTTCCTCTCCACCTCATTTCCACCTTCTCTCCTCATTTCTTTACTCTTTAAAGATATATTCAGCTTGATTTGGAAGACAGATGTTTAAGAAAAAGCCAGAGTTGTGTTCTTCTGGAGCTGGGAGCCAGAAGTTTCTTATGGTCCTACCTCATGGGAGCATTATCCTCCACTGCTTTCCCAGGATCATTTGCAGTGAGCTGAATTGCCAGTGGAACAGCCTGATCTCAAGCCTGTGTCCACATGGGATGCCAGCTCAGTGGGTAATGAGTTAGACAATAGCCACAGTGCCAGCCCCCATAGTTGCTTCGAGTAGTCTTCAGCTAATGGACAGCTGTGTTGACTTTATATCTGAAACTGCCATTTGAGCTGCTATAAACATAGCAGTACAGAGAACTTTCTTTAAATGCTAATATCACTTCAGTTAGCTAAATGTCCAGGAGTGAGCTGGCTGGGTTGTACAGTGGATCTCTGGGGAATCTCCAAATTGTCCTCACTGGTGGCTTTACTGGTTTACATTCCCATCAACTGTGTGTTGGTGTCTAGTATATTTGGAGTTTTGGATGGTCACCTTTACAAATGGAATGGTGTTGAATCTGAGCCCCTGTCATTTAAGAACAGGACACAGGCTACTATCTGTCACCCTTAATTTAAGAACTCTTTTCCTTCCCTTTCTCAAAAGAATGCACTGACTTAGGTTGTTATACAGCTGTCTTATAAAGTTTTAATCACTGGGCTCAGGGAATCTCTTGACTCTCCAATAGGTAAGAAACATGACAGATAATGTTGTCTTGCAGTGATTTAAGTAGGGGAATTGCAGTCTGGGCAGAATGTAACCCTTACCTTCATGTAACCCAGACCAGCTGCAGCCCACATGGCCACTGTAAATTCTCTAAAGAACATAGATCACTGACTGGTCAAGCAATCAGAAGCTCCACTGACAAACCAGAAAATGCACAGCCAGCCACAATTCCAATGTTGAGCCATCACTTTCAGGGATCCAGGCATTAAGTAATAGCTCATCACTTCTTGCTCCTCACTTTGCAATTTAAAAATCCCCATTTTCTTGCAGCGCTCCAATGTTGGTGATTGATTTACTTAAACCAGATGGAAGGGTCCAGTTTATGGGTGTTCTAGAACAATGCCTCCAACCAGTTGGAAGTGTTGTTTGACAACAATGTGAAACCTCATAGTGATTTTGATTTGCATTCACCTGATGCCTTTTTTTTAAAGATTTATTTTTATTAGTTTATTATTGGCAAGGCGGATATACAGAGAGGAGAGACAGAGGAAGATCTTTCGACTGATGATTCACTCCCCAAGTGAGTGCAACGGCCGATGCTATGCCGATCCAAAGCCAGGAGCCTCTTCTGGGTCTCCCACGCGGGTGCAGGGTCCCAAAGCCTTGGGCCATCCTCAACTGCTTTCCCAGGACACAGGCAGAGAGCTGGAAGGAAAGCAGGGCTGCCGGGATAGAACCTGTGGCCATATGGGGTCCTGGGCATGCAAGGCGAGGACCTTAACCACTGTGCCACCATGCCGGGCCCTCCTGATGCTTTTTGAGCATCTTTTCTTTTCTTTTTTTTTTTTTTTTAAAGATTTATTTTTATTATTTTTTCATTGGAAAGGCGGATATACAGAGAGAGGAGAGACAGAGAGGAAGATCTTCCGTCCGATGATTCACTCCCCAAGTGAGCACAACGGGGCCGATACTATGCCGATCCGAAGCCAGGAGCCTCTTCCGGGTCTCCCACGCGGGTGCAGGGTCCCAAAGCCTTGGGCCGTCCTCGACTGCCTTCCCAGGCCACAGGCAGGGAGCTGGAAGGGAAGCGGGGCTGCCGGGATTAGAACCGGCGCCCATATGGGATCCCGGGCGTGATAGGCGAGTACCTTTAACCACTTGCGCCACCGCGCCGGGCCCTTGAGCATCTTTTCTTGCATTTGCTAGCTATTTGAGATTTTCATACTTTTTGAAAAATGCCTAATGGAAGCCAGAAGGGGTACAGTTCTTCAGAGCAGCTCAGCTCTCGCTAGTGTGGACACTAGGGTAGTCGATCATCTGATGGAAGGTCTCTCATTCTTTATAAGTCTTCTTTGCAAGTAAAAACAAATGCATGTGTAAAGATCTGTGCATATGTTTAGTCCATTTCTTTCTTTTTAAAGATTTATTTGTCTCAATGGAAATACAGAGAGAAGGAGAGCTAGAGGGAAAGATCTTCCATCCAATAGTTCACTCCCCAAGTGGCTGCAATGGCCAAGTGGAGCTGATCCAAAGCTAGGAGCCAGGGCCCAAAAGCTTTTCACCATTTCTTCACTGATACCCCAGGCCACAGGCAGGGACCTTAATGGGAAGTGAGGCCACTGGAATATCACCTGGTGCCCATATTGGATCCCAGCAATGTGCAAGGTGAGGATTTTAGCTGCTCGGCTACTGGACCAAGCTCATTAGCCTGTGTCCTAAGTGAATTGCTTGATTGAGACTTTTGACAACAAACTGAACTTCATGAACTAGCTACAAATGAGGCACATGTACATGTTCTTCCGGCAGAGTTCATGCAGCTTGGGAAACATGATGTGCTTAGTGCTGTGCTCATTAGGCAAGGATGCTGCAATAGGCCACAGAGAAGTAAGCAGGATGAATACAGTGTGAAGTGCCATCCTGACCTATTCCATGACACACCTGCAAGAAAAGGACATCTTCAGGTAGCACTCTTCCTGACACTGTGTGCTTAGCTCCATGTGTGCTAAGCTTAGAAAATCTGCAACATTGCCAGAGAGACATAGATCAAAAAGTTCTGCTCATGTACATAGAGCTCAGACCTTCAGGTAGGATTCTTGTAGGCAGAGCTCTTGTCATTTTAGTATATTTGCTGCTGAAGAGCGCACAAGTTCCTTTAGTTTTTAAGGTACTCTGTACTTAGGACCCAAGTATATAAAGAACCTTGATGGGTTGAGACCTACACATCCTGAACATACAGCAACAATGGGCATCTTTGAGGTAACACTCATCTAAACAGCAGTCTTGTACTTTTCAGAACGTTACGCATTTAGGATCACATGCATAGAGGGTCAGGCACAGTCATCAGACGTAGGTTTACCTTGTGCCCTCAGTGTTGGTAGGGTTGCAGAAAGCTAAGGCTTTAAAGCTTCACAGAGATCTGCGGGAGACCTCTCTGAACAAGGACAATGCCACATAAATATATTCTCACATTTAGCAGGTGCAAATAAATGAAGATACACACCAAAGTATGTATGCATTGCATAGCATATATTGATACACTATGTATACACTTCCTACTTATAAACATCTGTATGTATTTATAAATATATATAACTGAGAAAATGTTTAAGGGCCGAGGGCAATGGCTCAGTGGCTATATCCTCATCTTGCATGTACCTGGCACCAGTTCATGTATTGGCTGCTCCACTTTTTGCTCAATGCCCTGCTTGTGGCCCATGAAAGCAGTGGAGATGGCCCAAGGCAATGGTACCCTGCACCAATGTAGAAAACCTGGAAGAAGCTTCTGGCTTCTGGCTTCAGATTGGCTCAGCTCCTGCAATTATAGCCACTTGGGGAGTGAACCAGTGGATAGAAGATATCTCTCTTTGTCTCTCCTTCTTACTGTGAAATTGATTTTCTAATAAAAGTTTTAAAAATATTGATAAAAGAAGTGCTAAGAAACAAAGGAAAATATTGGGCCCAGTGTCATTGCCTAGCTGCTAGAGTCCTTACCCTGCATGAGCCAGGATCCATTATGGGTACTGGTTCTAATCCCAGCAGCCATACATCCAATCCAGCTCCCTGATTGTGGCATGGAAATATAGTGGAGGATGGCCCAAAGTCTTGGGACCCTGCACCTACATGAGAGACCTGGAGGAAGATCCTGGGTCCTGGCTTTGTCTTGGCTACCACTTGTATTTCCAGCAAAATTAAAATAAATGTTTTAAAAAGGAAAATGTTTAACTAAACATGAATATACCCAGATATTTGCATAAAAAATCTACATTTATTTATATACCCATGTTTCTCAATCAGAAGATGTGTGGTGTTTCATTACACCAGATAAGAAGCCCTCAACATAATTTATCATGTTCAGGGTCACAAATGCAGGTATGCACTGACTAAATTACGTCAGTACAAGCCAAACCAAAGCTCATAAATGAGTGCATGTAGCTCTGTACATCCATATAGGCCCTAGGAAACAATAAAGCAGACAAGCATTCTGCAGTCATCAGCAGAGGTCAGCGGCTCTGTTTTGCCTCTTGTGGAAACTTTTTGTGGAGAAACAGCCAGGGCACATTTAGCTACTTTCTGGAACTTTGAGAGCTGACAGAACCACATCAGGCCAGAGAGCCCAGCCCAGCCAAGGGGTATCTGTCCCAGCGAGAGCTGACCTTGTTTCCCATGGAATCCCTCCAGGAAGAGACACTTGCATACAACCTGTTCATCTTTAAAGAAACAAAAGACTTTATTTTATTATTAGAAAACCAGCTTGCTCTCCTGAAGAAGAAACACAGAGAGGAAGATCCTTTGCCTGATGAGTCACTCCCCATATAACCACAATGGCTAGAGCTGTACCAACCCGAGGTCAGGATCCCGGAGCTAGCTTCAAGAAGGTTCTTGATTTTCTCTTTCATTTCTTCAGCTACACGTTAATCATTTAGTAGTATCTTATTTAACTTCATGGTGTTGTCAATTTCTTTTTGCTTCCTGTTGTTGATTTTGTATTGTAGCTTTTCATTTAAGGGATGCATAGTAACTGTGGACACTATCATATACAGATATTAGGATGGAATGCAGCATGCATCTGTACTTCTGAGTCAAAGATGGGCTCCCAATGAACCAGTAAATATATCTTGACAACAGGATGCTGGACTCTATGCCATTGTCTATGCCTACAATGATAGAATTATGAATGTTTATAAGGATCTATACTATTGTATTAATATTTGGGAACTCAGTGGGGTATAGGGGATTTGAGAGGAGGGTAAGGATAGTGCCAGGGCCTATGAACCTGCATCATGTAATAATAATAATAATAATAATAATAATAATAATAATAATAATAATAAAATTTTTTAAATTGCTTGAAAAATCTGTTAGAATTTTTTCATAAATCTGATTGCAAGCTTTCACAGAGAATACAAAACTAAGACAAAATATTTTGAATAGCTATGATTGAAATGATAAAACTAGATAAACATTTAATGATTTATACTTTTTAAATTCCCATATCCATTGTTTAAATTCACACTTGAATTGACTTCATTTTGAGTACTATAGGCTGAAAAGCTGAGCCTCACTTGAGACTCTTCTGAGAAAAGGCAGCTTCATGTGTGCATTTGGACTGATAGGCATCCAGAAATCAAGTGCTAACCCTTTGGGTCCCCATGGTTATACCCTAGGATTAGGACCATAGTCACAAGGGAAGTACCTAACTTACCACTGCAATGCAGGTTACCAGGCACATTCAGGTGATCTGGAGCAGTTAGGCAATCACAGAGGCAGCCCCTAAGGAGCACCTGGAGATCTCACAGCCTGGGAGTGGGGTTCCTGCAGTAGCCATGAGCTGACCATCCTCAGTAAGAGCCAGGTTTGCAAGTTGCAGACTCAATGTACCCGGGGCTGTAGCATTAAGAGATTGGGATATTAGACTCATACAGTTATCATTTAGGTCATTTCTGTGAAAAGAAACTCCATGGGCTAGTAAGCATTGGTAACACAGGAAGCATTCTTGTCCACATAGGAGCCTCTTGCCCTGCCCTGCCTTCCTCTTGTGCACCTAGGTCTCACGCACAGGTGTCCATCCAGGCAATATCAAGATGACTCATTGAGGGATGCTTCCCTCAATCTCTTGCCTGTGTCTGGGGAGGGTTCCACTCCACACTCCAATCTCATCATGCCAAGAATTCCACTCCACCTTCAGCTTAAGATGTCTTTCCCCAGACTCACGCACAACTCCTTTTATCCCCAGGTGTCACAGGTCTTTAGCTAAGCACACCCTGAGGCATGGACAGATGGGAAACCTGAAACGGATACTGCAACTCCCATACAAACCACACTGAAAGGGCCAGTGCTGTGGCGTAGCAGGTAAAGCTGCTTATGTAGTGCCAGCATTGAATAGGACATGAATTCAACTCCTGGCTGCTGCGTGTAAGCCCAGCTGCCTGCTGATGTTTCTAGAAAAGGGGCTGAAGAAAACCTAAAACCCACAGTGAAAACCCAGATGAAACTTTCAGTTCTTGCCCTTGGGCTGGACAGATATGGTCATTGTTGCTATTTAGAAAGTATTATCCTTCATAACTGTAAAAGTTCCCTTACTCCTCCTTTATGCCGTTAATTCCTGCTTTTAAAATTTTTATTTTATATTAAAATATTGCTTCCACAGTTGGGAGGGATGCATGTGCATATGAGCCTCAGATCAGTGAAGGGAAGGTCGAGATATGGAGGATGATGTGTGGGTGAGATACATGTTCCAATGTTTTGCATTTTCTCCTGTGTCTTCTGGGGGAGGTAAAACCAGAGGCAGGGTTGAACCTGGGTGCCACTACCTCATGGCCTGGTGATGGAGGATAGTCATTTGATGATGCCTTAAAAACTCTGATGTGGGGCAGCATGTCCTGTAGATGTTTCTTGAGTGACTTTGACAGACTCAGATGTTGTAGATTTTACTACTCCAGGATTGAGAGAGTCTTTTGACATGACAATGTCCATCTGACTGCCTCCACAGTCCCAGACACTTACTACAAAGTTTGAAGAAGACACTGTCCAAACTCTTCTGCTTTCTATCCTCTGATGAGACACTCACCATCTTCTGCTGGACGTGATGAGTTAGTTGCTGTTTCCCTTGTGTGTCCTTTCACCCTGCTCAAATAAGAGGAATTGAGGAGGCCCAGATCCAATATTTGCACTCCAAGTGGGAGCACAGAGCTTGTAATTTTTCCTGAGGCCAGAGTTTGAGTCCAGCAGTTTAGCTGGAGAGTCCTCGAAGATTCCTTGCTTAGGATGATTTCAGACTTGGCTTTTGTGTGCACCAGCAAGTGTGGGTGCAGGCTGAATCTGTAACTAACCAGCTGCCCAGTCAGATCTGTCCTAAGCCCCACCTCTCAAACGAATGGGTGCTGTAGGCTAGCCCCAACCAAACTATGACAGACCATATCATCACACATAACAATGGGTGCTATACCCTAGTTGGGACAACTCCCAATAACTCCCACAAGGCCCACCACAGCTCTAGTTTTTAATGCGCTGGCATGTGTTCTGGTCTACACCGGGTCCATTCCATATCCTACCCTATAGCTAATCCTATAGATACTTTTGGCTATGTAGCTTCCTTCAGTCTACCCACCCCCATACCAGGGCCACATGTATGCCACATCTTTCTCGTTCTGCATGGTCCAAGCTGAATGACAGGTTCTCAGTCTCACCAGTAGAAGCTGCAGGGTAGTAGGAGAGTAACCACAGTTCTCCTGCCAACCCCAGAAACTGCACTTGCCCAGCGTACTGCACTTTGACCTGATCTGACATGTCTCTTGCCGGTGAGCACTACAACCAATTCCAGCTGGTCTGCACCTGGTCTGGGTTTATGTGCACCAGTTAGTACAGCCCTCCCCCTAACCCAGTCTATTTGCTCACTGGCAGGTCTTGCAGACAGTCCACTCCAGTCCAAGATCCCACACACACTAACTATTGGAAGCAGTGGCATAGTAGAGAAATTCCTGAGGCTGAAAGAGCCACCCCACAGAGGGTTCTTTACATAAGACACCTCCCACTGCCTGACCTAGAAGCCCAGAGAGAATCAGCTGGGTGGGAAATCAATACAAATCATCCTGTGGGGGATCTGTCAGCAACTCCACCAGTCTCAGAAAATGCTCAGTCTCTCCTTCGATAAGACAGGAGGTGGCTGTCTCAAAGGGGAGCCCCCCCACCCAGGTCACTGACAATACCTAAGTCTGTTACAAAGGGGAAGAAGAGAAAGGAGACGTGTCCAGTTGTGGGGAGTTGTGCCATATCAATATGCCTGTCAACGGACTCCTGGACCACAAGCTGAGAGAGGAGGCTGAATGATTCAGGTGCATTACCCTCACCCAGAGCACATTCCTACAAAACATACTGACTGTGGGGAGGAAAGCAGAAAGAGGAAGAATTTCAGGCATCACTGTGTTGCTTCCTGTTTGGAGAGAGTGGGAAAGTCCAACACAGGGTGCAATCATGCAATAGTGCGACTGAGTTTATTTGTGACCAGTGGAGACTGCTCCTCCCTACAGGGCACACAGTGGGAGGGGCTCCAGAGCTGGAAATCCAGTGTCCCCATTGCTCTGCTCTCTCTCAATGATTCAAGGTATTTTGTGCCCACATCACTACTTCCCCCTTGGGAGTATTCCAAATCGTGTTTTCTTGTATTTGCATTTTCCCTGAAGAGATACAGGTGGCTCTAGTGCTGCCTCAGGGGGGTTTATTACGGTGCAAATGTCTTTGAGTGAGTTACACTCTAAAGAACCAAGAGGTCCGGGGGCTCCCCTGACTTTTAAAGCTTCTTGTAGCTTCCTAAAGAAGAACCTGAAGCAAGTGACAGTGGGGAGCAAGAATCCCAGGGATGTAACTCAAATGACCAGAGTACAGGAAGTCTGCACTAAGACTGTTATTTCAGTTAGTGGAAAAAAGGCTCAACTTCTTTCCCAAGTCTGCAGTTAATCAAGTGAATGGAGCACTCAAGGAATGTTAATCTCCTGCAGAATCCAGCCAAGAAAAGCTACAGCTAACCATGTTTATGAAGAGTAAAATGTAATTCTAATGAAGTGATGGCAATTTTAGAAAGCGGTTTTAGATTTTAAAAAGCTTCTTCAGAAGTTGGTCATATTCCTGCACTGAGATACTGCTGTGTCTCCTTGTGGTCATCTCTTAAAAGCTCTGCTTTAAATGATGGGCAGAGAAAAGTACATTACGTGAAAGAAGCAAAAGTGAGGGCTGTGGTCACACTACACCAAAGTCCATGTGCTGTTACCTGCCTGTTGGTCAAACTCATGCACCCCATGCCTGCCAGGTCCTGGTGATCTGGAGCTCCACACAACTTGTAGCAGCTGGCTTACAATCTTATGAGTGTCAAAAGCTACGACACCCCCAACACACACTCAGGCACCACCACATCCCCTTTGGCAACTGCTTGTTACTCCAGGAATCCAAGAGGCATGATAGAAACTGTCCCCATAGTTGTACCTTGCTGAGCAGGGTGCAAACTTCATACAAGGAACAACCCCAATGCTGAGTAAAGCATTCTCGATGGGTCCCTCCTTGTTCCACCTAGATGAGTGTGTTCTCCAGAGTGGTTCAAGTAGTGTCAATTGTGGCACAGGGCTATGACCGTCCTCTGCCTACATAACTTTAAAGAGAATGACAATGAAACCACAACCAGGGTGCAACGCTTTTTTAGTAACACTGGCAAAAAGCCCTGGGCTTCACAATATTTTCAGCATATTGGCACACTTCCACTCGGAAGAGAATCAACACCCAAACACTCACGGACAGCTGGTTTCCACGGAGGCTGGACATCCTCCCTGGTAGGGCCTGTGGGGATGTGTGTGCATGTGGATTTTGGCGGATTGCCTTTAGGGGGCAGACCACAGAAAACAGAGCTTGAGCCACCTGCCTTCTTTCTGCACCAGGACAAAAGGGACTTGTCTGTCACCATGGCATTTCTACGCTGCTGAGGCCGTAGAATTCCAGTACAGTTATGACCAGAGAGCTGCTAAGTGGATGGCTGGATAGGCCACAGAGCCCTGTGAGGTCACAGAGGGGCAGTCAATTGGGAGACACCCTGTACCTGGACAATTCATGGGCTTGGGTGAGTGAAGTAAGAGGTCTGAGGTCATGCTTCACCAAAGTTAGTATACTATCACCTGCCTGTTGGTCCAACTCATGCATCCCCAACGCCTGTGAGCTTCTTGTCACCTGAAGTTCCACACCACCTGTGGCAGCTGCCTTACAATCATATGGGTGTCAAACTGATACAATGCCACAATCTAGACACCTACACATCGCCCACACTCCCCTTTGGCAACTTCTTGCTACTCCATCAATCCAAAATGTACGACAGCTTCTGCCATGTGTCTGTCACTTTTCGTTGGACCTCGCTGAGCAGGTCAAACACTTCATACAAGGAAGAGCCCAACACTGTGTCAAACCATTCTCATGAGTCCCTTGCTGTTCTACCTAAAGGAATCTGGCCTCCATATTGGCTCAAGGACTTTCTGTTGTGGCACAGAGCTATGGCCATCCTGACTATGTGAATCTAACTAAATTGATAATGAAACCACAACCGAGAGGAAATGCTATCCTAGTAACAGTGTTGCAAAAGTCCTGGATATCCTCTCTGGTAGGGACAATGGAAATGTGTGTGTGTGTGTGTGTGTGTGTGTGTGTGTGTGTGTGTGTGTGTGTGTGTGTGTGTGTGTGTGTGTGTGTGTGTGTGTGTGTGTGTGTGTGTCTTGGAGGTGCAGGTATGGAGAGGCATTTTGGGGAAGAACAGAGAAATCAGAGCTTGATCCAGATGCAAGATTTCTGCCCCAGGAATAAAGGTCTTGTTAGTCGCCAGGGCTTTACCAGAATGCTGAGGCTCTTTTCCGTCCACCCTCGACACACACACACACATCCTCTCAGGACCTACCGTGGTGGATGTGTTCACCCTGCTAATCAAGGACCAACTATGGGGGGACAGAAATGGCCGTGTATCTCAGATTCCTGGAGTAGCAAGCTGTTGCCAAATGGGGTGTGAGAGTGCATGTGTGTGTGTGGGTGGCTGGGCCGTTGTATCAATTTGACTTCCATAGGATGGTAAGTCAGCTGCCAGAGGTGGTGTTGAGCTCCAGGTGAGAGGAAGGTATAAGACATGGCTGTGGCTGATTAGGACCAACAGGCAGGAGATAGCACAACAACGTTAGTGGGGTGTGACTACAGTCCTCACTCTTGCTTCACTCAACTCAGCCCATAGGCTGTCCCGGTGAAGGGGGCATCACATTTGACTCCATCTCCATGACCTCTTAGAGCGCTGTGGTCATACCAGCCATCCAATCAGCAGCAACCTGGTCATAAGTGGCCTGGAATGCTATGGTCTCAGCAGTGTAGAAATGCCATGGCAACAGAGAGGCCCCTTTTGTCCTGGTGCAGAAAGCGGGCAGGTGGCTGAAGCTCTGCTTTGAGTGGTCTTCAGCACAACCCCTAAGCCTAATGAACACACACTCACATCCCCACAGGCCCTACCAGGGAAGATGTCCAGCCTCTGTGGAAACCACCTATCAGTAACTGTATGTGGATCCGGTGTCTATTGAGTGGGAGTGTGCCAATATGCTGAAAATGGAATGAAGCCCAGGGTCTTTGCAACACTGTTCCTAAGAAAGGGATTCTCCTGTGTTGTTGTTCCATTATCGTTGTGTTTGAAGTCACTTGGGCAGAGGATGGCCATAGCCCTGTGCCACAATGGAAAATCCTTACGCCTCTCAGCAGACCACATAAATCTAGGTATCACAGGGAGGGATCAACGAGAATGGTTTGACTCAGCATTGGGGCTGTCCCTTATATGAAGTGTGCACACTGCTCAGCGAGGTCGAACCATTGGTGAAAATACAAGACAGAAGCTATTTTTCATATTGGATTCCTGAGGTAACAAGCAGTTTCATAAGGACTGTGCATGTATATGTGTGATGGTGGGTGGTTGTAGCAGTTTGATGGCCATATGATTGTAAGGCACCTGCCATAGGTGGTGTGGAGCTCCAGATCAAAGGAATCTCTTGGGCATGTGGGTGGATGTGTTGAATCAACAGGCAGGTGACAGCACAACAACTTTGGTTGTCTGTGATCTCAACCTCATTCTTGCTTCACTCACCTAAGCATGTGAGACTGTCCCAGGTACAGGGACCATCCTGATTGGCTGCCCCTCTATGACCTCAGAGGGCTCTGTGGCCATACCAGCTATCCACTCAGCAGTCTGTTGGTCATAAGCAGCCTGGAGTGCTACAGCCTTAGCGTTCTGGAAAAGCCATGGTGACAGACAGGCCCGTTTTTGTTTGGTGCTGGAAGCAGGCAGGTGTATCAAGCTCTTCTTTCTGTGATCTTACACCCAAAACCCCTCCACCCCCACCATGACACAGACACACATATCCCCACAAGCCCTACTAGGGAGGATTTCCAGCCTCTGTGGAAACCAGCTGCCCATTAGTGTATGGGGTTCTGGTTTCTCCTGAATGGGAGTGTGCTAATATGTTGAAAACATCATGAATCCCAGGATTTTTGCAACACTGTTACTAGGAAAGCATTTCTCCCAGGTTGTGGTTTAATTTTCATTTTCTTTAAAGTTATGTAGGCAGAGGATGGCCATAGCCCTATACCACAACTGACACTACTTGAACCACTATGGAAACCGCATTCACCTAGGTGGAACCAGTTGGGTCCCACGGCATTTTTTTTTTTGATTCAGCCTTGTGACTGTCCCTTGTATTAAGCTGCTGTCCTGCTCAGCATGTTGCTACTATGGGAGACAGATACGTACCAGAAGCTGTCATGCATCTTGGATTCCTCGAATAGCAAGCAGTTGCCAAAGGGAGTATGTAGGGGTGAATGTTTGGGGTTTTTAGTGGTTCGTTGTAGCAGTTTGATGCCCATAGGTGTGTAAGGCAGTTGCCATAGGTCTGTGGAGCTCCAGATGACAGGGAGTTGGCAGGCATGGGGGTCGATGTGTTGGGCCAACAGGCATGTGACAGCACAGGAACTTTAGTGGAGTGTGCTCTCAACCCTCACTCTTGCTTCACTCTACTAAGCCCGTGAGGCTCTCTTGGTACAGGGAGCATCCTGGTTTGCTGCCCTCTGTGTCCTCACAGAGCTCTGTTATTATACCAGCCATATATTCAGCAGCTCCCTGGTCATATGCGACCCAGAATGCTAGGCTGGAATGCTAGCTAAGATGGCTGACCTAGGCACCTTCTCCAGAATTGACCACATAATACGGCACAAAGCAACAAACATCGAAAAATTGGAATCATACCATGTACCCTCTCAGAATACCACGGAATGAAACGAGAAATCAACAGCTCAAAATACGCGTGGGAAATACAGAAATTCTTTGAGGTTGAAGAATATTCTACTAAACAAACAATGGGTCAGAGAAGAAATTAAAGATGGTATAAACAAAATTATGGAAATGAATGAAAACTCTGGTACATTCCAAAACTTGTGGGACACTGCCAAAGCAGTGCTATAGGATAAGATCATCATAATTGGAGCTCGTGTCAAGGACCAAGAAAATCAACGAATCAAAAAGCTGGTTTTTTGAGATGATAAACAAAATAGACACTCCACTGATAAAGAAAAAACAAGAGAAAACTATCATTAACAGCATCAAGGATGAAAAAGGCAACATAAAAACAGCCACTTCAACCATTATGAAAATAATTAGAAATTACAACAATATACTCTAACAAGTCAGAAGACCATCAAGAAATGGAAAATTTCTTAGACTTCCACCACCTACCAAAACTTAACCCAGGGGCAAGAAAAGATCTAAACAAACTCATAACTGAGGCAGAGATTGAATCAATAATTACAGATCTCCCAACAAAGAAAAGTCCAGGCCCAGATGGTTTCACTGCAGAATTATACAAAACATTGCGAACAGAACCAACCCCAATCCTCTACACACTATTCAAAGCAATAGGAAAGGAAGCAACACTTCCAAACTCATTCTATGAAGCCAACATCACCTTAATCCCAAAACCCATGAGAAAACAAACAGAGAAGGAAAACTACAGACCAAACTCCCTGATGAACATTGATGCTAAGTTTCTCAACGAAATCCTAGCCAATAGAATAATAAATTTTTAAAAATCAGACAGATCATTCATCCTGATCAAGTAGGATTCATTCTTGGCATGCAGAGATGGTTCAACATTCAAAATCCAAAATTGTAATACACCGCATCCAAAAACTGAAGAACAAAAATCATATAATAGTATCAATAAATGCCGAAAAGCCTCTCGACAAAATCCAGCACCACTTCAGGCTGAAAACCCTAGCCAGGGTAGGCATAGAAGGAACAATCCACAACCTAATCAAAGCAATATATGAAAACCCCAATGCCAGCCTCAGACTGAATGGAGCAAAACTGGAACCCTTCCCACTGAGATCTGGAACAAGACAAGGATGTCTGCTATCTCTACTGCTATTCATCATAGTCCTGGAGGTATTTGCTGAGGCCATAAGACAAGACAAAGAAATCAAAGGAATCTAAATGGGAAATGAACAAGTCAAGCTTTCACTATACTTGGATGACATGATTGTTTACATTGAAAAGCCATGAGACTCAATGCAGAGACTGTTAGAACTGATACGAGAGTTTGGTTGAGTGGCAGTGTACAAAATAAATAAACAAAAAATCAACAGCCATAGTGTATGCAAACAGCCCCCAAGATAGAAGGAGATCTAACCAACATAATACCATTCAAAGTAACAGAGAAAAGTGTGAAGTATCTAGAAATAAATCTAACCAAAATTGTAGATCTTTTTGAAGAAAACGAGGAATTACTTTAAAAAGAAATTGAACAAGAACTCAAAAAATGTAGTAACATTCCATGCTCTTTAATCGGTAAAATCAATATCATTAAAATATTGATAGCAACAAAAGCAATATAAATTCAATGCTATCCCAATCAAATTCCATAAAACATTCTTCATGAAACTGGAAACAATGATACAAACGTTCATCTGGAAACACACAAAAAAAACCACCAATACCAGAATGATTCTGAAGAATAGAAATTTAACAAGGGGAATCACAATTCCTGATCTCTGGAATACTATAGGGTAGTTGTTATCAAAACAGCTTTGTACTGGCCCAAAGATAGAGAGGAGGACCAATGGAGCAGAATAGAATCAACAGAAGGAAACCTATGCAATTACGGCCAAATAAACTTTGACAAAAAGACAAACAACAATCCAGGCTAAGGGGAAGGTCTCTTCAATAAATGCTTTTGGGACAACTGGTTGATAGCCTGCAGAAACACAAAGATAGACCCCCATCTATCACCATACACTAAGATCCAATCTACATGGATAAAAGACCGAAAACTAAACCCAGAGACCTTCAAACTTTTGGAAGAAAATGTTGGAAATACCCTGCAAGATCTAGGAGTAGGTCCTGACTTCGTAAAAAGGACACCAAAAGCAGTAGCAATCAAGATTAAAATAAACAAATGGGACCTCATCAAGCTAAGAAGCTGCTGCACAGCAAGGGAAGCAATTATCAAAGTAAAAAATCAACTCACGGAATGGGAGATGATCTTTGTTCACTGCATAGGTGATAGAGAGCTAATCTCTAGAAAAAAACAAAACAAACAAACGAACAAACAAACAAACAAACAAAAAAAACGAATTCCAAAACAACCAAAATACCAAAACAAACAAGCCACTCAAGAAATGGGCATGTGAAATGGGCAGACAGTTCACAAAGGAACAAACACAAATGGCAAACAAACATGAGAAAAAGGGCTAAAACTCCCTGACAATAAGGGAAATCCAAATTAAGACATCAATGCAGTACCACCTGAGGCCAGTAAAATTGGCCCACATACAGGCAAACACCAGCAACATTTGCTGGAAAGGATATGGAGAAAAGAGAACACTACTCCATTGTTGGTGGGACTGCAGGGTGGTACAGCCTCTATGGAAATCATTATGGAGAACACTCAAACAACTGAAAAATCTGCATACCATGTGATCCAGCAATAGCACTCCTAGGAATATATCCAAAATACCTGTTACACGAGAAACCAACATGTACCCCTATGTTCATAGCAACACAATCAGTAATTGCAAAAACATGGAAGCAACCGAATTGCCCATCAACAGAAGACTCAATAAGAAATCTGTGCTTCACCTATTCCATGGAATACTACTCAGCTCTTAAAAAAAAAATAAATAAATAAACGAAATGCAGTTCTTTGTGACCAAATGGGCCCAAATGGAAACTATAATGCTAAAGGAAAAGAGCCAATCCCAAAAGGTTAGATACAATATGTTTGCCTTAATTTGCCTTAATTTGCCTTAATCTGTAATTATTTTAAACCTGTAATTAATACTGTCTCAACCCGTGTGTTTTCAAAAATTGTAAAAGCTACTTACTTTCAAAACCTTTTGCTAATCAGAAATTGGGCAGCAGAGTACAGAAATCTTCCGTCTCCTTAGAATATGTGAGGAAGACGTGTAATATAACCTATTAGGAAAATAACAAGTAACTTATTGGCAATAGATTCAAAAGAGCATTAGACAATAATTAAACTAGAAAGATATACAGGGGGAAACAAGAGGAACCCTAAAAACCTATTAACAGGAGGTCAAATGCACAGAGTGGGGGGGACCCAAGAGTGGTGTACAGGGACA
Organism: Ochotona curzoniae; assembly: GCF_017591425.1. Classification (NCBI taxonomy): domain Eukaryota; kingdom Metazoa; phylum Chordata; class Mammalia; order Lagomorpha; family Ochotonidae; genus Ochotona; species Ochotona curzoniae. The sequence goes on from NW_024465261.1 coordinate 161,507, forward strand.
GGAGGAGGATTGTATTCCAACCCTGGAGACTCCTGGATCCCCACCAAGGACTATCAGTACGGGCACCAAGGACTGTATCTCAACTGCCAAAGAGACCATGGGGATCTGGAATGCTTCGGTGCCCTAAAACTCAGAGGGCACCCCCCTCTTTGAATCTACCACATGCAATGAAAAAAAGCCTGAATTCTACTTCGTAGGATCCAAGGTCATTGAAACAATAGCCAGGAACACAGAACAGTCCTCAGAATCAGAGGAACAGTAAACTTCCTTCCGGACTAGGGAGGGGAGATTTCTCTGGTCCTTAATTAGTTCAAACTTTGGGTCTCTACCCTCTCTGCAATGACCATCAGGGTCACTCCAGAGACCCCTAAAACAAACACATGCACAATCACGCGCACACACACACATTAGAATAGATAGAAAATTACAAGTAAAGCTTTGTCATATTGGACTCACACATACCTTACTAGGTAGGACAGGAAGAGTAAGTATTCCTCAACAAGGTATTGAAGATTTCTCTACACACCCCTCCTATAACTGTTTTGCACCTCAATTGTTGAAATGTCAATGGAGTGGTCACAGGTTGTGATTAAGAACTGGCTTTGTTTTCAAACTACTGTTTACTCAATCCTATGTCAATTAATTCCATAACATTGTATATTGTTGCTGATATTATGTTGGGGCTTTTAATTGATGAGGATTTTACTCTGCAGACTCTACCTTCAGATTAGAGAAGGTATTCCCAAGAAGCCGTTAAACTTATCTGGACAATAAGATGCTGGACTCTATGCTTGCAATGAAAAAATCTCAAAAGAACTTGAACTGTGGTTATGCAACAAGGTGGAGGAATCCACTATAGGGGAAGAGTTATGGAAAGGGGGGTGAATTCCAGTACCTATAAAACTGTATCACATAATACAATGTTAATAATAATAATAATAATAATAATAATAATAATAATAATAATAATAATAATAATAATAATAAAAAGAAATTCATGGCAACAGAGAAGCCCTTATGGCCTGGTGCAGAGAGGAGAAAGGTGGCTCAAGCTCTGCTTTCTGTGGCCTTCCCACCAACATCCCTCCAAATCTCTGACACACACAAACCTTCCACAGGGGGAGGGTTGTTGTAGGAGTTGGACACCCATAGGATTGTATGCCAGCTCTCAAGGGTGTGTGGAGCTCCAGATGACAGGAGGCTGGTAGGCATGGGGGTGGATGAGTTGTACCAACAGGAAGGTGACAGCACAGCAACATTTGTGGGCCATGACCTCAGCCTTCACTCTTGCATCAACTAAGCCCATTATGCTGTGCTGGTAGAGGAAGGATCAAGACTGGCTACCGCTCTGTGACCTCACAGGGTTCTGTGTTCATATCAGCCATCCACTCAGCAGCAGCCTGGTCATAGTCAGCCCAAATGCTATAGCCTCAGCATTCTAGAAAATCCATTGCAAAAGAAAGGGTCTTTTGGCCCGGTGCAGAAACTAAGTAGGTGGCTCAAGCTCTGCTTTCTGTGGTCTTATCCCAACACCCCTCTGGTTCTTAGCCCCAACAACATACACAGAACCCCACAGGTCCTAGCAGGGAGGAGTGCAGCCTATGTGGAAGCCAGCTGTCCATGAGTGTATGGGGCTTGGGTGTCTTCCGAGTGGGAGTGTGCCAATAATGTGAAAATTTCAGGAAGTCCAGAGCTTTTGAAACACTGTTATTAGGAAAGCATTTCTCCAAGGTTATGGTTTCATTGTCATTCTCTCAGATTCATGTACAGAGGATGGCCATAGCCCTGTCCCACAATGAAGAGTCCTTTAGCCACTACTGAGAGAAAATTTGTCTGGGTAGCACAGGGAGGGATCAACAAAAATGGTTTGACACAGCATTGGGACTGTTCCATATTTAAAGCAGGCACACTGAACAGAAGTTCAACAAGGAGGGAGATAAGCTGTGGTAAATCTGGGAATCATGGTGTAGCAAGCAGTTGCCAATGGGGAGTGTGTGTGTTTGGGAGGGTTGGCTGTGCCGTTCTAATAGTTTCACATCTATAGGATTGTAAGCCAGCTGCCACATGTGGTGTGGAGCTCCAGATGACAGGATGCTCTCAGGCATGGGGGTAGATGAGTTGAACCAATAGGCAAGTTATACCACAGCAAATTTATTGGACCCTGACCTCAGCCCTCAATCTTGTTTCACTCACCTAAGCCCATGCTTCTGTAACAATATAGGGACCATTAAAATTGGCTGCTTCTATATGAACTCACAGGGTTCTGTGGCTGTACCAGCTGTTCAAACAAGAGCAGCCTGGACATAAGCAGAGGAGAATACTAAGGCCTCATCATTCTGGAAAAGCCATGGCGACAGGCAGGCCACTTTTGGCATGGTGCAGAAAGTGGGCAGTTGGCTCAAGCTCTGCTTTCTGTTGTCTTCCCCTCAACCCCCTCTCCCCCAACAAGCACACATTACCATAAGCCCTAACAGGAAGGATGTCCAGCCTCTGTGAAAGCCAGCTGCCTGTTAGTGTATGGGGCTTAGGAGTCTAATGAGTTGGAGTGTGCTAATATGCTGGAAAAGGAGTGAAGTTCAGAGCTTTTGCAACATTGGTGCTATGAAACTGGTTTCATTGTCATGCTCTTTAGAGTCATGTAGGCAGAAAATGGCTATAGTTCTGTGCCACAATGAATAATCCTTGAACCACTCTGAAGACCGGATTCTGCTAGGTAGAACAGAGACCAATGAGAAAGGTTTGACACCGCATTAGGGCTGTCAAATGCATTATGAAATGGGTGCCCTGATTAGCGAGGTTGAACCAAGGGGGACAAATGCATGTCAAAAGCTGAAGTAGGCACACTGTGCAGCCAGTTCAAAAAGGAGAAAGAGAAGCTGTGGTGAATCTGGGATTCATGGGGTAGCAGGCAATTGCCAATGGGGTGTGGGTGTGTTTGGGAGGGATGGCTGCGGTTCTAGTAGTTCCACATATATAGGATTGTAAGCCAACTGCCACAGGTGATGTGGAGCTCCAGATGACAGGAAGCTCTCAGGCATGGGGGTGGAGGAGTTGGACCAACAGGCAGGTGACAGCACAACAAGTTTGGTGGGCCCTACCTCAGCCCTCAATCTTGCTTCACTCACCAAAGCCCATGTGGCTGTAAAAATATAGGAAGCATCCCGATTGGCTGCCCCTTCGTGACCTCACAGGACTCTGTGTTCATACCAGCCATCCAATCAGGAGATGGCTGTTCATAAGATGCCTGGAATGCTACGATCTCAGCATTCTGGAAAAGTCATGGCTACAACAGACCCCTTTTGGGCTAATGCAAAAAGCGGGCAGGTGGCTCAAATTCTGCTTTCTGTGGTCTTCCCACAAAATGCCGTTCCTGCCCCGTCACCATCCCTTTCTCACACAGACTCACAAACATCGCCACAGGCAATACGAGAGAGTATGTTCAGACTCCTTGGAATCCAGGTGCCAATGTGTGTACGGGGCTTAAGGCACTACTGAGTGGAAATGTGCTAATATGCTGAAAATGACAAACCCAGTACTTTTGCAACACTGATACTAAAAATGGGTTTCTTCTGGGTTGTGATTTTTTTGGGATTCTGTTTAGAGTCACGTATGCAGAGGATGACCATAGGTTTGTGCCACAACAAACAATTCTTGAGCCACTACAGAGACCACATTTGTCTAGATAGCACAGGGACCCACGAGAATGGTTTGACACCCTGTAGAAGTGGTCCCTTGTGTGAAGTGGATGCCCTGCCCAATGAGGTCCAACTATGGGGTACACATCCATGTCAAAGCTGTCTTCCATCTTGGAATCCTGGGGTAGCAAGCAGTTGCCAAAAAATGCGTGTCAGGGGGTAACTGGTGCGTGTGTAGGGTGGAGAATTGTAGCAGTGTGACAGCCATAGGATTATAACCAACTGGCCTAAGTGGTGTGGAGCTCCAGATGACAGGAAGCTCACAGGCATGGGGGTGGATAAATTGGACCAACTGGCAGGTGACAGCACAGCAACTTTTGTCAATTGTGACCTCAGCCTTCACTCTTGCTTCACTCGCCTAAGCCCATGTGGAATTCCAGTCCTGGAAGCATCCCTATTGGCTGCCTCTCTATGACCTACAGGGCTCTATGGCCTTTACAGCCATCCACTCAGCAGCCACATGATCATAAGCAGCCAGGAATGCTATGGCCTCAACATTCTGCAAAAGCCATGGTGACAGACAGGCCACTTTTGGCCTGGTGAAGAAAGCTGGCAAGAGGCTCAAGATCTGCTTTCTGCGGTCTTTAGGCAAACTGCTCTCATCCACAGCCCTGGCCCTGGCCCTTCCTCCCCCCTCTCTCCCCAACACACACACATATTCCACGGATACTACAGGGAGGATGTCTTACCTCAATGGATTCTAGCTGTCCGTGACTCTATGCTTCTTGGGTATCTAACCAGTGGGACAATGCCAATATGCTGAAAACGGAGTGAAGCTCAGGACTTTTGCAACAATTTTATTGGGAAAATATTTCACCTGTGTTGTGGTTTCATTGTCATTCTCTTTAGAGTCACATAGGTAGAGGATGGCCATAGCCCTGTGCCACAATGAACAGTGCATGAGCCACTCTGAAGACCTCATTCAGCTATATAGAACAGGGATCCACAAGAATGGTATGACACAGTGTTCAGGCAATCCATTTTATGAAGTTGGTGCCCTGCTCAGCGAGGTCCAACTATAGGGGACAGATCTATGTCAGAAACTGTAGTGCATCTTGGATTCTTGTTGTAGCAAGCAACTGCCAACGAGGTGCATGGCAGGGTGTTGTGTGTGCATGTCTGTGTGGTGGACCATTGTAGCAATTTGGCAAATATAGTATTGTAAGCCTGCTGTCACATGTGGTGTGGAGCTCCAGATGACATGAAGCTCTCAGGCATGGGTGTAGAGGAGTTGGAACAACAGGCAGGAGACAGCACAGCAACTTTGGTGGACAATGACCTCAGCCTTCACGTATACTCATGTAGCTATACCAATAAAGAGAACATCGAAATTGTTGGCCCCTCTGTGACCTCACAGGGCTCTGTGGTCGGAGCAGCCATCCCATCAGCAGCCGCCTGGTCATAAGCCTCCCAGAATGCTATGGCTTCTGTATTGTGGCAAAACCATGGTAACAGCAAGGCCATTTTTGGCCTGGTGCTGAAAGCCTGCAGGTGGCTCAAGTTCTGCTTCCTGTGGTCTCCTTCAAATCACCATCCAGCCCCTTTCCAGTATCCATTTCACAAACACACACACACACACACACACACACACACACACACACACACACACACACACACACACACACACACATCTCCACAGGCCCTAAAAGGTAGGATGTCAGAACTGTTGACTCCAGCTGCTCATGAATGTATGGGGTATGGGTTCTAGTGAGTGGAAGTGTGCTAATACGCTGAAAACAGTGTGAAGACCAGGGCTTTTGCAACAATGTTACTAGGAAAGTGTTTCTCCCGACTTGTTGTTTCATTGTCGTTCTCTTTAGAGTCATGTAGGCATAGGATGGCCATAGTCCTGTGCACAATGGACAGTCCTTGAGCCACTACAAAGACCACATTCATATAGATAGAACAGGGAAGGGCCCAGAGGGATGGTTTGAAACCACATTGGGAAGGTCCCTTGTTTAAATCAAATCGCCATTCAGCCCCTTTCCAACACTTGTTTAAAGTGTGCAAACTGCTCACAGTGAGGTCCAACTATGGGGGACAGATTCCTGTCAGAAGCTGTGGTGCATCTTGGTTTCAGGGGTAGCAAGCAGTTGCCAAAAAGTGCGTGGTACTTGGTACATGGTCTGTGTGTGTGGAGGTGGATCATTGTAACAGTGTGATAGCCATATGATTGTAAGCCAGCTGTCACAGGTGGTGTGGAGCTCCAGATGACAGGAAGCTCACAGGCATGGGGTTGGATGAGTTGGACCAATAGGCAGGTGACATTATAGCAAGTTTGGTGGACCGTGACCTCAACCCTCACTGTTGTCTCACTCACCTATGCCTATGTGGCTGTCCAGGTACAGGCAGCATAACATTTGGCTCCCTATCCATGACCCAACAGGGCTCTGTGTTCATATCAGCCATCCAGTCAACAGCTGCCTGGTCATAGGCGGCCTGGAATGCTACAGCCTTATCATTCTGGAAAAGGCATGGCTACAGACAGGTCCCTTTTAGGCTAATGTGAAAATTGGGCAGGTGTCTCAAGCTCTGCTTTCTGTGGTCTTCAGCACAATGCCTCTCTGCCCAATCCCTGCCAGAACTCCCCCTCCCCCACAGAGACACACATGCCCACAGACTCTATAACAGAGGATCTACAGCCACCATGGAAGCCACCTGCCTAACATTGTATGGGGCTTGGGTGTCTACCAAGTGGGGATGTGCCAATATGCTGAAAATGGTGTAAAGCCCTAAGCTTTTGCAACACTGTTACTTAAAATTTGTTTCCCCTGTTTGTGGTTTCATTGTCATTCTCTTTAGAGTCACATAGGCAGAGGATGGCCATAACCCTGTGCACAATGGACAGTCCTTGAGCCACTCTGCAGACCACATTCATCTAGGTAGAACAGGGACCGAAGAGAATGGTTTGACACACAGTTAAACCGGTCCCTTTTATGAAGTGGACGCTCTGCTCAGTGAGTTCTAACTATGGGGAACATGTCCATGTCATAAGCCGTGGTGCATCTTGGATTTCTGGAATAGTAAGCAGCTGCCAAAGAAGTGAATGGCAGGTGATGTGGCAGTGTGTGTGTGGGGGTTGCTATTTTATCAGTTTAACACCCATTACTTTGTAAGCCTGCTCCGCTAGGTTGTTTAGAGTGTTGGGGGCACTCACAATATCCTGCCCTGTGATTGGCCCTTTGCCTTGATTGGTGTGCCTTAGTGATCTTTAAGGTGATTGAATAGGATTGTTATATATCTGCCAGGGCCTTGGCGGGGGGGGGGGGTCGGCTTCTGCCAAACGGAATTAATGGACATAACGGTTTTCACGGAAGGTCTGAATAAAACACCTCTGAGACACTTTCCAGTGTTGGGTGATTTCTTCCTCAGGAAGGGAGCCCAATAATTGGTGATGTAACTCGGATACATGTCAGCTGGTGAGCACCAAGAAGATAAGCAGCTGAACAGATTGCTCAGAGAGTCTCTTACAGTGGAAATTAGTTTACAACTGAGTCTTTTGCTCAGGAAGCCGCAATAGGTGTGGACGTGCACATCAAGTTTGTGGTTTAGCGACCAGTCAAGTTCATGGTTTAGCTAACAGTCAAGTTTGTGATTTAGTGAGGAGTCAAGTTCGCGGGTTAGCGAAGGGCAAATGTGTTAGAAATATGGGCAATTTAACGTCTTCAATGCAGGAAGAAGCTTCCTTAAAAGGAGGAGATAGCAGTGAAGAATACTCAGACTCAGGCCGTCAAGTGGGGACCTCTAGCGAGGATATTGATGAACTTGTGCAGAAATTAGAGACGACCATAATGTAATCAAAAAGGTTTATCTGGTAGCCAGCTCCCCCTCCAGGAGACCCCCCACTCACGCCAACTGTGCTGCCCTGGCAGTGCCAGTAACGAAATGGTGCCCTTCCCTCACCTCAGGGTGCAAGTTCATGGCGCAATTTTGCAGAGGCAGGCCAAGTGTTTCCAGTTACAGATGATAGAACACAAAATCCCCGAGTTCACTCCTGGGTCCCACTTGATTTCAAGTTAATTAAAGATTTGAAGACTGCAGTTGATTCCTAGAGTATTCACGCCCTCTTCACCCTCACAGTGCTGGAACAGATAGCAGGCTTGGTATTGACCCCTGATAATTGGAAAAATTTAGCTAAAGCCACCCTGTCCCCTGGACAGTATTTGGTCTGGCGGTCAGCCTGCAATAATTTAGCACTAGATACCACTCATCGTAATGCCCAAGCAGGGAATCCTGCATGGGACGTAGACTTACTACTTGGGGAAGGTGCTCGAGTGGGACAGGAAAACCAAATAGATTGCCCCAAGCCTGTTTATGCCCAGATAGACACCATAGGGTGCAACATTTGGATAGCCCTTCATAGCAAAGATGATTTGCGCTTATCCACATCTAAAGCTACTTATGTATGTGTACAAGCTCCAATCATGTTTATTGTTTCCATGAGTGCTAATGTTACCCTTATGAACTGCTCTGTAGTTAAGTGAGCCCTTAACCAGAGTTGAAATGGCTCAAACACTGAGGTGCTGGTATGCATTCCACAGTTTATTCCCATGCCCATTCAGGTGAAAGAAAGTGACCTTCAGGTTCTTATAATTTGACTTAGGAACAAAGAGCCCAAATTATAGCCATAAATAGCACCAAAGTAGAGTTTGCCACGGTAGAGCAATGGACAAATTGGATACTAAAGGGTCTTTTTCCTTTGCATGCCAATGGGCTGGTATAGTAGGCCTGAGCCTTATCTAATTGATTATCATCCTTTGGGGTCTGCGGATGCTTCATCTTTGAGCACGGCATAAGCAGCAGCAAGAGCGGCTGCTAGTGCAAGCTGTGCTTGCACTTCACAACAGAGAATCCCCAGAAGTCAGGATAGGCATGTTGGACCAGTAGCCAGAGATGGGTAAGTATCTGATACGGCTTCACCAACCTAAGACATGTGCCACGTTCCTAGCCACGTGTTTAGCCCATGACGGGTAAGGGGAGCCCGAATGCGGAACACCTAAGGCACACAGAATCCCTTTCATAATAAAAGAAGAAAGCTGAGCCGTTGGGAGCACTGACAATGTCCTGCCCTAGGATTGGCCCTTTGCTTTGATGGGCATGCCTGGATGATTTTTAAGCTGATTGGATAGGATTGTTATATAATCCAGGGGCTTTGCGGGGGGAGAAGGAGGTTCTGCGTAACGGAATTAATGGACATAATGGTTTGAATAAGGCGCATCTGAGATGTCCTGCAGTGTCAGGTGATTTATCCTGTGGGATGGGAGACCCCCATAGTGGAGCTCCTGAAGACAGGAAGCTGGCAGGCATGGGGGTAAATGAATTGGACCAAATGGCAGGTGGCAGCCCAGCAACTTTGATGGATTGTGATCAACCCACACTCTTGCTTCACTCATCTAAGCCTGTGAGGCTGTCCCAGGTATAGGGAGCATCACGATTGCCTGTCACTCTTTGACCTCACAGGGCTCTTTGGCTGTACCAGCCATCCATTCAGCAGCCCTTTGGTCATAAGTGGCCCTGAATGCTAAGGCCTCAGCATTCTGAAAAAGCCATGGCAACAGACAGGCCAGTTTGGCGCTGTGCAAAAAGCTAGAAGTTAGGTTAAGTTCTGCTTTCTGTGGTCTTCCCCCAATACCCCTCAGCCCCTGCCCCATCCTTTCCTTCCCCCCTACACACATCCCCCACAGGCTCTACAAGGGAGGATGTCGAGCCTTCGTGGAGTCCAGCTGCCCCTGATAGTATGGGCAGGGTGTTTACCTAGTGGGAGTGTGCCAATATGCTGAAAACGTCATGATGTCCATGGCTTTTGCAGTACGGTTACTAGGAAAGTGTTCCTCCTGGGTTGTGGTTTCATTGTCCTTCTCTTTAGAGTCACGTTGGCAGAGGATGGCCATAACCCTGTGCCACAAGGGGGAGTACTTGAGCCATTATGGAGCCTACATTCATCTAGGTAGAATGTTTTGACAGAGCATTGGGTTTGTCACTTGTTTGAAGTAGGCGCTCTGCTCAGCAAGGTCCAACTATTGGAGACAGACCCATGTCAGAACATGCTGTGCATCTTGGAATCTTGGGGTTGAAAGCAGCTGCCAACCAAGGGTATGGGTGGGTGTATTGGGGTGTGAGTTTCCTACATAAGACCAACAAATCAGCAGTCACTAAAATAATCCTTCAAAATTTCTTCCATCATCACCTTCATATCAAAACTGGAAAGAAGGACAACATTACAGCAAACATACCCCTATATTCCTTATGAACACAAGTGCAAAATCCTCCAGAAGACATCACATTCTCCAACTGAACAATATATAGGAAAACGAGTTCAGGAGAACCAGGTGGGATCTCTAAATTTCACGCAGGGATGCTTAAAATTTGCATAGTCCCAGGATATGAAGTACATTGCCATATGCATAGACACTGCTCAATAAAACGTAGACAAGCAAAGGAACAATTCAATCTAACTTCTCAATATGGTAGTAAACTATGATGCCATGATACCCTTAGAGCAGAAAGTAAGGTTATATCTGCTATCAGAGTTCTCCACCTTGCCTAGACATTAGAGAAAAACATTTGGACAGTAAAATGGGGCAGCCAGAAGTGGAAAAATTGTTGGGCATTGATTTATCTCATAACAACTGCATTATACCAGATATTATCACCAAAAAGTTATAGATTTCATGCCACTTTCTGCCAATGCTTACCACACACGTGTCTGTGCTCCTCAGATGCTGAACAGGGCTCACTCCAATGTGTACTTCAAGATACTGCACACAAGGAAATGTAGAAGTGTGTCTCTTCTGAGAAACTAAATTATCATAGTCAAGGCTATCTTGGTGCTACTATGCCTTCTCCACATCTTGTTTTCTGAGACACATTGATTCCTCTCAGTGACCCTGGCCTTAAGCTGAATTTAGGAATGCTGTGCATGGATGAGGGTGACTGCAACATTAGACCTATGATACGGCTTCACCGTCTGAATTGACTGGACAGTAATGAGTGCCTGAAACCAGGATCTCTCCACAGAGTAGAGTTAAGCATGCTCTGACTCTTCCCTTGCAGTATTTGTGAAGGAAAATTGAAAAGGATGAGCTCCTTTTGCACTTGTATCTTCTCCAGTTACTACAGCAGTAGAAATGAATGAGCTGGAGTATCAAATCATTTCATGTAACTTTTCCAAAATTATCTCAAGACTGAAAAATCTAGTACAACATCCACACTGGGATGCTCCTGTCCAACCCAGTCTCCACAGAATCTGTGAATTAGTCAGATAGGGCAGGCATAACATAGAAACAGGCAGGGCAGGAGGGGCAGGTTGCCTGAGCCAAGGATTAGGATGAACTCATCCCTGCCCCTTCACAGCTTTTGCTGATACCTAACCACAATGCTAAACAACCATTGCCCACCTTCTTACTTTGACAAAAGAGGTACTCATCTGATTTCTGTAAGTAGTGCCACATCTGTAAGAAGTATGGAAGTGGTTACTTTGTCATCCTTCTTGAGCACTCAGCATGAATTTCAGCCTGTTCCCTGGCAATAACCCATTTTGCTGCATCCCAAAAGCATGCTGAGAATGAAACATATAAGCCATGGAGCATAAGTATTGATGCTTTTATTTGCAACATTATGCAAGCATATTCTTTGCAGCATTCACCCATTGGCTACATTTTATGAAATGCTTCCACAGAGGAAATGTAAAGGTGTAATAGCAGTTTTCATGGTCATTTTGTAGTATTAGTGGGGTTATTTTTGAAATGAGTAAGAGGGCAAGGAAAAGATGGCTGTGTCATCATTCTCCTGGGGTTGTGTGGATTGCCTACAAGAAATGGGGGATGAGATGATTGTGGATGGGACCAGAATTCCAGGTATGTGAAGGGAAACCCAGATGGCTGCAGCATAATGGGTAAGAATGGGTTCAGGGTGGCATCCTTGTGTAGTTCTGCAAATAAGAATTTGTGGTTGAAACAGCATTCATGACAGAGGCTCTAGAATGAGGATGTTGACCTTTGAGACCAACTGACTTGATGTCAACTGAGGAGAAATCTCAAGTGTGAGTGTGTCCTTGATGGCTGATAGTATGGCAAAGGATGATGACAGAGCTGATAAGGCTCCTCTTATTGCTTCAGTTTTAGGAGCCATAGTGTCAGCTACAGATGGACTGCATCTGCAAGGTGATGCACCAAAGCATGCATAGTTTTGAGAATTGATATTGTTCCGTGGAACAACACTTGCAATTCCATTACTCTTTGGTAAAATTTCCCCTGCTTGATGTGACTCCTTGGGCAGTTTTTGAAGTGAGGATTCCAGGGCCTGGCATTTCTTTCAATGCCCACTCTTCTTAGAATATGTCACAAAATCTGAGGACAACCTTGTTTGAAATGTGGATGATGGAAGAACTGCACCTGCAACAAAATTAAACATGCATCAGCAATATTTCTAGCCAGGAGGGAAGTGAACATGTGACAAAGACAAACTGTGCTAACTTGCGACTGCATAGACACATCACGGCCTCACTTGGCTTTCCTACTGATGTGGAATCATGGTTAATAATTTGTGGCTGAATACATGCATAAGTACAGGTGTTTTATTCTCTCCTGTCAAGGAGCTAAGATATTTGGTAACTGGAAAATTTTGCCTAACAATTTGTATCAGCACTTTATAAGCTATGTATTGAATGTTCTGAGTGTAATATTGGTGTTTCATCTTGTGTTCATAAAGTCTTATTATCATGCCAAAAATTTCCTTTCAGCAGCTATGCACAAATACACACACACATTGATGGAAGGAGAAAGAGGGAGAGAAAGATTATTCTGATATTGTTATTTGTATGAGTTTCCTATGCTTACTTCATTGAAGCACAGTTTGGTTCAAGATTGCTAAAATGCCAAAAAAAGGAAAAGAAAAGAGGAGATTCCAGCACACAGCACACCAACATGACCATATTCTTGCAGTGTACATACAAAATGCACAGTGCTATTGAACTTATTAAGAATAGCATCTCCCACAACAACAGCAACAACAAAATACTAAATATCCCATGTTAAATTTGAAAGCACCTTTCAAGCTTCCTACTCTGGATCCTTTACAAGAATTTAGCACTATTAATACACATTATATATTCACTTGGAATCAACAGAATGGAAATCTTCATCACCTTGCTTGTCTCTAAGACATCACCACATTCCGGCATAAAGTGGAATAGGGAAGCCATTCTCTGAAAAGTTGACTGCATCGTCCTGAATCTATAAAGGTTAAGCTGTCAAACAAAGCCCTTCATGTTGCACATTTCAAAGATTCTGAAATGACTTTGCATCTCTAACATGCCTGCGTGAAATTACATCTATCATGATGGAGGTTCCTCCTTTATCCCACCAAATCGAATTGAATTCTGAGCTTTCCACTATTTGCCAAAATTTTCTAGGAAACCCCAGAGCATGATGGTTATTCTGTTCCTGATGAGTGAATCCATCACTAGGAGAAAACTATCTGTCCATCATGGACTGCTGGGATAAAAGTTTAAAGGTCTCTTCTTAAATCACAGACCTAACGTGAGTATCCTCAAGGAATAGCTGTTCACTTTCTGGAGCTTCCACAAGAATGTCTGGGCTCAAATATCAGTACTCACAGCACATCTTAAAACCTGGAATGAGTTCTGTCTCCAGTTCCTCTAAGCAACTTGATTGCTACTAATTCGTTCCACTCTTGAGAAATGTCCAGGCTAACTGCTATCTCCCTCCACCACATCTCATACAGGACCATTTTCACATCGCTATATACTGTCTTCTACCTCAGCAACACATCTCACCTTTGACTCAGTTGGCTCCCAACATGCCACTGAAACAGAGCAGCAGGGAAACTGGGGCATGTGGCCCATGTTAATGTATATGCACAATTATTGCTATTAATATTATTAAAATATTAAGTATTAATATATATATGAATAACATATATATAATATATATATGAATAACAAGACATAAGTCAAGGAAATTAATCCCATTGAAAGATGGGATTAAAGAAGAGCAGTATATATAAGACAAATATTGTAAGCCAGGGTCCTGAGGGGTGTGCCAAGGTGTCCTTCTGAGTAATGAACAGCCCTACTTGGACACTTTTGCTCTAAACCAGGACTTGGCCCAGCAGTGTTTCAGGAGAATGTTGAAGATTTTTCCCAAATGATTAATTTTTCCCCAAATGACTAGTTCTCTGTTTTTCCTAATTATCAAAGTGGCTTTCATTGAACAGTGAATTCTTATCCAAAATTAGTTGGTGCTTGAATGTCTCAAGTCTGAGGAACTGACACCTTGGTTTAAGTATTGGTCATGCTCCTACCGACATTGTCCAGCTTAGTCCCACGAGGCAAGGGACACTCCTCCAGCACCACTCCAAGAGCTTCTCCAGGATTCTGGATCATATGGTGAGTTCCACTTCCATTACAGCTTTCTCTCTTACTCCAACTGGCTTGTGTCCTAAAGGCTGTATGCTGTGGTCCACTCCATACATCCTGTCTTTGCTATGTAGAACTAGAGCTGTGCTGGAGAGATCAATCTGAGTATTTGTTGTCTTCAAGCTCTGCCAATGTAATTATTCATTTAAAAATAGGTGAATATTGTCCTATACATGGCTGGCTCTTTCATAAGGAGTACCTGCACTAAGGAAGAGCCACGGATCATGCACTACTGTGCTTAAGTTTCAACACAGCTCAAGGAAATTGCAGGTAGATTTTGAAGTAGGAATGCTCTCCAAAATTTATACTCTAATATTCCTAAACTAATTTATTTTGGTCCAGCTAATCTCAAAGTTCAATGCTTTGGAATATTTAAAGTTGTAGTTGATGTCCCTGCTCTTCCACTTTCCACTCTGCCTGCTGTCACTTATTTTGAAGGTAGTCAAGGGAGACTGCAGAATATCTTATGTCTACCTCCCTAGCACATCAAGAGATTCCTGGCTCAAGATTTGGATCCACTCAGGCCCAGCTCTTATTTGTGTCATTTGAGGTTTAGATCCTGCAGATGGCAGATCACATTTTTGACAATCTGTTCCTCACTCTCTACATCTATCTTTTTTTTAAGATTTTTTACTATATTGCAAAGTCAGATATTTAGAGAAAGGAGGAGAGTCAATAGAGTATTATCTTCCTTCTTATGAGTCACTCCCCATGAGATCCACATTGCCAGTGCTGAGTCCATCTGAAGCCAGGAGCCAGAAACTCTTCCAGGTCTCCCATGTGAGTCCAGGGTCTCAAGGTTTTGGGATGTACTTGACTGCTTTCCTAGGGCACAAACAGGGAGCTGGATGGGAAGCTGGGCTGCCAGGATTAGAACAAGAGCCCATATGGGATTCTGGTATGTTCAGTTTGAGGTCTTTAAACACGAGGCCACAACACTGGACCCAAAACTGTGCTTTTACTAGAAACAAATAAATAAAACAGAAATCAAAAATCAAGAAATGGATTCATTTGAGCTGAGAATTGGCATTGGGTCAAATCAAACATGTTTGCTCAACATGTACAGACTAGTGAATGTTGGCTTTCACTGCCTGATCTTTTGGGGTATTCCCAAAATATTTTACCCATGCCATTATTTAGAAGAGTACATTGTACTGATTTCCAAGGTTTAATGATTTCAGGTGGAGATTTTCTGGAGTCCAGCTGTAGCTAAGGTGTAAACTTGAGAAGGGTGCATGCAATGAAACAGCAATGAAACAGACCACTACAATTTCAGGATCATAATGGACAATGCTAGAAAGCTGTCTGCTGTATTTATACAGAAAGTGTCACAAAGGCTGGCATAGACTTTTGATACCTGGTCAAGCAGGCATTTCTAAGGATATTTTTGCTAAATGTTTTCTGAGGCAGGGTATTCAGTTTTAATCCTGTAGTCAGGAAGTTCTCAATAGAATGCATATATTAACCAGTAACACATTCCTACTGCAATCCTCATTCTACAACTTTGTCTTGAATCAGTTAAAGAAGGAAATCTATCACAGAAGAAGGCAGATAAATATCAAGAAGAGAGGGACGCATAGATTTCTACTACACCTGGGGATTTAACATCCTTGATTACCATATGGACAATTTGGAAGACCAAGACAGCCTGAGTAATATAGGCCATTTTGCTCAAAAGTCTCATCAACTTCCAAACTCACATTGTTAGTGAACATGAACTCCACTCCATAGTGGCAGACAAGGACTTAATAGATTACAGAATTATCAGTAGGTTTGTCCAGGTACCATGCAATGGGAGGTGGAGCTGCATTCAGGTGGTTGTATAAACATCTGCTGGACTCTGCAGTGCAGCAGGAATTCCCTTGTGGCCCTACCTGCAATGGAAAAATACTCACCACCCCTTGTCTTCCACACCCACCACATGGAGCCCAGCATCTCCCCCTATTTTACTACTAAGTTGTGGGTTGTTGTGTTCTCTGTGTTACTTGAATCATGGAACTCAAATTTTGGAAGTTGACTGGACCAAAAACAATACAAAAAGTAAAACAATTAATATGATCCCTAAATTTATTACAAATGAGTAGAACATCTTGTCAGAAGTAAGATATAAAAGAGATTATAAGAATTGGTTAGTAAACCCTTATCTGGAGAGAGCCAAGGATGAGACTGAGAAATGGCTAAATCTGGGCTCATATTTCCTGAATACTAAGGTAGAGATGTGTCATTCCAAACACCTTAGATATGAGTTTTAGCATCACTCTAAGAGTCATGTGAGTCATTATGATGGGAAAGGAGTGACACAAATCCATTGTAAATATTTGCCAAGCGGTACCACATCTGGTTTTTAAGACTTGAATTTTATTGTCGATATAAATCACTGTCTCTTCTAAAGCATTAATTTGGGCCTCTAAATTTTTATCAATACTTTCCTATGAACTTATTTAACCAGCTGTAAGATATCTGATAAGGGTAATACATGCAGTGAGGCCCAAAGGTAAGGATATTACAAAGCACGGACAAAGTGGTTGAAAACAATTCCAAAGTATAAAATGCAAAATCATCATATCATGGTTCAGTCAAATCTACAAGCAGCATTACATATGATTGTTTTCTCAAATACCGAAAGTGCCAGGCTCAGGTCAATCAAATCAATTAGTGACAACAAAGAGATTGTTAGTATAATGTTATCATATTAGTATCCTAGAATATTAGAATCTTAATATTAGGCAACATTAGGCCCCTTTGTGCCAAACAAACTACGAATTTGCAAGATGCATCTGGACCAAGGGAAAACTCCATTTTAGTGACAAATATGTTCTCTGTTCCTTTGTGACCTTGTGAACAGTGTCACAGCCTTATCTATTGAATGCACCCAGGTGCAGGAGGACAGTGACACAATCATTTGGTCCCAGGAACAAAATGAACTAAAAAGATGTGTGTGGGAGCAGATTGAGCTGTTTAGACCCAGGAACCCTAAAGATAGTGTGTCTGGGAATGAAATGGACTGTTTGCACCTGGAAGCCCTAAAGATGACATGTTCAACTCTTTAAGCTGTGTTTGAATTTGTGCAAGCTATGATGCATGTAATGACTGAAGGGGTCTATATAATCTCTAGCATTTTACTAGTTGGTGTGCATCCCTTCAATGTCTGGCCTGCACGCCCCAAATCTGGTCTGACACCATCTGGCACAATAAATTGTGCTTGCTATTGTATTATCAGTAAGGCTCTTTGTTGTACATGGGAAATTGACAAAACAGGACCCTAACATGTGGGGGCTAGTCTGATTGTCATTGCTTTGAATGATCAAACCGCTGGCTGACATGAGACTTGTGATGCCCACTGCTAGCAGACTGTGTTTCTTTCTTTCTTTTACTTTCTTTTTTTTTTTTTTTTTTTTTGGAAACTTCTTGTTTTGGCCTGCAGAAGCCAGGTTTCCTTGCATTGCCTTGTAGAAGTCAGGTTTGGGAAGACCTGATTGAGGGAAGCATTGCACCGGAGAGAGGCAGGTACAGGGCTGTACTCCGGTAACCATGGAGGGACTTGATCACCCCAATCTGGGCCAGTGAAAGGCAGATTTCCTCACATTGGCCTGCAAAATTTACATTTGGGGAAGACCTGGGTGAGGTAGGCATTGGAGACTGGCAGGATTTGGCCACTCCGGAGAATTGCACTCTCATTGAGTTTACAGGAGAAAGACACTGGACCTTCAGAAAGCAGGTATTGGGTCTGCAAGGAGCAGGTATTTGATCTGTGAGGGGCAGATAGTACACTTGCAGGAGGCAGGCATTGGTCTGAAACCCAGAGGACGCCATTGAGCTCATCAATCATCGACAATGCAGGAGGACACTATTCGGTGTGCTTCCAAGTAAGGATCAAGGGCCTGTGGCCCGGGAAAGCAGTTAAGGACGGCCCAAAATTTTGGGACCCTGCACTCATGTGGGAGACCTGGAAGAGCATCCTGCCTTTGGATCGGCATAGCATCGGCCATTGCACTCACCTGGGGAGTGAATCATAGGACGGAAGATTTTCCTCTCTGTCTCTCCTCTCTGTATATCTGCCTTTCCAATAAAAAAAAAGTAATAAAAATAAATCTTTAAAAAAAAAAGATTCAGAGTGTGATGAGTGAGAACAATGTGAGAGTGATGTGTGTGAAAACAAATGGGTGAGAAACGGGTTCAAGTGAGGGCTGACTTTCTGTAAGAATGTGTGTACTTGCTGGATTGGTGACTCTTGCTTTTTGCCTTTTTTTTTTTTACTAATTTTGATGACTTATATTAATGAAAATATGGTGCAAATTTGGTTACCCCCAACTCTTTATTCCTGAGCCATTGTGCAGAAATCAAGGAGAGCACAGCAGCATGGGTCTGGTCATAAATAAAGATAAGTTGGATAAATTTTGCTCTGCAGAATGGCCAGCGTTTGGGGTCGGATGATCACCACAAGGATCTCTCTCCAGAGACCTCATTTCCAAGGTAAAGACAGTCATAACCAGACTGGAGATATCTGCACATCCATTCCAGATCCCATATATTCTATTAAGGGAGGATTTGGTTGAGAACCCTCCTAATAAGCTTAAGCATTTTCTTTTACCCCCCACAACCCCCAGATGCAGGAACTGTGCCAACCTGGGTGCTCTGGCTCTAACTAGACAAAATATTCATCCTGTGCACAGAAGGGAAGAGAAAATTGTGCCCCATTGGGACAGAAGCCTATCCTCCAGGATGATGCTACTTTATTTTCTTCCGTAATGGGTTTAGAGAATCCTCCCCCATATGCAGTTCCATCTCCTGTCCCATCCTACCTTGTGGGGCTCAGGGGCAAAGAGTTCACGAAGAGAGTGACCAACAGTTCATGTAAATGGCAGGCAAATATGTGGCCAAGGACAGAGCCCTAGCCGTGAACCAGGGCTGGTGTTATATAGCTCCAAGGAGATACTGATTGACCAGGGCCATCTTGTTCACCTACCACTGGCCTATGGGAGGTGGCTCCTGCAGTCATTCTCCTAGTAATTGGTTGCTGGTTTCTCCCCTCCTAGAATTCCTGGAATTCCTGGCCTGATGCTATCCCTTAACCTATATAAGAGATTTAATTTCCCCAATAAATTGGAACTATTAGACAGAACTCTTGTCCATCTGTTTGTCTCTGGGAGCTGGGTGGTGGGCAGCAGGCTCATCATCTCTGGCAACTGGTTACTAAAGAAATCTGTGGCAGAGACTCTGCAGAACTGGCAGAGGGCACCTAACGTAGAGGCATGAGAGCTGGATCTTCTGACTCTCACTGCGTGGCTTTGAAATAGGAACGTGGTGCAGCTGGGAACAGCAAACAGCTTCAGCACAGCACTTCCAAGAAAAGCACATTGCCAGATAAGTGGTATTTCTTCAGGTGAGCCCCAAAGAAAAGAAACGTGGGGCATGAAGGCTGGACCTTCTGACCCCCCAGCTGCACAGCTTTGAAAGAAAAGCAGCAATGGCTGGTAAACAGCTTCAGCTCAGCATCTTCCAAGAGAAGCACATTGTCAGAGAAGTAGTGGCTCTTCAGATGAGCCTGCAAGATAAGAAGGCAACCTGAGATACAGTATTCCTTCTCTAGAGCAGGAATGTACCATGTGGAAGTGACCTTTGGCACCCCACAGCTCTGCATAAATATGAGGATCCCCCAGCCATGGCATAGCTATGGTCGAATCCCCTGAGAGGTTGTAAGGGAAGAGAGATGTTAGGTGCCCAATTGAATTCTATCCAATCCTCTCATCTTCTGCTTTGAGAGATGGCCATTGATGCATGGCTCTTGGGTGAACCTGTATGAGGACTGATGGTTTCTGGCCGAGGAGACACTTTGATGTTACCCAAAACTCTGCTGGGGATCCTCTGGGCGCTACAGCCTGACTAGACATCCGAGTGTCACTCTCCTCTCTGCTATCTTTACCCATGGGCAATAATGCTGGGGAAATTGATTATTCCACACTTAAGGCGCTAAAATACATGCTGAAGTCCTGAAGGTTAGAAATCTCAGATACTCAGGCAGTCAAAGTCTGAGGGACTGTGGCCAGATTGGCACTATGAGTTACATTGGTTAATTTAATTGACTGTGATACTTGGGAAAGGAAGAGCAAAACTGATGCCCAGAACACTAACCCTAACCCACCTCAGCCACCCCAACAAGAGCTTCTAGGAAGCTCAGATAGTGGAAAACCAGCCCCAGTTCAAGGACAGTTCAGAGAACACAGCTCCAGTTGCAAGCGTTCTGGTGAAGCTCCACCAGGTAGTCCATTCCCATTAATGTTAACCTTGAAGGGAAATGCACAGTGGCAGCGTGATATCACTGGAATGTAGGAGACTTAAGAAAGCTGTTGTAGAAATGAGCCTAACTGGCCCTGGAAAAAGGCTAGTCTTCAGGGTGTTGCCCACCAACCCTGTACCACAGTAAATTGGATAATAATTCTTTGGGAGCTTGTACAATCCAGGAATAAGAAGTAGCCTGGGGAAAGGTAAAGGAGCTTTTAGAGAGAGCTAACATGAATGTCTCCTCAGAGAAGGTGCAAATGATCCCTCCTCTTTTTAAGATTTTAGGGACAGAATTATGTTTTGAAAAGGTCTCCCTCTTGAAAACCCAGCTAAACGTTAAGGAATAATATTCACCGTACAATTTCAAAATCTTCTTGGAGAGGTCAATTGGTTATGCCGTTGGCTCCCATGTGTATGGGGCAATTATTTTAATTATTTGAAAAAGCAAAATGCTAGGAGACTGAGTTTTTCTCATCTACAAGCCTTGTATGGGAGATTTAAAAGGCTCTGAGCAAGGCTACTTGCTCATTATTGCCCTAAGAAAGAATTACAACTAGACATTTTTTAATTCTTTGTACTTATGGCTGCCCTTGTGTGGGAGGGCAGTCTCCTCCAGTGGAGCTATTTATCTGTTGGAGGGGAGCCCTGGGTTTATATTTGCCTCATCAGCTCACAGATCTAATTCAGAAGCTTAGAGAGCTAGCCCTTAGGTGTTAAGACTATGAATGATCAAAGCTTGTTTGTCTCTTATCGAATGAGTAATTTTGAATGGATTCAAACAAACAGCAACAGGCTGGAAGCCTCCCTTGAAGGTTATTTCAGCACCATTGACTGACATTATGGGCCATATAGGTGGATCACCTCCTTCAATCCCTTGGTTTGGGAAAGTCCTGCCCTTTTGCCAACAAACCATGAGGATGGAGGAAGAGAAAGGGACGTACAGAGGTTTTTCTGTTCATTTATGTCTATGAGATCTATTTTGAGCCTTGTCAAGGATCAGCACAGTATGTTGTCAATTTGCTCCCAGAATTGGCTCCTGTAGGCAATGCCAGCATCACCGCATACCTCAAGTGGAATAAAGAGACTAGGATTACAAAAAAGACAACACACTAGTGGTTCATTCTTGTAAAGAGAATGCCATTTATTTGAGGTTAACCTGCCTCTTTTATAATTCCTCTCAGTATTATCCCAATGCTCAAGCATAAGCTAAGCTCCCCTGCGGGCATCTTAAATAAGGGGAAGCAGGGAAGTGGAAACTTGTGGTCAAGCCAGGGGCTAATTGTATCAGGCCAAGGTTGCCTATCCTGTTACAACTCGAGAAACAGGTAAAGTTGAGGAGTTAACCCTTGGGAGAACAGGGCCTATGGTGTCTGGCACAAGAAAGGCTGGATGATAATCCTATCATTCTTCATGATCCAGGCTTTGCTGTGAGGGCAGGTCCATAGCCCAGTCTGAGGGTCTCTGTTTGCTCTCCTCACTGGGTAGCAGAGATTTTCTCTCCTTTGTAGCCATTTAAATTTTGCCATAACCTGTTCTCCCAGTCTGTCTGTAGTTAGCCACATCCAGTCAGCATCAGGATCTAAATTTCTCTGGCTCTACCTCACAGCCCTAACCCCTAGCTGAGAGGGGTGGGGTAAGAGATAAGTGATTTAATATTTATAAGAAAAAAAATGGAAACTTGTTCTGTAACCTTTTTTTAACAGTTATATATAAAAGCAATCTGATAGAGTGGTCCAAATCCACTGTTAAACTAAGCCAAAGCATGAGATGAATCTATGTGCTTGGTTTACAAAACATTTCCAGATTAAAGTATGTCAAAGAAGAGGTTGAAGTTACAAAAGTTTGAAAGTTTTATATCTCTCTCTTCTGACATGTTTGATGGTTGTGCATAAGTCTGTGTTAGAGTCCAAAATCACCCATCCATTGGATAACAAAGAACCAGATGTGGATGCAATCAGCAAGCAGAGTTTATTGAACTGGCTAGCCAGGGTCAAGCTCCTCACATGGACACGCAGGACCGGTGGGAGTAGCAAGACCCCGAGCTAGGAACAAGCCAGATTCTTGTAGGCCAGTTTGACAGTTACAGCAAAGCCCGCTTCCATGAAAAACACTCCAATTAATTACCAGCAAGACTTAAGGCCCATGAAATGCCTCAAGAACCTATTCATCATGACAAGACAAAACTATTCTAAGCTAAGGGGTTACAGATGCAAAGCAATAGATAACATATCTGTGAAATACGGGCCATGGGCTATTTATTTTTACCCTTATCAGGGCCATTGACCCTTACTTACATCCTGAGCCTGGGTGCAGGGGACAATGATCTATTGCTCTTACTCTTTTTTTTTTTTAAGATTTATTTTTATTATTTTTTATTGGAAAGGCGGATATACAGAGAGGAGAGACAGAGAGGAAGATCTTCCGTCCGATGATTCACTCCCCAAGTGAGCACAACGGGGCCGATACTATGCCGATCCGAAGCCAGGAGCCCCTTCCGGGTCTCCCACGCGGGTGCAGGGTCCCAAAGCTTTGGGCCGTCCTCGACTGCCTTCCCAGGCCACAGGCAGGGAGCTGGAAGGGAAGCGGGGCTGCCGGGATTAGAACCGGCGCCCATATGGGATCTCGGGCGTGCAAGGTGAGGACCTTTAACCACTTGCGCCACCACGCTGGGCCCTATTGCTCTTACTCTTATCAGTGTCTGCAAAGGACCCATTGACCCTAACAGCCCCCAAGTTATTTGTAGAAACTTCTCCTTTTTACTTTAAATTCGAGTTGCTTTTGACTTATTCAAATCACTTCTAATATGTAGATCTTTTAACATTTTGGTTGCCTCTAACAGTCTGTTTAGTCATTATTGTTGGTGTTCTATTACTTTTGTCTGGACAAAACTAATTTTTTAAAATTTTTTTTAAAGATTTATTTTTTATTATTTTTTATTGGAAAGGCGGATATACAGAGAGTAAGATTTTCCGTCCGATGATTCACTCCCCAAGTGAGCCGGAAGGGCGGATACTATGCTCGTCCGAAGCCAGGAGCCTCTTGCGGGTCTCCCACACGGGTGCAGGTTCCCAAAGCTTTGGGCCGTCCTCGACTGCTTTCCCAGGCCACAGGCAGGGAGCTGGAAGGGAAGCGGGGCTGCTGGGATTAGAACCGCGCCCATATGGGATCCCGGGCGTGCAAGGCGAGGACTTAACCACTTGCGCCACCGCGCTGGGCCCAAAACTAATTTTTTTTTAAAAGATTTTATTTTCATTGGAAAGGCGGATATACAGAGAGGAGAGACAGAGAGGAAGATCTTCTGTCCTATGATTCACTCCCCAAGTGAGTGCAACAGCCAGTGCTATGCCGATATGAAGCTGTGAACCAGGAACCTCTTCCGGGTCTCCCACATGGGTGCAGGATCCCAAAGCTCTGGGCCATCCTCGACTGCTTTCCTGGGCCATAGGCTGGGAGCTGGAAGGGAAGCGGGCTGCCGGGATTAGAACTGGCGCCCATATGGGATCCCTGGCATGCAAGGAGAGAATTTTAACTACTCACACCACCGTGCCGGGCCCAAAACTAAAATTTTTTTTAAACCTCTTTCTCCAGTTCAATCTTTGAGTGAATTGTTTAGTTATTATTCTTGTTCTGAATTGGGTGCTTGTGTGACTGACAGATGAGATGGGATGGACAATGACTCACCCCCTTTCTTTCTCCTGGTAAATAATTTTAAAGAGGTCTACCTTATCTAGCAGGACTTGGCCAGACCAGACTCCCCATTGGGAGAAAGCTTCATATAACGCTTACTTGCTGTTTGGTCTTCAGCTTACAGTGTTGTCATGGCACTGATCAGGTCTAACATACAGTATTCATTAACATGTTCAGTTAAATGTTAAATGTACTTTTTGTTTAACTAATTTGCACTTTTAAATTCTTCAGAGTATTAAAACAAGTCACATGACTTTGTAAGTTCTACTAGGATCATTGGAACTCTCAAAGATTGAGACAGAATTTGGATAATATAATTGTCATTTAAAATAATTTGGATTATAATCTCACAATATTATAAAATTATGCTAAATTTGTGGCCTCATATATGCAATTAAAGTAAATGAGTAAGTATGCTCATTGGTTCAAACGTTTCCTAATCATAAAATTGGTCCAGATTGCAATTTATGTTCTTATTTACAAGGAAGCATGCGAGAATTTGCCTTACAGAAAAACAATAAATTCTTTCAAAATTTATAGTGAAATTGTTATGATGTGTATAATTTATGATTTTTGCCTTTAAGATGATGGAATTGAGTCTGATTCCTTGTGAAGAACAAGAGCATCTTAACATCTCCTTTTAAGTGATTTTTATCTTATTGATAACTACTAAATTCCTAAGTAGTCACTTAAGACAACAGCCAAATTGAAGTTTTTCAGCTCTCTTGACTTCCATAAAACAGAAGCTAAGGAAAAGCTCCAGGCCTACCACCCATGGAAAAGGGAGGAGCATGATTGGAGTCTGCCCTTTGTAAGGAATTTGGGACCTTGGCCACCTTCAGGTCCTCATTGCAATTTTTATCTTCCATCTCTTGAGAAGGGGAAATTCCCAAATCAGCTAGAAGCTTATTTGAAAAACTTTTCATTCCCAGTATTAAGCAGATTGTGTTAAAATGTATTTCCATGTATTGAAAGAAATCTTTAAAAATTGCTTAAAGCAATTGTATTTAAAATTTTGGT
Organism: Ochotona curzoniae; assembly: GCF_017591425.1. Classification (NCBI taxonomy): domain Eukaryota; kingdom Metazoa; phylum Chordata; class Mammalia; order Lagomorpha; family Ochotonidae; genus Ochotona; species Ochotona curzoniae. The sequence continues at coordinate 186,629 of NW_024465261.1, forward strand.
CTGCTTTTATTTAGAATGTCTTAATTTGGAACGTTACCTGATTGTTTCATAATGTAAATCAAGAAAATTGACAGATTATTAATGAAGAGAATTGCTTGTAGGATATTTTGTCCTACAAAAGTATGGCTATCATATAATGGAAAGGAAAAGCTTGGACAAAATACTTAAAGGCTTAAGCCTGTTGAGAAATAAACCTTCTAAGTTTTACATATATAATTGTCCATACTTTTTAAGATACTACCACAACATTGTTTAAGTGTTTAATATTAAAGCTAATGTATGCTGATATTAGAATTAAGTGTGCATACATAGGAATGCTAGTAAATATCTGAAAATTTACAGGGGAGAGGTCTGGCACAATAGTTTGGCAGTTAAAGGTTTTGATGCAGCAGCCTGGTAGTTAAAGTCCTCACTTTGGACATAACAGAATCTCATGTGGCCACTGGTTCTAATAATAGCAGCTCTGCTTCCCATCCAGGTCCCTGCTTGTGGCCTGGGAAGGCAGTAGAGGACAGTCCAATGCCTTGGGAGCCTACACCCATGTGGGAGACCAGGAGGAGGCCCCTGGCCCAGAATGGCTCAGCTCCAGCCATTGCAGTTCAAGAATGGTGAAAATTCTACAGGTGGTTTCACAGTGCTATGTGAAATACAGATGTCTCTACTTGATTGGTGCTTGATAACTCAAAACATCGATACTCTTTCTTCTAGTTTCCAGCAGATCAATTGTATCTATAATTTATTCACATTACTAAGAGCAAGGTGTAATTCTAAACAATTGGCAACTTTAAAACACTTAAGAGAAATTTCAAGTAGCTGTTACAAAAGCTGTTTTGTTCTATAATGTACATTAGCTGGTATGCATGTACATGCTTATGTGACAAGCTGTATAGTCCATTTTAATTGGCTTACAGATGAAAATGTTCATAAATGAGAATTGCTACACTAAATTATTTTTGAAAATAATGTATAAATACATAATTATGCTCTTGAAGTGTCATGTTTTTGTTTTCTCAGGACCTACAAAGTCTGTGCAGTTATATAGTTCAGCATGCATTCAAATGGACTTACTGCTAAGGTCCCAGTTTCAAAACTGGCCATGGGACCCTTTATCCCCATGAACTAGATGGATATGGAAGTAAGTGCTCAATGATAATTCAAATGTTTGGGAATATTGTAATGCTCCAACATGGGAAGCAGCTGTTACAGCAAATTCATAGACTGGCAATCTTGAGCAGCACACAATAGTCTCAGAATTGGGGCCCTACTCATTTCACCTCCTGTCTTAGCAGGAACAGTGGCTTTTCCTGACTGGCCTTCAACCCAAACTGGTCCTTGTTGTTGGATGTTTCAGCCCAGCCATGGCTTGTCCATACCCACATATGGCTCAGTAGGTGTTGACACCTTGCCTAGTCCACCCCACATCTACCTTGGTCCTCCAGAACACCAGAGGGTTTGGGGGTCCAGCCTGGCTCAGTGCATTCAATCCCAGTCCACATTTGTGCCAAGGGAGACTATAACTGTTTCCCGTTCAGAACGCAGCCACCATTCCAGCCCATGTGCCCCTTGGTGGGAACCTCAACCCAGCAGGTTTTCCCCTTAGCTCCCAAACCAGGCCTGTTCCCAGCCATAAATCATACATATGCCAGTGGCTGCTCTGACTTAGCTTGGCTCAGCAACTCATCTGTCCCAGCCTCTGCCTTAGACATTGTGGCTTATCGTTCCTGGCTAATGCAGACCAGTAGGTACAAGAGCCTAGCTCAGGATGACCTGTGCTTCCTCCTCATCTTAGTTTCGCTGGTGGACTTAGGTTTGCTCAGTCCTGCCGGGTCTACCCTATTCCATTGCCAATTGACACATTACCTAGCTGTTGGAGCTACTTTGCCTGGCTTGTCTGACCCCAGGTCTGGACCACATGTTTACCAGTGGGAGCTATGATTCACCAAAGGAGTTGCCCAAGTTCTTCCACTTAATCCACTCCCAGACCCAGTTCTCATACATGCCATTGGGTATAGGTCAGGTTCTGGTGAAGTCTGGCCTTCCATTTTGACATTGTATGACCTGGTGAATGTTGCAGCCCAGGCCCACCCCCACACCCTATTCAGGATGCACATTTGGGAGGTGCTGCTGCCCTGAGCAGTCCAGACTGTTGTGGGTTCCTTTACTTGTGATTGATGGTAGGCTCCTTGGTCACACCTAGCTTAGTCCATCAACATCCCGTCTCTTGAGCTAACCAGTGGAGATAGAATATCCACAGGGTTTGGCACACACCCCTCACAGTATCTGCCCCCAGTTATGGTTTTAGTGCTAGTTAATGTAATGGCCCTGCTTAATGTTACCCTTCTCCTGCTTGATCATCATGTCAGGTAGCAGGATATGATTCTGCTGGAAAAGTCTTGAGCCATACCTTTTGCAAGGTCCGGTATTTGGCAGTCAGCATTGTTCAGTGATTACAAGATTTACAAAGGAAGAGTTACTGTCACAGAGGATCTTCATGATTGCTTCATGTCCTAGCAGCATAGTGGGTTCAATATGAATCTCAGCAGAGATTCAAAGAGCCTACATCCTAGAGCTCCCTGGCCAGGAGGCCAGCAGGTGGAATGTGGCAAAAAAATGGAGGGAGCACTGGCCGCCCAGGGACAGCTCACCAAGTGTATATGATGGCTATCGTTGGTGATTCAGGCATGAGACACCCCTCCTGAGACCCACCAGCACCCAGGACACCACTGAAAGTTTAAAATCAAAGGCTTAAGATTTAAACTGAATGACAATAAAACCACTACCTCAGAGAAATGCTTTCATAGTAACAGTGTTGCTAAAGCCCTGGGCTTCACTCCATTTTCAGCATATTGCCACACTCCCACGCAGTGGGCATCCAAGCCCCATACAGTCACGGACAGCTGGCTTCCACGGAGGCTGAATATGTTCCCTAGTAGGGCCTTTGGGAATTTGTCTATGTGTATAATGGGGAATGTGATCAGAGGTGCGTTGGAGAGAAGAGAACAGAAAGCAAAGCTTGAACCACCTGCCTGCAATCTGCACTGGGCTAAAAGGGACCTGTCTGTCACCATGGATATTCCAGAAAGCTGAAGTCTTAGCATTCTGGGCCATTTATGACCAGGCAGCTGCTAATTGGATGGTTGCTACAGCCAGAGAGCTCTGTGAGGTCATAGAGGGTCAGCCAATTGGGATGATCAGTGTACCGTCACAGCCATATGGGCATAGGCAAGTGAAGCAAGAGTGAGGGCTTATCTCATTGTCCACCAGAGTTGCTGTGCTGTCACCTGACTTTTGGTTCAACTCATCTACCCCCATGCCTGCGAGCTTCATGTCATCTGGATCTCCACACTAACTGTGGCAGCTGGCATACAATCCTATTGGTGTCAGCGACATCGCCTACCATTTACAGTTGTTATCTTGAATGAGTCGGGATCCCATTTGGGCGCTGTTTCTAATCCAGGTTCCTGCTTGTAACCTGGAGAGGCAGTCAAAGATGGCCCAAAATTTTGGGACCCTACACTGGCTTCAGATAGAAATAGCATCAGCCTTTACACTCAGTTGGGGAGTGAATAATTGGACACTAGATCTTCCTCCCCATCTCTTCCTCTCTTTATATCTGACTTTCTAATAAAACAAATACTAAAAAAAGAACAATCCTATGGGCTTAAAACATCTACAACAGGCCCCAGACACACACACTTCCCCACCTCATGCCATGCCCATTTTTGACAGCTGTTTGCTACTCCAGGAATCTGAGTGTACAACATCTTCTGGCATGTATCTGTCCCCCACAATTACACCTAGCTGAGCAGGGCACCAACTTCATCCTAGGGACATCCCAATGCAGCAATGTGAAACCATTTTTGAGTGTCCCTCCCTGTACTATCTAGACTAATGTGGTATCCATAGTGGCTGAAAGATTGTACGTTGTGGCTCAGGGTTATCGCCATCCTCTGCTCAAATGACTCTAAAGAGAATGACAATGAAACCACAACCCGGGAGAAAAGCTTTCCTAGTAACACTGTTGCAAAATCCTGCCTTCACTACCTTTTCAGCATATAGGCACATTCCCACTCAGTAGACATCCAAGCTCCATACACTTATGGACAGCTGGCTTCCAAATAGGTTGACAGCCTCCCTGGTAGGGCCTGTGGGGATTTTTGTGTGTGTGGGAGCACGAGGTGCAAAGTAACATAATTCCACGGAAAGCAGATCTTGAGCCACCTGCCTGCTTTCTGCACTAGGCTGAAAGGGGCCTGTCTGTCACCATGGCTTTTCTAGAATGCTGAGGCCATAGCATTCTGGGTCGGTTATGACCAGGCTGCTGCTAAGTGGATGGCTGGTACAGCCACAGAGCTCTGTGAGGTCATGGAGGGGAAGCCAATCGTGATGCTCCCTGTACCTAGACAGTCATACGGGACTAGTTGAGTGACGCAAGAGTGTGGACTGAGGTCACAGTCCACCAAATTTGCTGTGCTGTTGGTCCAATTCATCCACCTTCATGATTGCGGGGTTCCTGTCATCTGGAGCTCTACAGCACCTGTAGCTGCTGGCTTACAATGCTGTTTGCTTCAAACTGCTACAACGTCCCACACCACCCCCATGCTCCCCCACACCTCCTTCTACACCCTTCTTGTTACCACAGGAATCCAAGATGCATGGCAGCTGCTGCCATGTATCTGTTCCCCATTGTTGGACCTGGCTGAGCACGGCGCTTACTTCATACAAGGGACAGCCCCAAAGTTGTGTCATGCTGGAGTCCAGCTCAGCCAAGTTCAGAGCTCAGGAATGGTGTGTGGAGTCTGCGATAAAGAAAGACACGGACGCATACACTTGGTGCATTCTCACAACAGCTCAAGGAAAAGCTGTGCTTTTTATTTACTGAGACACCTCATAGCTTCTGCACAAGTAACTGATTGTTCTGTTTTTACTTCAAGACTAAGGCGGCATGTATAGACATTTGGTTATTTCTTCTGCACTTCAAGGCTAAGCAGGTGCCCCTAAAGATAATTCTGCAAATTACTGTATTCACATTCTTCAAAGCAAACCATAATTTACACTTCAACTGTAGCCATGGAGTAACTGGCAGGACTTCAAGGCCAAGGTACATGAGAGTACCTGCTAATCAGTAGTACATTTCTACATTTCTTTTTCTATAATTTACCAATTATTTAATGGTAAAAAAAAGTTTACAAAGGAAAAATCTAAAATCTAAAACAGAAACTTCAAATGTTAAATCCCCCCACAAATATAGACTCCTACAACCCTATAAACAATAAAGCATTTTTCATTAATAAAAACTTCCTTAATTCCTCTAGTAAAAATTATAAAAACAGCTAAAATAATTACATTTTCTATGCTCCAAAACATTGCAAAGAAAGGCTAGCCTTTGCGATAACAATGACTATATTTATTGCCATAGCAGTTTCAGCAATCACTTCTATTACATCCATTACTTTGTAAATTTCTTATTAAGTCATTTAGCAGAAGGCATGCTATCTGTCTGGTTCCAAGTTCAGGGCAATCAGTATGTACATAAAAAGGTTTCCAGAAATGTCATGGGTTTAATTGTACTCCTGTGTGCATATAATGGCATAATCACCAAAACGTTATCAATAACATTAACCCTCAAGCTCAGCTGTTCTCCTTAAAATTTCATGCCTACACGCAAACGGCACAGATCGCAGCAGTGTGAAACCACTCTTGTGGGTCTCTCCCTGTTCTACCTAGACGATTGTGGTCGCCATAGAAGATCAAGGACTCTTCCTTGTATCACAGGGCTATGGCCATCCTCTGTCTACATGACTCTTAAGTGAATGACAATGAAAGTACAAACCAGGATAAATGCTTTCCTAGTAACAGTGTTGCAAAACAACTGGGCTTCACTCTGTTTTCTGCATATTGGCAAACTCCCACTCGGAAGACAAACAAGCCCCATACACTCACGGACAGCTTGCTTACACGGAGGCTGGATTTCCTCCCTGGTAGGTCCTGTGGGGATATGTGTCAGGGTGGGAGGGGCAGTAGCAGGAGCGTGGAGGGGCACTGAAGGAAAGATGACAGAAAGCAGAGCTAGAGTCACCTGCCTGCTTCCTGTGCATGACAAAAGGGACCTTTCTGTTGTCCTGGCTTTGCTAGAATGCTAAGGCCATATTATTTGGGGCCATTTATGACCAGGCGTGTGCTGATTAGACAGCTGGTACAAACACAGAACATTTTTTGGTCACGGAGGGGCAGCCGAGCAGGATGCTCCCTGTATAGGCACTGCTAAATGGACATAGGCGAGTGAAGCAAGAGTAAGCGCTGAGCTCAAGCTCCACCAAAGTTTATGTGCTTTCACCTGCCATTTGGTTCAACTTATCCACCTCCATGCCTGCGAGCTTTTTGTCATCTGGAGCTCCACACCCCCTGTGGCAGCTGGATTATAATCTATGGGAATCAAACTGCCACAAAAGCCCACTCCCACACACTTGCACCACCAACACGCCCCTTTGGTGACAGCTTGCTACTACTCTAGGAATCGAGATGCACAACAGTGTCTGGAATGTATGGCAGCCCATAGTTGGACATCGTTGAGCAGGGTGATAACTTCATACAAGGGACAGCCCCAGCGATGTGTCAAAGCATTACTCTGGGTCCATGATCTACCTAGACAAATGTGGTCTCCATAGTGGTTCAAAGACTGTCCATTGTGGCACAGGGCTATGGTCATCCTCTGTCAATGTGCCTCTAAACTGAATGATGGGAGCGGGAAAAATGTGGCTGACCTCTAAGAGCTGGTAAAAGGTGGAGCATGTAGAGAGCGCCACACATCCAGCAGAGGAACAAACCAGGACACACAATTGCAGGGAGAGGAGTGGGATGATCACTGGACTTCACTGACCTAAGAATATCAACAGAGCTTGGAGGGACAGCCAGAAAAAGAACAAAAGGAAAGGCAGCACATCATGCAAAACTTGGTGATTTGTGGCCCAGGCAGGGCTAAGGCCCACCCATGCAGTCTCAGCTGATCCAAGGAAGACAAAGACAGCTACAAAAACAAGTCCCCACATGAGCTGGAGCCACAAAACACTGGGGTGTCACACCTGTAGAAGAGGTGCCCAGAGTGTGCCCGGAATCCACTGGGCAACCAAGGTGGTGCTCTACCGCCCTGGGCCCTGAGAACGCACGAACGGTGCCTTGAAAATTACCACGCCCGGCAAAACCACGCCTGCAGGCTCCAATCTCTACAGGAAAGCACCTGACAGCCCCCAACACAGAGGTCCATTTGCCTCACCAGAATACACCAACGCAATGGGAAAAACCACCAGAAAGAGTTGTGCTCCAGATGAAAGAGCCAGCACCCCACCAAACAAGGGCCAAAAGCCATTATCAATATCGACGATGCGAGATGAAGACATGGAAGTGTTACCAGCAAAGGAATTGATGAAAATAATGCTAAAATTTCTCAGAGACATGGACACAAAGCTGGAAGACCTCCAGAACCGCATAATCACTGAAATACAACAAATCAAAACCAAACTGGATGCCCAAGATAATAAAATTGAAAGCCTCATCAACAGAATAAATGTGGCAGAGGAAAGGATCTCTGAAACAGAAGACACACAAAATGAAGGTGACCAGCGAATTAAACAGCTGGAGACAAACCTCAGCAAAACTAATAAAATGATGCAAGAGATGAAGGATTACCTTAGAAAATTGAATATTCAGATCATCGGCTTCCCCGAGGGAGTAGAAAGAGAATCTGGGATGCAAGCAGTGCTTGATGAAATTATACAGGAAAACTTGCAAAACACTTGGAACACGAATCCACCCCGCATACAGGATGGACAGAGAACTCCCAACAGACATGATCCAAAGAGATCTTCACCCAGACACACGGTGCTCAAGTTCTACTCCAATGAAGACAAAGAAGGAATCCTGAGACAAGTACGAAGTAGAGAAAAGATCACATACAGGGGAAAACCCATCAGAATCACTGCTGACTTCTCCGAAGAGACCCTACAAGCAAGGAGAGAATGGACAAAGATCTTCCAAGTCCTGAAACAAAACAACTGTCAACCAAAAATAATCTACCCAGCAAAGATCTCATTTGTATATAAGAACGAAATCAGATACTTCAATGGCAAAGAAAAACTAGAAGAATATGTCTACACAAAACCAGCTCTGCAAAGTCTCCTTAGAAATGCGCTAGTCCCGGACAAAAAGGAGGCAAATCACAAACAAAGTTGGCAAATAAGAAGGTCTCCAAACTAAAGGCCGCACAAACAAGACAATTACATAGGCAACAACACACACACAACACAAACACATGGCAGGGCAAAATTGCAACCTCTCAATTTTAACTCTCAACACAAATGGTCTAAATTCACCAATCAAAAGACAGAGATTAATAGAATGGATCATCAAACAAGACCCAACCATCTGTTGCCTACAAGAAACACATCTAACCAGAAAGGAGGCAAAGAAACTGAAAGTGAAGGGATGGAAAAAGATATTTCATGCCAAAAGATGAGAAAAAGAAGCTAGGGTAGCTATCCTAATTTCAGACGAGATAGATTTCATTCTAACTAACATCAAAAGAGACAGGGAAGGCCATTTTATACTGGTGAAAGGAATGATCCATCAAGAAGCAATCACCATCATTAATGTTTATGCACCGAATCTTAATGCACCTAGTTACGTAAAGCAATTACTTACAGACTTAAGGGAAGACATAGACACCCGCACAATTCTTGTAGGCGATCTCAACACACCTCTAACAACAATGGACCGGTCTACGTAACAAACTCAACAAAGAAAAAACAGAGCTCACACAAACAATAGAACAACTACACTTAGTAGACATATATAGAACTTTTTATCCTAAGGACACAGACTATACATTCTTCTCAGCGGTGCATGGCACCTTCTCCAGAATCAACCACATGATAGGACATAAAGCGAATCTAAACAACTTCCAAAACATTAGTATCATACCATGTACCCTGTCAGACCACCATGGGATGAAACTGGAAATCATCAACTCAAAACTCTCCAGGAAGTATAGGCACTCTTGGAAATTGAACAATATGCTATTAAACAAACAATGGGTCAGAGAAGAAATTAAAGATGAGATCAAAAAATTTATGGAAACCAATGAAAACTCTGATACAACATTCCAAAACTTGTGGGACACCGCCAAAACAGTGCTACGAGGTAGATTCATCGCAATTTTTTGAACTTGTCATTGATACTGTCTCAACCCAGATGTTTCGAAGAATGGAACTTGCATTATTTTTAACATATTGCTTACCCAATACTATGTCAATTAATTCCATAATGTTGTATATTGATACTGAGGCCTTGTTGGGGCTTATAACTGACCAGATCTTTACTCTGTTAGACCTATCTTCATACCATAGAAGGTCTCCCCAAGAGGCCACTGAACTTATCTGGACAATAAGACGCTGAACTTTATGCTAGGCATGTGTTTGCAAACAATGAATCTCAACTGAACTTGAACTATGGTTATGCAACAAGGTGGAGGAATCCACCATGGGGGGAAAGGTATGGAAGGGGTGGGGGGAATCCCCAGCGCCTATAAAACTGTACTACATAATACAATGTAAGCAACAATAAAAAAAAAAGAAAAAAAGAAAAAACAAGTCCCCACATGAGCTGGAGCCACAAACTACTGGAGTCCTGGAAACCCTAGAATTGACTACAGGTTTGAACATAGGGAACATCAACCTCTGCAGAGGTTGAGGAGAAGCAGGGAAGGGGGTCGCAGCAGCACACATTTCAACATGTCAGCTCTATTGAGAAAGTGCAGAGGAGCTGCAGACTTGCTCTTGGGCTGGGTTTCACAATCTCAGCTCCAAACTGGATTAGCCACGGAATTTCCTGCTGTGCTCAGCCTGAGCAGGTGAGGCACCACACAACAGAGTCTGCCAACCCAGACAGAGGTGTAGGCTAAGCAAAGATACAGATGTGTAAATTACAACTGGGTCGCATTTTTGAGAGAGTACAACAAGGAGCAGAGCCTCACTAGGTCCAGACTGCTGAGCTTTCCTAACCCAGCTAGGGGCTATGGAATCCAGGCAGCAGGCAGATGGAAGCTTCAGCGCAACCCCTGCTCTGCTCAGCTCCAACTCCAGAGTTGGGGCGGCACTGCTCCACACAGAGGACGAGGACAGATGCAGAGGCTAGCTGGCTTGGAGGGACATGACAGTGGGTCAGTGCATTTGAGAGAGTGTAACAGGGAGCCTCACTAGGCCAGGGTACACAGAGCTGTCCTAACCCAGCTTGGGGCTGTGGATGTTGAGCATCAGGTAGCTGGAAGCTCAGGCGGGAACCCGAGCTGTGCTCAGCTGCTTTCCCACAGGTGGGGCACCACTCAACAAAGTCAACTGACCAGGACAGAGGTGTTGGTAGCAGAAAGATGACAATGTGTCTCACAGTGGGGCAGTGCCTTTGAGAAAGTGTAACAGGAAGAGGAGCCTCGCATTATTTCCTGGCCCACAGAGCTTTCTGACCCAGCTCAACAGAGTCTGCTGACCAGGGTGCAGACAGTAGCGTGTTTCCCAGCAGCGGAGCACATTTGTGAGAGTGTAGTAGGGTGTGGAACCTCAAGCTCTATATCCACCCAGAGCAAAGACAAGAAGCCCAAATCTACAAAGTCTCTCATCCACACTCTATCCCCGTTGGTACCTGTAAGAAAACACCTAAATAGCTAGGTGCAATGGAACCAGGTTGCAGAGATATAATCTCCCCAACATTGCCTGCTCTCCCCTATACAGCAAGAAGAATTACACTTCTACCAACATACCCTTCAGCAGTAGCTGGATCATACCACCTCCAGGATACAGCACTGAGGGCAGCGGCCGTGGACAAGCAAGTTACAGGCTAAAATCCCAAAATGACAAGAGACAACACAATGAGGATTCGTATCAGAAAAGTCATGACACAGAAGAAAGATCAAGCACTTCCCCCCAAATAACAAAAAACCAATCTCAATTTCTGAGATGTGAGATGATGACATAGAGAAATTATCAGATAAGGAATTTATGAAAATAGTGATGGAATTCATCAGAAACAGGAGAACTTTTGGGAAGAGTCCAAGAAATTCAAAAACCATGTCATTGCAGAAATAAACCAAGTCAAAAAGGGAATCCTCAATCTTTAACACAAAATTGAAAGCCTACCTAACAGAATGAACACAGCAGTGGGCAGAATATCAGAAATGGAAGACAATGAGAATGAAAATCAGCAGCTCATCAAACACTTGGAGACAAACCTGAATAAAGCCAACAGGTCCATACAGGAAATGAAGGACAACCTCAAAAATCAAATATCAGAATAATCGGGCTTCCGGAAGGAGTGGAAAAAGAGATAGGCTTAAAATGAGCGTTCAATGAAATAATACAGGAGAACTTCCAGAACACTGGAAATATAAATCCAGCAGAAATTCAGGAAGGTCCGAGAACCACTAACAGATTTAACCCCAAGAGACCCTCGCCCAGACATGTGGTCCTCATGCTCCCTGCAAGTGAACATAAGGAAACTATCCTAAGGCAAATAAGAAGAAAGGATAAGATTACTTTCAGAGGAAGGCAAATCAGAATCACAGCCTGTTTTCAGAAGAAACACGACAGGCAAGGAGAGAATGGAGTAAAACCTTTCAAACCGGAAAAAAAAAAAAAAAAACTGCAAACCAAGAATAATGTACCCAGTGAAGCTTTCGTTCGTATTTGAAAATGAAATTAAATTCTTCCACTGTAAAGAGAAACTCAAAGTATATGCCAGCACGAAACCAGCTCTAGAAAATCTCCTTAGGAAAGTGCTAAACCCAGAAAGAAAAAATAAAAACTAGAATCAAAATGGCAAATGGGAAGACCTCTCCACTAAAAACCATATGAGGAAAGTCAACTAATCAGAGATTCTAATAGAGGCAAACACACACACTAGCACACTTACACATGCACATGGCAGATCAAAATCACAACCTCTCAATTTTATCACTAAACACAAATGGCCTAAATTCATCAAAAGACAAAGATTAACAGAATGGATTAATAAACAGAATGCAACCATATGCTTCCTACAAAAACACATCTAACCAAAAAAGATGCGAAGAAACTGAAAGAGAAGGGATGGAAAAAGAAATTTCATGCCAATAGAAGAGAAAAAAGGCCATAGTAGCTGTTCTAATCTCAGATGACATAGACTTCAATGTGACAAACATCAAAAGAGAGAGATGGACACTTCACATTGCTGAAGTGAACATTCCAACAGCAATTGATTACTATTATTACCATCTATGCACAAAAATATGGGTGCACCAAAGTACATGAAGCAATTGATGATACAATTAAGAGGGAACAAACAAGAATCCTGGGGGACCACAAAACCCAGTTAACAGCAATAGACAGATCAACAAAACAGAAACTTAACAGAGAAACAGTAGAACTCACACAGACAATAGAACCAATGGACTTGGTGAACATTTATAGAAACCTCCACCCCTCAGACACAGAATAAACATTTTTTTTTCAGCAGTGCATGGCACCTTCTCCAGAATTGACCACACGATAGGGCACAAAGCAAGCCTCACTAATTTAAAAAACATCGAAGTCATACCATGCTCCTTCTTAGACCACAATGGAGTGAATCAGGAAAAGAATATATCAATATGCTCCAGGAACTACATAAACACCTGGACACGGAACAACTAAATGAGCAGTGGGTCAGAGAACAATAAAGGACAAGATCAAAACATATATATGGAAACCAACAAAACTCAAACACAACATTCCAGAACTTCTGGGACACCGCCAAAGAGGTCTTGCGTGGTAAGTTCATAGTAGTTGGTGCCTATGTCAAAGCCCAAGAAAGATACAATTGCAAGAGTTAAACATCCACCTCCAGAAATTAGAGAAACAGCAACAAATTGACCCTTCAAACAAAAGGAAATAAGAAATCATTAAAACAAGGGAGGAGATAAACCAAATAGAAATTTAAAAAATAAAACTATATGCAAAACGAATGAATCAAAAAGCTGGTTCATGGAGAAGATAAACAAAATAGACACCCCACTGAAATGACTGACAAAGAAAAAACAAGAGAAAACGAGGATTAACAGCATCAAGGATGAAAAAGGCAGCATAAGAATTGACAGAGCAACCATTGAGAAAATAATTAGAAATTACTACAATGAACTATACTCCAACAAATTAGAAGACCACCAGGAAATGGAAAAGTTCTTGGACTCCCACCACTTACCAAAACTTAGCTCAAAGTCAACAGAACACCTGAGCAAACCCATAACTGAAGCAGGGATCAACTCAGTGATCAAAGATATCCCAACAAAGAAAAGTCCAGGCCCAGATGGTTTCACTGCAGAATTCTACAAAACATTCCAAGCAGACCTAACCCAATCCTCTACACAGTATTCAGAGCAATAGGAAAGGAAGCAATACTTCCAAACTCATTCTATGAAGCCAACATCACCTTAATCCCAAAACCGGATAGAGAACTGAGAAGGAAAACTACAGACTGATATCCCCGATGAACATTGATGCCAAGATTCTCAAGAAAATCCTAGCCAATAGAATCCCCCCCCAAAAAAAAATCAGACAGATCATTCATTCAGATCAAGTAGGATTCATTCCTGGCATGCAGAGATGATTCAACATTCGAAATCCAAAAACGTAATACACCACATCCAAAAACTGAAGAACAAAAATCATATAATAGTATCAATAGATGCCAAAAAGGCTCTCGACAAAATCCAGCACCACTTCAGGCTGAAAACACTAGCCAGGGTAGGCATAGAAGGAACAATCCATAACACAATCAAATCAATATATGAAAACCTCAATGCCAGCCTCAGACTGAATGGAGCAAAACTGGAACCCTTCGCACTGAGATCTGGAACAAGACAAGGATGTCTGCTATCACCACTACTATTGAACATAGTCCTGGAGGTACTCTTGGAAGCCATAAGACAAGACAAAGAAATCAAAGGAATCCAAATGGGAAATGAACAAGCCATGCTCTCACTATTCGCAGTTGACATGATCGTTTCCATAGAATACCTAGAAACATAATACAGAGACTGCTAAAACTTATAGAAGAGTGTGGTAGGGTGGCAGGTTACAAAATAAATGAAAAAAAAACAACAGCCACATTGTATGCAATCAGCCCCCAAGATGGAAAAAGATATTGCTAACACCATGCCATGCAAAATATCACAGAAGAGTATCAAGGACCTAGGAATTAAACTCACCAAAAGCATAGGAGACCTTTTTGAAGACAACCACAGTAAGCTTAAGAAAACAATTGAGGAAGACTTCAAAAGATGGAGAAACATCCCAGGATCCTGGATAGGTAAAATCAATATCATCAAGATATCCATACTACCAAAAGCAATATACACATTCAATGCAATCCCAAACAAAGTACCCAAAACTTTCATCATAGAACTAAAAAAAATGATACATAGACTGATCTGGAAACATGAAAGACCACAAATAGCCAGAAACATCCTGAGGAATAGGCAGTTAACAGAGGAAACCACAGCTTCAGACCTCTGGACATACTACAGAGAGGTTGTCATCAAAACAGCTTGGTACAGGCACAGAGACAGAGAGGAGGACCAATGGAGCAGAATAGAAACAACAGATGGGAACCCACACAGATACAGCTGATTAATCTTTGACAAAAAAAAAAAAGAGACAACATCCCATACAAATGAGAATAAATGCTGTTTGACAACTGACTGATAGCCTGTAGAAACCAGAAGATAGATCTGCATCTCTCACTATACACTAAGATCAAATCAAAAAGGATAAAGGACCTAAACCTACACCCAAAAACCTTCAAACTGCTGGAAGAAAATGTAGGAAACACTTGGCAAGAGCTAGGTGTAGGCCTTGACTTTCTAAATAGGAAGCCAAAATTAATAGTGCTCAAGACCAAAATAAACAATTGTTACTATATCAAACTAAAAAGCTACTGCACAGCAAGGGAAACAATCAACAAACAAACAAATAAACAAACAAACAAAAAAACAAAAAAAAAACCCACAGAATGGGAGAAGATTTTGCACACTACATAGGTGATGGGGACTAATCTTCAGAACAACCAAAACACCAAAGCAAAAAAACCACTCAGAAAACCGGCACTGGAAAGGGGCAGACATTTCACAAAGGAACAAACCCAAGTGACAAACAAACATGTGAAAAAATGCTCAACTTCGTTGGCAATAAGGGAAATTCAAATTAAGACATCAATGCGGTAAGACCTAACACCAGTAAGAATGGCTCATATGCAAACAACCGCCAACAACACTTTCTGGAGAGGTTGTGGGGAAAGGGAACCCTTATGCATTGCTGGTGGGGCTGCAGGTTGGTGCAGCTTCTATTGAAATCAGTATGGAGAACATTCAAACAACTGAAAATTTGCATATCATATGATCCAGCATTAGCACTCCTAGGAATATATTTAAAACACCTGCTACACGAGAACCCTACATGCACCCTTATATTCATAGCCACACAATCAATAATTGCAAAAACTTGAAAGCAACCGAATTGCCCATCTACAGAAGACTCGATAAGTAAGTTATGGCTTATTTACTCCATGGAATATCACTCAGCTCTTTAAAAGAACGAAATGCATTTCTTTGTGGCCAAATGGGCCCAACTGGAAACCATCATGCTAAGGGAAATAAGTGAATCACAAAAGTTAGATATCACATGTTTGCCTTAGTTTAACTTGAAATGCTGTCAATTTGTAAAAAAAGTACCAGTGACATGTAGTAATACATTGTTAATTAACCCTGTAATGTTGAAAATGTTTGTTGATGTTATATTATGGTATTTAATTGATCGAATTGATAATCTGCCAGCTATATCAATAGACCAGTGTTGGTCTCCTCAAGAAACTGTTGAATTCAGCTGTGCAATAAGATACTGGACACTATGCAAGGTACATGCTTGCATTAAAAGAAACAAGACTAGATTTGAACTGTAACACTGCAATAAGGTAGAGCAATCCACCATGGGGTAAGGGCAAGGGAGGAGAAGAGGGGACATCAGAACGTACAAAACATTGTTATAATATTAAATGCAATAAAAATGAAATATAAAAAAGAAGGATATAGTGCAAAACATTAGATCCCTCAACTGATTTGTGAGAAGAAAGCTGCTGGCTGTTTTGTTGGGATCAGCTCACCTCTGGCCATTGCAGCCACTTGGGGAGTGAACCCGTGGATGGATGATCTTTCCATCTCCTCTCTATTGATCTATCATTCCAGGAAAAATAGTTAAATCACTTAAAGGAGAAAGAAAAAAAAAAGATTCAGGCAGCTTGAGATGAAACCAGAAGCATGTGAAGTGGGAGCCTTGGAACATCAGCCTCCCCAGGTGATGCCACTTGACAAAGTCTGCAACTAGGAAAGAGAAGCCCTGTGACAGAGCCCAGGGTGGAAAGTGTCAGAGTGTTTGGAAGTGGGCATTACTGAGAGGACAAACTTAAAGAGTTTGTATGCCTGGTGCTTCATGCTAAACCTCTCCATCCTCCTGTGCTGTGGTGATCTCGTGTTGTCCCTGAAAACACGTAGTCACTGAAGGTGAGAAATCTTTCTCTGAGAATAAAAACTGCTGGGTGAGCCAACTTTCCTTCAGTTGCTGGCAGAGTTCCCTCAGGCTACCCTCATTAAATCTGCTCTTCTCTCTAAGTCCTTTTATTTCTCAAGTATGCACTATGATCCCTTCAGCAGTACTCAGTGCCATGCGATTTTGTCCCAGTGAGTTTTCAAGGTGGAAGGATGCTGTGCATAGTTCAACTGAGATCATGCTGAATCTGTAGCTTGCTCTTGGGATTAAAGACACCTGAATTCATACAACAAATATACAAGCACAGTTTTTCATTTGTAAATTGCATAGAGCTTACAAGTTCTTTCTCTGGCATGGTGCCACTTTAGCATACAAAGTTTATTAACTTTTGTGGTCCCTGGTAGTAGTCTCTTATTGGTGTATATTCACTTGTATAGACAACCCTTTACTTACTTTTATGGGATAACTTACTTACAAATTACATAAATTTTCCTGTTTGCTCTGGTAGTAGTTTCCTGCTTGTGTAGGTAGCTGTTTCATGTGCTTCCAGTGCTCCTCCGACTTCCTCTTTGGCATTGCGTAATCATCCCTATGTCTATATCTTATAGAATGTCTCTGGTTAAAATATCCAGGATTATTTTTAATGGTAGGAATGAGAATGTACCTTTTTATTGGTTCAGGATCCTAATGTAAGTCCCTAGAAACTTGGCCACATTCAATATACTGCTGGGCTGTGAGTGCTAAATGCAATCCTTTAACATATTAAATGATATTCCTCATTGCAGACTTTGCTTTAGGATTTGAACATGAATACAGGTCATTTGTACCTTTCTTAAAAAGTTAATATTTTTGTTGTAAAGGTTGATATACAGAGAAGGGCAGAGACATAGAGGAAGTTCTTCCATCTAATGATTTACATCCCACATGAACAACAATGGCTGCAGTTGAGCCAATCTGAAGCTAGGAGCCAGGAGCTTCTGCTGGTCTTCCATGTGGATGCAGGTTCCCAAAGCTTTGGGCCATCCTTGACTGCTTTTGTAGACAACAGGCAAGGAGTTGGGTGGAAAACAGGGCGGTCAGAATTAGACACAGTCCCCATATGGGATTCTGACATGCACAAGGCAAGGACATTAACCACCATGCTATCTTGTCAGGCCTGCAGTTTGTATCTTAAAAAATGCTTTTTCTGTGTACTGAGATTATCATGGCTTTCATTATTTCATAGGCTATAGCATGTGTCACATTTACTGCCTTCCACTATCAAACAAACACTGCATAATGATGTTTACGGTGAGCCTTGGAATTTGATGAGTAGTGTTTTCCTGAGGATTTTTGCAATGAATTCAATCAGGGATAGTTCTCTGTCTAGTATCATTGTGCTGTGTGATTAAGCAAATCAAAGCGCTTTGGGATTAAGCACAAATTTCCCAGAAGTTTGAGAGGATTTCTGCCTTACATTCTTTAGAATACCTAGAGAAGAATTGCTATTGATTAGTCTTGGAATTTATGGTAGAAGCTCCCATTGAAGCCATCTAATCTGAGCTGCTTTATGTGGTCATAGTCATAATTCCTTCATCTGTAACTACCTCAGTTATTTATTTCTCTATTTAGGTCACCTATGTCATCATGGCTGAATATTGCTATATATTTAGAAATTTCTCTATGCTTGTTTTTTGCAAATAATGTTGTAAGATGACAATAGCACGAGTGCTTGGAGATTGTGCTTAGGTGGGGAGAGGGGGCTGTGCAACGCTGGCACTGCTGGCAGAGGAGGGCAGGGATGGGGGATTGTGTGTGACACAGAGAAAAAGAGTAACAGACTCTGTGTGTGTGTATGTGTGTATGTGTGTGTGTGACAAAGAGAGACACAAAGAGAGAGACACAGAGAGAGGCAGAGAGAGAGATGGGACTGTTGGGAAGTGTGGGAGGTGGCAGGAGGAGAGTCGAGTCCCCCAGAGTCTTAGCTCTGGCAAAGGCCCAGACTGGATCAGTCACTTCCACCGTGGTAGGGAGCCAGAAGCCAGGCACTAACCACCCGGATAAACCCATCCAGCAGTTTGAATGGCTTGGGTGTTGGGCTGTGCATGGTGTGGAGCTGAGCAGCCTGCACCACAGGTGGTCTTGGCTAGCCTCAGCTCCACTCAGCTCGGGCAGCACCCTGTGAGCAAAAGTAGGTCCTGGAGAACTGAGACAGACCTGCAGGACCCTACCCACAAACTGTGTGCAAGGCTGCAGTTAGCCAGACCCGGAGAAAGGAATGTGGCAATGTTCTGCTGAGGATCCGGTGGTGTGGTACAGCCAGAGGCACACTGCTGCCGGACTGGAAGTTGAGGTGGTACCAACAAAGAAGCTCCTGGCAAGTGCAAGTTCAGGCTGCAGCCCAGAGCAGACCACTGGGGTTGTCCACAGTGGAACATGCAACCCCTGTAATCCTGAGCATGGCTGCTGGTGCTGTACCTCAAGGGAGGCGAGGCCTGGAATCAGAGGCCTGGTGAGCTGAGGCCCAGCTTGTTGGGCAGCACTTGGGGCTTTGGAAGGGAAGGCAGTGTAACATATGCTGCAGGCTCCATGTTCACTAGTGCCATGGGTTTCTCCTTGACCCCAAGCAGTTTATATACCACTTGAGCTGAGGAGTGTTAAAATGAGCAGGATGAAGATGTGCTGATCTATGTGATTGGCTTGGAGGTGGGGACGCGTGATTGTGTGTTGTTGCTGGTGCAGGGGTTGGGTGGTGGTGAGAGTGGGTCCTGGGGCTGGACGTTTGCTGGGAGGAAGCAAGAGAGTGTGGCCGGGGATGTGGAGACAGGGGCGGAATGTACTCTGGGCACAGTGGGATTACCGTGCTCCCTTTGGCAAGTCAAGGAACTCAGCTGTCGCAAGGGGCACTGCAGGATACACTTTTGCTTGTAGCTGAACTTTTACTTTGCTACAACAAGATCTACAAGGATCAGAGCCTTCATGGTAGGGAAGCCATAGACAGTGGATTCGGTGTGTGTCTTGTCCCATCATGGGTCCTTTTTGAGATCCCATTCCCACAGGATACAGGGTTGCATGTTCAGTGCAACCCAGGGATTCTGTGTCTGTGATGTTGATCCAACCTGGGTTCCTGCCCACCCAGCTTTTTGGATTGGCTGATGAACCACGCCTTTCCAGGCACCAACAGGATTGCCTAGATGAGGCCAACCCTCATATGCATCATCTCACTCGATTCCAGAGCCTTTGCTGGCCTCAGGTAGAAATGAGGCTGCCCAAGGTTGGCAAGGGCCATAAACCAGAGCTAGTGAGGTGGGTTGGTGATGCATGCTTGCAGTAGGCAAAGGTTCCTTCAAAGATGCTCAAGTGATCTTAGGGCCTTCTTGCTTACATGACCTCCCTCCCCTCCCTTTGCCCAGATCATCTGCAATAGCCTAGGGTCAATGCCATGCTGTACTCTCTCAGGGAGAATGTCAGCTTCCTGGGAACTGTGCCAGAAGTGAGGTGAGTAACCGGTGGACTGGAGCATGAGTGTTCCCTCGGGCGAGTGGCTGGGAAGCCAGGTGCAGCACATGGGGCTTTGGAAGGGAAGGCAGTGTGACATAGACATAGTAGACCTCTTGAAGGAAAGAGATATCTCATCATCTGAGACATGCAGAGTTCCTCTGCACCCTTGTTTCAGGGCAAATAGGCGGGAAGCTTGAGTCTTGCAAATCCTTTCCCTTTGACATAAAGACTGGCAGGTCCACCCTCTTGCAGCCAGGCCTCAGCCCTCGCCCACTTCTCCCTCTGCCAGACACCAAGGGCGTTGTTCTGGTGCTAGTGTTGTTGACCTCTGCCACCAGCATCCCACTCTGCCATCGGCATCCCAACTTGCCTTGGAGCTTTGCCAAATCCTGTGCTGCCTGCCTTGCAGATACACTAAGATCTGTGCTGGGTCTGGTGTGGTTGGTGGGGGAGATTCAGGCTTTGCTCGCATTCAGGTGAAAGAGTACAGGTGAATGAGAGCCGGAGCATAAGCCTCTGCAAACTGGAGGCAGCCTACCAGGAGCACATTAGTCCGCAATGCGACTGTAGAGGACATGGCAGCATGAGCAGAGCTGGGGTTTGTGGGAGCCACATGGGACCTTGCCCTGCCTTTGTTTCTTGACCCAGGTGTGTGAAGGGGGTGGAGCCAGAGGAGGAGGAGCAGGAAGAGGAGGTGGAAGACAATTGAAATTTCCAGTGTCCCACACAGAGAATGAGACATTCGTCATTGCAGTGTGTGGGCATGTCCTTTCTTCAAAGGTGGTGTCCCTCCATATCCCTCATTCCTCACCCCTCCACAGCCACTGGAAACACAGTGTGTGTCTATGAAATCACACAGAGCTTCAACAATGTCCTGTCTACAGGGGATTCCACTGGCTTAAATGGTGCTCACAGTGGCTGAGAGGTGCACATGTGTGCAAGCTGTGGTTAGCGGTTGTGCCTGCAATAGCAGCAGCAGAAGCCTTAGGTGGTCTAGGGGCTCTGCACAGCTGGCCATTATGTGGCATATCAGGTTGGACCCAGGCAGCTCTCCTGTATTGGATATAGCTTCTAGAGCTGTAGGGTAAAATGACTCCTTTCAACCCAAGGGGGAGGACAGGCTGTGCCACACACACAAGCTGTTTGTGTGGGCATGTGTCTTGCGGTGCAATATCTGTGCAACCCTGAAATCCCAAGGAAAGTCACAGAGGCAACAAGCCAGGGAGGTTGCCATCCAGTACAGTGCCCGAATGTGAGGAGGAGCATCACTAATTCCTTATTTGGAGCATTTTATCACAAGGCTTCTGTTGTAGGAACTGGACTCGACACAGAAGAACACAAATATCCCTGCTTCCTCTTTTCTCTCTGTTTCCAATACAAAATGTGTTTTAAAATATGTATTCTGGAACTGGTATTTGAGGGCAGGCTTAACCCATCTCTACAAAGGTCTTAGTCCAAAAACTGTACATAACAACTCATCCCATGCTTGGGATAGGAAATCTCATGTGGACTTGATCTACATTTCTTTCCCAAATCTGGTGCAGAATCACTGGAACACACACAACATGCACACCACAGAATTTATTGTATTAGGTTGGGTTAACAGAACTATTCCCAACTTGCACTTAAGGTCTGCATCTTCCTTCAGTGATGTGGCAGAAAAGCTTGCATATTCTATACCAGGATTTTCAGGGTTTTTACACATCTCCAACAGATTCCATTCTAAATGAAAAGCTCTCTGAAACACATAAATTCATAAGGATACATGGCATCTCAGAACAACACTAAATATGTATCAAAATGGAAATGATCTGCATAGAAAGCTATCCAAGCCTCACATGTGACGCTTCATTAGTGCTCCCACAAGAGTGCACTAATGAGCGAGATTCAAATCAGATTCCTTTTATTCCAGAGCAATTGCTAGTGTTCACTGAAAGAATACATGGACATATATTAAAATACAAGGACATATATTATTAAAACCTAAACTCCTAATGTGTCTAAGGACCAAGACACAACCTAAATATTCACGGATATTTCTAGAATCAATGATGACACAAATTTTTAAAGAATCAAAAATATAACTTGCTGGTATTGAGCTGAAAATGGACTTGACATGTATGGCCAGGAATATGTCTACTAAAGTGAAGCGACAATTCAAGCTTGTTTAGTATCTGCCACAATGGGGAGTCCTTGAGCCACTAACAAGACCACATTCCTCTAGGTAGAACAGGGACCCATGAGAATGGTTTGACACAGCGTTGGGGCTGTCCCTTGTATGAAGTGGGCACCCTCCTCAGCGAGGTCCAACTATGGGGGACAGATACATACCAGAAGCTGTGGTGCATCTTGGATTTGTGGAGTAGCATGCAGTTGCCAAAGGGGCATGTTGTGGTGCCTGTCTGAGTGTGTGTCGGGGGGTGGGTGGGTAGAACGCTGTAGCAGTTTGATGCCCATAGGTTTGTAAGGCAGTGGCCATAGGTGGTGTGGAGCTCCAGATGAAAAGAAGTTCACAGGCATGGGGGTTGATGAGTTGGTCCAAAGGGCAGGTGACAGCACAGCAACTTTGGTGCACCTTGAGATCAGCGCTCACTCTTGCTTCACACACCTAAGCCCATGCGGCTGTTCAGGTACAGGAAGCAACCCGATTGGCTGCCCATCTGTGACTCACAGGCCTATGTTGCCATACCAGCAGTCTACTGAGCAGGCGCTGGGTTATAACCATCCCAGAATGCTACAGCCTCATCATTCTAGAAAAGCCATGGTGACAGAAAGGCCCTATTTGTCCTGGTGCAAAAGAAATCAGGAGGTTCAAGTTCTGCTTTCCGTGGCCTTTCCCAAGGCCCATCTGCTGACCTCCATCAAAACACACACACACAGAGCAACAGGCCATACCAGAGACTATGTCCAACATTGGTGGAAGACAGCTGTCAGTGAGTTTATCAGGCTTTGATTTCTAATGAGTGGGAGTGTGCCAATATGCTGAAAATGGTGTGAAGCCCAGGACTTTTGCAATTCTTTTATTAGGAAAGCATTTCTCCTGGATTGCGGTTTCATTGTTATTCGTTTAGAATCACTTTGACAGAAGATGGCCATAGCACTGAGCCACAATGGGGAGTCCTTGAGCCACTCTGGGGACCACATTCGTTTAGGTAGAACAGGGACCCAAGAGAATGGTTTGACACCATGTTGGGGCTGTCCTTTGTATGAAATGGGCACCCTTCTCAGCGATGTCCAACCATGGGGGACAGATGCATGGTAGCAAATCTCATGCATCTCGGATTCCTGGAGTAGCACGCAGTTGCCATAGCAGCATTTGGGGGTGCCTGTGTGACTGTTTTTTGTGTGGCTGGGTAATTGTAGCAGTTTGACACCCATAGGATTGTAAGCCAGCTGCCACATTTGGTGTGGAACTCCAGATGACAAGAATCTCACAGGCATGGGGTGATGAATTGGGCCCACATACAGGTGACATCACAGCAACTTTGTTGGACCGTGATCTCAGCCCTCACTCTTGCCTCACTCACCTAAGCACATGTGGCAGTCCAGGTACAGGGAGTATCACAATTGGCTGCCCCTCCATGAACTCACAGGGCTCTGTGGCCATACCACCTGTCCACTCAGCAGCCTCCTGATCATAACTGGCATGGAATGCTATGGCCTCAGCATTTTAGGAAAGCCATGGCAACAAACAGGTAGCTTTATGCCCAGTGCAGAAAGCCGGCAGGTGGCTCAAACTCTGCTTTCTGCGGTCTTTCCCCCATGCCCTTCTGTTCATGCCCCTTCATACACACACTTATCCCCACAGACTGTACCAGGGAGGATGTCCAGCCTCCGTGGATATCAGCTTTCCATGAGTGTATGGGGCTTGGGTGTCTACCGAGTGGGAGTGTGCCAATATGCTGAAAATGGAGTGAAGCCCATGGCTTTTGCAACACTGTTACTAGGAAAGTGTTTCTTCATGGTTGTGGTTTCATCGTCATTCTCTTTAGAGTCACATCGGCAGAGGATGGCCATAGCCCTGTGATACAATGGGGAGTCCTTGAGCCTCTGTGGAGACCACATTCGTTCAGGTAGAACAGGAACCCATGAAAATGGCTTGACACTGAGTTGGGTTGGCCCTTTATGAAGTGGTCCCCTTGCTCAGCGATGTCCAACTATGGGGGACAGATACATACCAGAAGCTGTTGCGCATCTTAGATTTGTGGAGTAGCAAATGTTGGAGTCCAGGCTATAGTCTCTCAGACGTCAGGGTGGGAGCCAGTCATCCCCCAGAGAATGACAAAGAGTCTCGCTGGTAATGCAAACAGCAAACAGAGTTTATTGCACCGGCATACTGTTGCTAAAATACACTTGGGGTACACAGGCCAGTCCAGCCTGGCGGTAGGACCACAAACAGCCCAAGACAGAAGCTTATATAGGCCCTTTTGTGCTGGGAAATACATTCAAAGCAACAACCTTAGACATGTTCATTGTTACGGCCTTGCGTGCTCAGGCAGCCTGTTCCGTTCCCATACCCACATTCATCCCATTCTAACACCCTTATCTTCCTTCTTTTCCTGGGACCAAAGAAGAACTGTGTCCTTCCCCACCAGCTGTTGGGTCCACAAAGTTGCAAGGCAGCAAAAAATGGTTTATCTCTAAAGCAGAATCCTCCCAAAGTCCTGGCGCCTCCTGGCCTATCAAAGAAGCAGTTTCTTCAGCACAAGGGAATCTGACACTGCTCAATCGAAGCATTCTGTTTTAGCATTCTAATATATTATCATAGCATTTACCTATCCTGTAACACTCCCCCCTTCTCTGTTTATACTGAGGAATGTTCCTCAGCACAGGGCTAATGCTGATTCTGCTGTTGGAAGACCAGCAACTGGACAGTACTGACAGGGTCTCTTACAAATTTTACGTCTTTTCAGGATATAATGCCCCAGTGTAAAAATAGAATTATGATGAGTAAAGGTCCCATCAAAGAGGCAATAGTGTAGTTAGCCAAGGTCTCTTGTTGAACCGTGACTCAAAGCATCGTTGGTGGGATTATCATTCCATCTTCCTTTGGCTAGACCTTCGCAGATCTCAGCCATGGAGTTCCTCACTTCCCCATAGTGATCCGCATAGAAGTAACACTCCTCTCCCAGGGCTATCCCAAGACCACCTTGCCTTAGTAATACTAGGTCCAACCCCCTATGATTCTGAAGGACAACCTCAGATAAGGAGTTGAAGGATTTCTCTAAATGGCTAATAGATTGTTCTATGTACTCCAGTTCTTCATTGATTACTGTCAGTACGGAGTTGATCTCTCTGGTCTGGGTGAATAACGATGCAACTCCTGTTCCTGCGCTCGCCAGTCCTAGACCTAACAGGGCAGCTATGGTCAGAACAGTCATGGGCACTCTCTTAAACGTCAGGATAGAGTCAGGTTCCCAGTGTTAGTGTACATCATTCTCTGTGATCCAGGCCACGAGGAAGAAATGTCACAATAACACAAAATTAGTAGTTGCATTAAAAACAGCATCAGATAGATGCTGGGTTAATCCAGTGTGAGAGCAAAACCACCAACCCCCTGAGGTGGGAGATAACCAATCAGTTTTAATGGAACCAATAAGGATGGCTATTGAGGAGCGAAGTCTGTGCTTGTCTTTAGGGACACTGCCAATGCAGGATCCCCGTCCACTAACTTGAGCTATAGTCAGAGGGGTACTCCTGTCAACCCATTTAGTTGGGGCTACTGGTGAATAGCTCCAGCTAGAGTTGACACTGATAGCCTTGTAAAGTGGGGGGTAACCAACATTTCTGGGTTAGGTCAGGACTAGTAATGTTTAGGTTAGCTTCCACAGAGGTTCATTCTTCTCTTGGCCCCAGATTGGGAGAAGGGAAGCTTCAGTCTGCTCCTCTTCCACAGTGGGGATGTTGGAAGTAAGGAAGGAGGGTGTAAGGAGGGCTGCTGGAATAAGAAAGTGGGGTAATGGGCTCCACCGTCTGGGACACAAGGAGGGTTCCACTGGGTTTGTGGCCGTATGCATGATATAACACAACACCCCAGGTCAGTCCGGATTTCCACCTCCTATCTCTCTTCCCTAGCTCAGTGAATCTGACTCTAAGTCACATGGGGATTTGCCACATGAATTCTTTCTTTTTTTAAGTTTTATTTTTATTTTCATTGGAAAGGTGGATATACAGAGAGGAGAGACAGAGAGGAAGATTTTCCGTCCTATGATTCACTCCCCAAGTGAGCGCAACAGCTGATGCTATGCCAATCCAAAGGCAGGAGCCTCTTCTGGGTCTCCCACGTGGGTGCAGGGTCCCAAAGCTTTGAGCCATCCTTGACTGCCTTTCCGGGCCACAGGCAGGGAGCTGGATGGGAAGCAGGGTCACGAGTATTAGAACCTGCGCCCATATGGGATCCCAGGTGTGCAAGGCGAGGACCTTAACCACTGCGCCACTTCACCTGGCCCCACACGAATTTTTAAGCCACTTAAGCCAAGGAGGTGAACACGACATTTCCCGTGTCAAGAGGTGAATAAAATTGTTGATTAAATCTGACTTAGCAATGGCCCACTTCCCGGGCACATCAGTAAAAGTTACACAGCCCCAACTCCTACAGTAATAGTCATTCACACCCCCACATGTACTGTAAGTCTTTCTAGTGGATTCAGGGCAAGCATAGAAACCTGCCACACGTACATTGTTCGAGGACCATTTCTTTGTGGTCAAGTCTCTCAAGCTGAAGTATAAATCTGGCCACCACGAGTTTAGAGGCTGTAAGGCTGGCTTCCAGGCAAGAACCTCATGAGTGGGGCCGTCTCAGGTTCCAGGTGATGTTATAAGGCTGATGTGGATTGTTAGCGGGAGTCTCTCCAACTAAGGCTGCAAGGACTCTGAACATGAGTCTGAGGGATATGTAGACTGAATGCTTGCCTTGGAGTTTTTCACCAGCTTGAGTCTTAGTGGGCTGCTGGCATTCTGTTGTGCTTTCTATGAGGAGCTACTCTCCATATCATGGGACCGAGCTGTGGCATTTTGGACATCTGAGTGATGCACACATGGTCCAACTCCGTCAACCTTTAGGGCAGATGGGGTAGTAAAAAGTACAACATAAGGGCCTTCCATTTGTGACTCGAGAATTTTGGCTCAATGATGTCATACCCAGACCCAGTCCCCTGGGACAATGCCATGCTCCAGTATCAGATACTCATTCTTTTCATAATAAGCCTGCAGCAGAGGCCAAATCTCTTGCTGCACTGTAAACAATGCCTGCAAGCTGGCCAAGTAATTTGGAGCCCACTTTGGTCTTATCCATAGAGAGAGATCATTGGACAATAGGGGGCAGAGCCCTGTACATAATTTCGAATGGGGTCAATCCGTGCACACAAGGAGAATTCTGTACTCGGAAGATGGCGTGGGGAAGGAGAGCCACCCAGTCTCTGCCAGTCTCAGAGGCCAATTTAGATAAAGTCTCCTTAATGGTTCTGTTCATTCTTTCTACTTGCCCTGAGTTCTGTGGATGGTATTCACAATGCAGCTTCCAATTTGTTCCCATGGCTCGGGCCAGCCCTTGTAGGACTTTATTAATGAAAGCGGGGCCATTGTCCAACCCTAGAATAACTGGAACCCCATGTCGAGGTAAAATTTCCTCAAACAATATTTTAACCACCAGCTGACTGATTTCTTTCTGTGTAGGGAATGCTTCTACCCACCAAAGACTAGTAGATGCTGGTACCCGAACTTTCCTGGCTGTAGGGAGCCTCCAGCCCACACCCTAGATGGATGGCACTGAACTGCTGCTTCCTGCTGTGGTAGAAAAAACAAGTCTCAGGAAGTCTATTGTGATTGTCCCAGGGGTGTGTGGATGGCACGTGGACAGAGTGTGATCTGAGTGAGGATTGGCCTGCCCACTGCATTCAGAGGTGATCTTTACGTTGATTGGCCATGTAACCCAATATAAGGGATCCAGATAACTGGGAGGAGGAGAGAGGGAGAGAGCACCTCACCATGGCGGCCGCTGCGCACCAGTTTTGCTGTGTTGCCTCTACAATAAAGGTTCCACAAAGACAACAAGTGTCTGGGTTTGACTTGCTTGCCAAGGGACCCCGACATCTGGTGCCGTGACTCGGATAGGTAAGTGTAACTACAGGTAAGCCATAGTTGGGGATAAGAGCCCAGGGAGCGGCAAAAGTGGGGAGTGTAAAATGGAACTGAGCTGAGACTCAGGGAGCCGCAGAAGCTGGGAGTGTGAAACGGAGCTGAGAAGACTCAGGCAGCCGCCTTGAGTGGGAAGCATAAGCTAGGTTCGGGATAGCGACAAGAGTAAGCTCACTGAATGTGGTGACAATATGGGGAATGCAACTTATTCAGTACACATGCAGTGTTTACTGCAGAAGCTACTGAAGAAGAATGGAATGCCGATAAAGGTATTGATGGTACTTTCATTTTTGCAGATAGCACAGCGGCACACTCCCTGGTTTCTAGAGGAGAGACTCCTAACCCTGCTGCAGTGGGAGCATTTAGGTCGAGACTTATCCCGAGCGGATCAGCATAAACCCCTACCACCGGGGACCATAGTATTCTGGACTCTCATTAGATCCTGCTTAGTGGATAAGTCAGGAAAGAATAATTGAATCTTTTGTCTGATAACCTCTAGGTGGTGAATGCTTTGAAGTGCTTGGAGCTGGTGGAATATATTTTACCTCGCTCCACCATCCATGAAGCTCTGTTCCAAGTTCGACAGCTTTTGTTATCCAAAAAAAATCCCCTTATATTGGTTTTATTCGTGTCCTTTCTTCTCTACCTGGGCCCCTGGCCCAGGGCAATGCTATGGCTGATGCTGCCTCTCGATTTTTATTGGCACTTTCAGTGGAAAAAGAAGCCCAGTGTTTCCATCAGTGCTGGCATGTTAGTGCCCACACCCTAATGAAGCATTTTTCTATCGCTCAGGAGACAGCTCGGTCTATAGTTAGAGAATGTCAATCTTGTGCACCTTTTCTTTCTCAACCTTATATTGATGTGAATCCACATGGTTTGTTATCCAATCGTGTGGCATATGGATGTTACCCATATTCCCAGATTTGGTTGTTTATCCTTTGTTCATGTCTCCATTGATACCTGCTCAGGAGTCTTATTCGGCTCGGCCCGTACAGGGCAGAAGGTGCAGGATGTTATCTCACACTGTTTACATGCCTTTGCCACTTGGGGCGTGCCCCGTATGTTGAAAACGGATAATGGTCCTGCTTATATGGCAAAGGCCTTTGCCACTTTTTGTACAAAATTTGTCACTACACATTCTACTGGCATACGCTATAATCCCATAGGCCAAGCCATATTGGAGCATGCCCCTTCCACCCTCAAAAATCTACTAATAAAACAAAAAGGGGGAGTAGGGACCACCCTTTATCCCAATAGCCCCAAACATCAATTGGCCCTTGTCATTTATATTTATAATTTTTTGATGTTAAATTTGGATGGCCGGTCCACTGCCGAACGTCACGCCCTTGGTTGTGACATTACTCAGGAACAAGTGATATGGAAGGATGTGTTAACTAAACAGTGGAAGGCCCACATCCGGTGTTGAGGCGGACGCGGAGTGCAGTTTGTGTTTTTCCAGAGGATTCAGAAGTCCCTGTGTGGATCTCAGAGTGCCTAACAAGAGTGGTGAGAGCCTCCATGCCGGACAACATCCAAGATGAAGCCCTGGTCGCTCGGGTTGGTGATCCTGCTGGTAATGCTGCTGCCTCCTAGAACACTGAGCCAACAGCTCAGGGGTTCGTGGATGGCACGTGGACAGAGTGTGATCTGAGTGAGGATTGGCCTGCCCGCTGCATTCAGAGGTGATCTTTACGTTGATTGGCCATGTAACCCAATATAAGGGAGCTAGAGAAATGGGAGGAGGAGAGAGGGAGGGAGGGCACCTCGCCAAGACTTAGCTGCATGGCGGCAGCTGCATGCGGCCACTGTGCGGCCACTGCACACCAGTTTTGCTATGCTGTCTCCACAATAAAGGTTCCACAAAGACAACAAGTGTCTGGGTTTGACTTGCTTGCCAAGGGACCCCGACACCTGGCCTTAAATCTGTAAAGTCTACTTCCCATTTACGTCCTGTTGCCCACCCCCAAACCCGAGTACCTGCATGTGGTAATCGCTGTTTGCTAGTTTTCATTGCCTGGGATCCTACACACCATGCCACTATTAATTTGGCCTTAGAGTTTTGATGTGGAAACCTGAGGGAGGCAGTGTTGAATAGATCCAGCAGTTACCTCTACCCCAAGTGGGTGGCTTCATGTAAGTTGGTGATAAAAAGTTTCCCCAGTTTTGCAGGTAAAAGCAGTCTTCCATCTGAGTCTCTGTACCAATTGTCCGACTTGGTCTCCTGGAGCTGTTGGATCCACTCCAAATCATTGGAGGTGTAGCTAGGCTGGCGTGGCAAGGCAAGGAGCTCTGGTATTGGTATATATATTGCTGCTATCTAGACAGCTTCTTCCTCCTTGCCAGATAAGCCACTGGTCGCTTCCATGGGCCCAGCTGTTGGGTTAGGACTCCTTTTTCAATCCCCATTTTCTCATCCACGAAGAGGATAAATGGTTTTTAATGGGTTAGGGAGTGTCAGTGCTGTGGCTTTAAGGAGGGAGGCCCTCAGTTCTTCAAAGGCTTGCTGGTGTTTCTCCCGCCGCTCCTAGTCCTTTTGCTCTTTAGCAGCTTCATACAGGGGCCTAGCCAACTCTGCATAACTCGGTATCCAGAGTCTGCAATAACCTGTTGACCCTAAGGATTCTCTCACCTCTCTTGGGGAGGTGGGCACGGGAATTCTGAGAATAGCTTCTTTCATGGCTTCTGTTAGGCAGTGAGCCCCCTCCTTGAATTTATATCCCAGATAGGTTACTAATTGTTTGCAGATCTGAGCCTTCTTTGCACTGACCCGATAATCCAATCTTCACAGCTCTTCGAGCAAGTCTCTGGTAGACTTCTGGGAATTTTCCATTGTCAGAATGGCAAGGAGTAAATCATCTACATTTTGCAGCAGAATTACTGAGGGGTGTGCCCACCTATATGATTCTAGTCCTGGCTAAGTGCTTCATTAAAAAGGGTGGATGAGCTTTTGAATCTTTGGGGGAGCTAAATCCAGGTCAGCTGATCAGTCTTGCCTATTTCACACCACTCAAAAGCGAATATCGGCTGGCTTACTGGGGTTAGGGTTAGGGTTAGGGTTAGGGGCTGGCTATGCTGAAGAAGGCATTCTTCAGATCAAGGGTAGTATAACAATCATGCGAAGGAAGGAGGTGACTCAGAAGAGTATATGGATTAGGCACTGTGGGATGAATATCTTCCACTCTTTCATTCACTCTCCTCAAATCTTGGACTGGGCGATAGTCCTGCCCATTTGGCTTTTTCACTGGGACCAATGGCGTGTTCCACGGAGAGTGGCAGGCCTTTCAAACACCAGCCACTATCAACTGGTGAATGTGGGGCGCGATGTCTTGGAAAGCCTCAACTGGCATAGCGTACTGCTTTGCCCGTATGGGTTGTGCATTGGCTTTAAGTTCTACCACCACTTTTGGCAGGTGTGCTGCCAATCTCACTCCTGCAATCTTGGCCCAGGCCTGAGGGCAGGCCTTAACCCAGTAGTCCATGTCCTTATCCCAGGCAGCTGGGGGTTTGGAAAAGAGGTGGTGCTCATCAGCCAGAGACAGTGAGTAGGTAGAGTAGTTGCCCCTGTCAGTTACTTCTATTCCATTTGGCTCAAAGCGAATGCAAGCCCCAATCTTGTTGAGCAGGTCTCTGCCCAGTAATGGTGTTGGGCTCTCTGGGACCACCAGGAACGAATGAGTGACCTGGTGCTTTCCTACGTCTAACTTTCTATTGCTTGACCATGAACAAACTTTCATCCCTGTTGCTCCTTGCACTATACTAGTCTTATCAGTGAGGCAGCCATTGGCTTGGTTAAGCACAGAGTACTGGGCTCCCGTGTCCACCATAAACCCTATTGGTTTCCCCTCTACATGTAAAGTTACCCAAGACTCAGGGAGGGGAACCGAGCCCTGACTTCCCTAGTTTTCCCCCAGTAGCATTACTCAGGCTGTTTTCACTGCCTCTGCCCTCTCCCTCTCTCTCTGATTCCTTCTGAGTTGTGGACATTCCTTCTTCTAATGCCCCAACCCACGGCAATGGAAGCATTGTTCTCTGTTTAAACTGGACATGTTCCGGAGAGGGAGGGGGGGTCCCTTCTCTTTCTTGGGATCTAGGAGGCCTCGGCCCATCTCTGACCCCAGCCAAAAAGATTCTTGCCATTTCCCTTTGCTGCTTCCTATTGTCTCTGCTTTGGAGCTAATGATGTTGTTTTCTTATTCTTTCTGCTTTGTCTCAGAAGTTTCTCTATCTTCCCAGCATCCCTTATATTTATCCCCTCAGCTCTTCCTGCTTGTAAAGTTTTCTTCTGACATCTGGGGCTGCCTGGTGGATAAAGGACATAATTATTGCTGACTGGTTCTCTTCAGCCATAGAGTCTAAGAGATTGTACTGCGTACAAGCATCATAAAGGCATTCAAGGAACGTGGCTAGGCTTTCATTTTCTCCCTGCACAACAGCTTTTACCTTGGCCAAATTTGTGGTTCAGCGTGCTGCCGCCCTGAGACCTGCCACAAGAGTCTGGTGATAAGCCCGGAGACGCTCTCTACTTTCCAGGGTCCCGAAGTCCCATTCTGTTGCTCACAAGGGGAAGGTGTCGTCAATGATATTCTGGAGGGTTATGGGTCTGCCATTTTCCCCCGTTCACATTTTTTTTAGCTTCATTCAGGATACATTCCCTCTCTTCCGTGGTGAACAGCGTCCTGAGCAGCTGCTGGCAATCATCCCACATGGGCCTGTAAGTGTCCATGATCAATTCCACCAGACCAATAAATGCGCTTGGGTCTTCCAGTTATAGACGACACTGGAGAAAAAGGGCCAATACTGATAAGTTTAGCCTCCCACAGGTCCTGTCTGCCCAATAGTGTGCACAGGCAACAATGGGACGGAATTGTGTGAGGAACAGGGCCACTTACAGTCTTCCTCTCTCTGGCAGCTAGGTCTCAAATTCCTCCCAAGCTCTAGTGGCAGCGCCAGAAGTGGCATGGCTGTTCCTGCAGCCAGCTGCACCAGGAGGAACTCTCGGTTGCCATCTGCAGCATTCCGTGTCGGGAGCACGGGTGTGGGGAGCCCAGGGTAAGGAAAAGTCAGCCTCCAGGGCAAGCAGTGGGATTGCACATGGAAGTGGATTCTTTCCCCCCAGGCTGACATTAAAATCCAAATCTATTAGGGAAGGATAGTGCCTGGGGTCTTCCTGGAAGAATGGCTTCTTTTGGGCAGCAGTCTGTACCCCCTTCTTGGTTTGACCTGCGAGTCCTGGACAACTATGGCAGGAAGCACCGAGGTTACTGTTAGTGCTCCCCCGTCTGGGGATCCTGGAAGGAAATGTCTAAGCCAATTAGGAGGGTCTCTACTAAATCTTGCCACCAGAGAATATACAGAGTCTGGTCTGGATGTCCCACTTTCCCAGGTCTGGGTATAACTGCCTTGGTCTTAGAAACCAGGTTTTGGCAATATGACCCTTCAGGGGGCCAGCCAACCCCAAATTTGGGGCATTTCACAGAGCAGAGGGAGTTCAACTTACCCTTCTTAATCTCCAAGCCCATGTCGCGAGCCCTCTTCTGGATCTCTGAAAAAAGTCTCAGGAGTAGAGACTTGGGGGTGACTAAATTCTGCCCCATTTTTCCTTACTACAATTAATTAAGACAGGTAGAAAAACAAAGACCTCAACGAGCAATATTGCAAGCTCATAAATTTCAGAACAATAACACTCACTTAACCTTTCCTTTCATGCAGTCCTCCACACTCACCACTCTCCAGATCCGGATCCTTACACAGGAGTGCTCCAAACGGAAGTCACCTGGACTGCCTATGATCAGTGAGTGCAATGACTTCTACCAGGGGAAATCCTGCTCCTGCCCTGCAGGTTGTTTCTATGATTCTTAAAGGGATGGCCAAGTCCCACCATGGTCACTGAAGACGGCTCCCCTAAAGCTTCATCACTAGTGCATTGATCGCTCTCCTGAAGCCTCCCTGGAACTTCCATTGCCCCTTTCCAGGGTGATCAAGTCCCACTGCAGTACCTAGAGCTTCCTTGCTCTCCTCTGGGGTAATCAAATCCCATCACCATGCCTGGAGCTTCCTTGCTCCGCTCCAGGGAAATCAAGTTCCTCCGTGGTTCCTGGGACCTCATTCGCTCCCCTGGAGCCTCTCGCTTCTAATTAGATCTCACCTGAGCACTCCAAGAATACTTAAATCTGATACCAGTCCACTGTTTGGTTGCTCTAAAAGGGGATTGACTATCTCACTGGGGACTCCAAATGTTAGAGTCCAGGCTAAAGCACCCCAGACGTCAGGGTGCGAGCTAGTCAACCCCCCAGAGAATGACAAAGTATCTTGCTGGTGATGCAAACAACAAACAGTGTTTATTGCACCAGCATACTGTTGCCAAAATACACTTGGGGTACACAGGCCAGCCCAGCCTAGCGGTAGGACCACAAACAGCCCAAGACAGAAGCTTATATAGGCCATTTTGTGCTGGGAAATACATCAAAAGTAACAACTTTAGACATGTTCAGTGTTATGGCCTTTCAGGCACAGCCAGCCTGTTCCGTTCCCATACCCATTCTCACACCCTTATCTTCCTCCTGTTCCTGGGACCAAAGAAGAACTGTGTCCTTGCCCACCTGCACCTGGGTCCACAAAGTTGCAAGGCAGCAAAGAATGATTTATCTCTAAAGCAGAATCCTCCCAAAGTCCAGATGCCTCCTGGCCTATCAAAGAAGCAGTTGCTTCAGCACGAGGGAATCTGACACTGCTCAATCGAAGCATTCTGTTTTAGTAATATAATATACTATCATAGCATTTACCTATCCTGAAACACAAGTAGTTGCCAAAGAGGCATATTGGGGTGCCTGTGTGAGTGTGTGTGTGGAGAAGCAATGAAGTAGCAGTTTGACACTCATAGGATTGTAAGCCCACTGCCACAGGTGGTGCGGAGCTCCAGATGACAGGAATCTTTCAGGCATGGGAGTGGATGAGTAGGACCAACAGTCAGGTGACAGAACAGCAAATTTGGTGTGCCGTGACCTCAGCCCTCACTCTTGCTTCACTAAACTAAGCCCATGCGGCTGTCCACGTACAGGGAGCATCCCGATTGACTGCACATCTGTGAACTCAGAGGGCTCTGTGGCAATATCTGCCGTCCACTCACCAGCCGCCTAGTCATAACCGGCCAGGAATGCTATGACCACAGCATTTTAGGAAAGCCATGGCAACAGAGAGGCCCCATTTGGCCCAGTGCAGAAAGTGAGCAGGTGGCTCAAGCTCTGTTTTCTGTGGTCTTTACACTAACACCCCTTTGCTTACACCCCTATACTCACACACACACACACACACATGAACACAGAGAAACACACACACCCACAGACACACATCCTCGCCATCCTCCATGGAAGCCAGCTGTCCATCACTGTATGGGACTTGAGTGTCTACCGAGTGGCAGTGTGCCAATATGCTGAAAAAGTTTGATGCCCAGGGCTTTTGCAACAATGTTACTAGGAAAGTGTTTCTCCCGGGATGTGGTTTCATTGGCATTCTCTTTCGAGTCACGTTGGCAGAGGATGGCCATAGCCCTTAGCCACAATGCGGAGTCCTTGCGCCACTAAGGAGACCACATTCATCTAGGTAGAACAGGGGTCCACAAATATGGTTTGACACCATGTTGGGGCTGTCATTTTTATAAGTGGGCACCCTGCTCAGTGAGGGCCAACTATGGGGACAGTTACATGCTAGAGCTGTCGTGAATCTCACATTCCTGGAGTAACAAGCAGTTGCCCAAAGGGGAATATTGGGGTGCCTGTGTGAATGTGTGTGTGTGTGTGGGGGGGTGGGCCGTTGTAGCACATTGACACCTTTAGGATTTGTAAGTCAGTTGGCACAGGTGGTGTGAAATTATAGATGCTAGGAATCTTACAAGCATAGGGGTGGATGAGTTGGACCAACAGGCAGGTAGGTGACATCACAGAAACTTTGGTGGACTTTGACCTCAGCCCTCTCTCTTGCTTCACTCAGCTTTTCCCATGTGGCTGTCCATGATCAGGGAGCATCCTGAATGTCTGTCCCTCTGTGACCTCACACAGCTCTGCGTCCTTAAAAGCTGTCCACTAAGTAGCACCTCCTCATAGTTGGCCCAGAATGCTATGGCCTCAGCATTCTAGAAAAGCCATGGCGACAGACAGGTCACTTTGTCCTGGTCCAGAAAGAAAGCAGAAGGCTCATGCCGGAGTGCATCTCCAGCTGAGTTCTTTACTAAAGAAGGGTGATTGGATGAGGCACAAAAAGAGAGAGAGTGACCACTAGGATTTCATGCTCATAATGAACAATGTGAGAAAGCTGTCTGCTTTATTTACACAAAATCAGTCAAACTGTGGCTCAGACCTTTTATGTCATGGCTTAGTTGGGAATTTCTATGGATAATTCTGCCATTAGTTTTGTCTAGAAGCCATAAAGTTCCTGTTACAATTCTTATCCTGCAGTTCAATCTTGTATCACAAAGAAAAAGGGAATCTAAACAATGAGGAAAGAATGAAAGCCTAATTATAGGTCCCTTGAATAACATAAGGTCAATGGCGATAGCCAAGACTGTAGGAATACTAGAAAGCCCTTTTGCAGGATAACCTCCAAGCTCACACTGATTAAAAAGGCAACCTCACAGTAGCAACCAAATGCCTGGATGGATTAAAATCCTTTCGCAGGTTGGTCTGGTGTTTATGCAAATGAAGGTGGAGCTGCATTCAGGCGGTTGTAGAGACTTCTGCCAGGAATGCACTGCCAAACAGTGGAAAGTTGCTTGCGGCCCTGCCTGAAATAAAACAATACCCTTCACACCTTCATCTCTGCTACATCCATTGCACAGAACCCAACATCCCCCCTTTATTATTATGTTGGGGTGCGTAGTTCTCTGCAAGTGGCTTGAATCATGGAGCTCAAACGTCAGAGGATTACTGGGACAAAAAACACTACAAAAAGAAGACCAATTCGTATGATTCCTAAATTTATAAAAAATGAGTAGAGGTCTTATTATAAATAAATGATGGAAGAGATTGTAAGAATTGACTAGTAACACTTCCTGCAGAGAGAGGTTGAAGATGGGAGTGAGAAATTGCAGAAATCTGGGGATGTAATACCTGAATGCTAAGGCTAGTAGATGTGTCATTCCATACACCTTTGAGCTGAGTTTTAACATCACTCCAAGAGACATGAGAGTCATTATAAGGGAGAGGAGTGACACAAATTCATCTGCAAGCACTATGGCAAGTGGTACCAAATCTGGTTTTTAAATGTTAAGTTTCATTGCCAATATAAATATCTGCTTCTTCTAATGCACCAATCTTGGGCTGCAAATCTATCAATACTTTCTTATGAACTGATTGCACCAGCTGTGAGAGGTCCAACAAGGGTAACAAATGCAGTGAGGTCCAAAGATAAACCACAAAGCATGGATAAAGTTGTTGAAAACAATTCCAACACATAACGAGCAATATCATAACATCATATATGAGGGTCTTCTCAAGACACCAGAAACACTAGGTATCCGCTTTGAATTAAGACAATTAATGACAACACACTTTGTACAAGTTAGAACGTATACAGAGCCATCTCAGGAAAGTGAGAGGAAGCTTAAGGCTCCATCTTGTAAGGGAAGGATGCTACTTATCAGCAGTCCTTTTGGAAGTAGTTTGAGTCATGCGTGGGGATGTCTTAAGTGGTAGATGGTAGTCAGCAAATGTACACGTGGTGTGTCCTCATGGCAGGTGTTGATCCGTGCAAAACTTGCCCTTTAAAACATTTCTGGGTGGAAGTGTCCATTGACCTCAGCAAGGGTAGCACTGAGACTAGTGAAACATTTTCTGTTGTTTTGGCCAGGGGAAGGAAAGAAGGAGACATAGCACCAGGGTTCCTCCCAGTACCTAGGTCAGTACTCTTCCTCTGGGCCTTTGGGAAATTAGGCTGTAAAGACAGTCTTGGGATGTCAGGCTTTTAAGTTAGCCATACCTACATAAATTCTTGAGATCTACCTCTATATTCTGAGAGGCCTAAAGGAGTTTTTAGAGAGGAAGTAGAAGAGAAGTGAACAGAAATCTAATCACTCTTAGTAAGAATATCATGTGAAAACTATTAAATAATAAATTTAAAATAAAGATACAGGCTTAAATTGTACATTGAAAAGGCAGTGAGAATATACCATGAGTAACCTGGTTATTAAGTGAACTTGAGCACAAACATATGGATGACAAACATTTTCAATGATAGTCTGAGATTTACATTATGTGAATCAAAAAACAATATTAGCTAAGGGCAGCACAATGAAGTAGTTTCTGTAATGATGTAAGATATTTGAACATTTTGAAATAATAAATTGTTTAGAATAACCAGTTGTTTGTAATAAAATGAGTTTTCATGGTTATTCAGATGGTTTACAAATATAGATGAAGAATACAAAGTGGATTATGATAAAGATTTTCTCAAGATGGCTTAGGGAACATATATTAGACAAATACAGCTGTTTCCTATATAAATTTTGTTACAAAAACTTTAAGAGTTAGTTAAAAGTATTTCATTTCCGAATTAGTAAACAGACAATTAAAAATTTTATTTTGCAATAACTCGCTGGGAAAAAGTGGCATAAAACTAAGATCTATCATGTAACCATTTCTTGTCAGATCTCAAGGAACATTGAGACCAGACAGTAAAACACACTCACACACACACACACACACACACACACACACACACACTCGCACTCGTTTTTTTTTTTTTTTAACTATAGAGGACTGTAAGAGTAAAATTTTAAACAATTCTGACAGCAAGACATACAGCAAGATAGACATAGGTGGCCAACACACTCATTCAAATTTAAATGGCTAATGAGGGTCTCATATGGATACTGACTCAAGAAGTTGTGTTGTATCCAGCCCTCTTGAGTCCCAGATGAGTACTCAAAACAAGCACATTTGGATGATGATGTACTTGTATATGTAGGCAGAGGTCAGTGCAAATCTTGCAAGTGAGAAAGCCAGGGTGGGCAGATGGGGACGCGTAAATCATCATGGTGTCCTCCCTCAGACAACCAAGTCAGGCTCCAGAACACAGGATGGCTACTACCCTCTGACTGAGGCCTCCAAAATGTTACAAAGTGCACGTGAGATCATGTCAGATACATTTAGGATTTATTAAGGCACCTTTACAAGCCAAGCTTGGTGATAGCAGTACCCATTAAAAAATTAGTAAGTGAAAAGTCAACAATGATAACTCAGTCTGAATTGAAACCCTGAGAGGAAAAAAAAATGGTCGTTATTGAAGACCCTGATTTTAGTTATCTTAGCAATATAAATTAACCCAAGAGATATGCAGTCAACAGCCTAGACATATTTACAAAACTGTAAACATTTATCATTATCTGGCTTTTTTGTTGTTAAGCATTACCTGCCCTGGAACTTTTGGAAATACAAAAATTTAAATTAGACTTTTGTAAAAAAAATTTTTTTATGGAAGTAATATTTTGATACAACACAATTATGTTCCACTTAGCATCTGACAGCATCTTTAATACAATCCAAATGCCTACTCAGTTGTATTTATTAAGAAAAGCTTTTGAATTTTTAAAATGCATGAAGCATGTCAAGATTTATAACATCTAGTTGAAATAGCAATCTTAAGCAATGTGAACATGCTGAAAGGCAGAAAACACAAAGATTGCTTCAATATAGAATCTTATATTCTGAGACACTTCAACAAAGTCAGGTCTGGAGTTCACTGGAGCTAACTAGAAAAAATTTAATCATTAATTATGTAGACACAGTTAAGAGGAGATGTTATAATAATACGTGCTTTTAAAACTTTGTTGTTCTAACAGAGGATCAGATTTTAATTCCTTGAAGCAATGATGAACATTTTAGAAAACACTGGAAACAGTATTTTAAAGACTATATACCTAAAAATAAAGACTAGCAGATAAAAGCACATGGATGCATCCCATAGCTGGAAAAAATTTAACAGTGAGTTAGATGTTATTTTATATAAGTTTCTATTTGCTGTGAATGTCACACTTTTAAAGGAATGCCTTAAACAACACCTTAAGAGTTATAAATTCAAAAATTCAAAGATAAAATTTTCATAGAGTTAAAAGAGACGTTAATTTTGTGCAAACATTGTTTATAAAGTACAAACATTGTTTATAAAGTGCAAGAGGCTTGCTAGACAGAGGAGACCACATTCAAGGGCCAAGAGTATGGTTTAACATGGTGTTGGGGCTGTTCCTTGAATGAAGTGGGTGCCAAGCTCAGCGAGATCCAACTGTGGGGGACAGATACATATCAGAAGCTGTTGCACATCTTGGATTTGTGGAGTAGCTATCATTTGAAAAAGATGGGTGTGGGGCTGCATGTGTGGTCAGCTGTTGTAGCAGTTTGACATGCATAGAAATGTAAGCCCACAGGCACAGCTGGTGTGGAGCTTCAGACGACAGGAAGGTCGCAGGCAAAGGGGTGGATGAGTTGGACCAACAGGCAGGTGACAGAACAGCAACTTTGGTGGACTGTGATCTCAGCCCTCACTCTTGCTTCACTAAAATAAGCCCATGTGGCTGTCCAGGTACAGGGAGCATCCTTATTGGTTGCCCCTCTGTGACCTCAAGCCATCCACTCAGCAGCCCCTGGACATAATCAGCCCGAAATTCTACAGCCTCAGCATTAAAGAAACTCCATGGGGATGGACAGGTCCCTTTGGACAGGTGCAGAAAGCTAAAATGTGGCTAAATCTCTGCTTTCTGTGGTCTTCCACTCAATGCCTTTCTGGCCCACACCCAGACAAACAAACATATCCCCACAGGCCCTACCAGGGAGGATGGCCAGCCTCAATGGAAGCCAGCTGTCAATAAGTTTATTCAGCTTTGGTGTCTACGGAGTGAGAGTGTGCCAATATGCTGAAAACGGAGTGAAGACCAGGGCCTTTGCAACACTGTTACTAGGAAAGCATTTCACCCAGTTTGTAGTGTCATTGTCATTCTCTTT
The DNA here is from genome assembly GCF_017591425.1 of Ochotona curzoniae. Taxonomy (NCBI): domain Eukaryota; kingdom Metazoa; phylum Chordata; class Mammalia; order Lagomorpha; family Ochotonidae; genus Ochotona; species Ochotona curzoniae. Next base: position 227,829 of record NW_024465261.1, read on the forward strand.
TTAGAGTCACATAGGTAGAGGATGGCCATAGCTCTGAGCCACAACTTAGGATCCTTGAACCACTATTCGCCTATGTATAACATGGACCCACGAGAATGATTTGATAGCACGTTGGGGCTGTCCCTTGTATGAAGTGGGCGCCCTGTTCTGCGAGGTTCAACTACTTCCATATTGTTTCCTTCATGTATCTGAGGTAAAGGGCGATACTGAGGGAGAAGTTCTACCCGGTTTCCCACCCACCCCAAATTCCGCATGTTCGGCATGCTCTGACATACTCACTCAAGTGGTTTTGATAGTTCACCACTTATGAATGGCTGCCAATCTTGCCCCTCCAAACACGATGAGGTCGCTGAAAAAATCCACTGATTGACATTGTCCATTATAATGTCTCTATTTGCCCAGTATTTTGCTGGCAACCTATAGCAGAATTGGTTTATTAACTTGTTCCATCTTCTGCCCTTTCATGGTTAGGGTTCTGAGTGAGGCATTTCAGTTGGGGAGATCCCCAAAGAAACTTCATCTGAAGTGTTCCTAGGCCAGATTCTTGTATGCACCAGCAAGTACAGGGCCCAGCACAGTCCATCGGCCTGACCAGCCGGTAGTTGCAATTGCTGGGTTGGTTCTTTCCAGGTGGTTATGCAGTTTTTAACTTGGCAGAATTAGCCCCCAGTGTCAGTTTCTGCCAGCTGATGCTGCGGCTACACCTAAACAATCCTCGCCTACTCTAATTGTAGATTGCACCAATAGGAATAATCAGCCAGGTCTGGCTTTTCCCTGATCTAGTCCACATGAGGCGCACAGGTGTTGTAGGCCTGCAGTCTGGTCTGCCCCTGACCCAGTTCATGCTCTCCAGTGCAAGTAGCTGTACAGCAGGAGAATCACCCTTTATTCCCCTGCTGGCTCTGCCCCCTCCCTGCTTGGTTCTCACAAGTTCTGGATGGGCACTGCAGTCACATCTGGTACAACCTCATCCTGGCATTCTGTATTGTGGACTGGTTTTTTATTGCGACTGAAACTGGCTGGACCCTCACTCTGTTCTGGTGCTCGAATTTGCCAGTGATGACATGAACAGATTCTGCCTGTTCTGCCCCCAATCCATGGCTAATGTATGCCAGTGGGAAACTGCTTGTGGCCTGCTCTGGGCTGTTTCCATTCTTGCTTTTGTGCTTACCCACACGGTCTGTGTCTTGCCAGAGGAGTTGCCAGGCTCTTCAATCAGTACCTCTCCCAGTGCAATTTTGCACATACTATGGGGTCCATGAGCCAGACCTATTCAGTACACCTCCTGTCCACATGCTAGAGTTCGGGTTAAAGGCCCCCAGACATGAGGGTGTGAACTAGTCAATCCCCAGAGAATGATAGAGTCACTTGGAATTCAAGCAGCAACAGAGTTTATTGTGCCAGCATGCTGGGGACAGACTGCACTTGGGGCACACAGGCCTGCCAAGCAGGGTGGTCAGACCCTGAATAAGCCCAAGACAGAAACTTATATAGGCCCTTTTGGGTTGGGAAATACATCAAAATACTTACCTTAGACATGTTCATTTTTAGCCTTCAGGCACAGGCATCTTGTTCTGTTCCCATACCCATTATCTGTGTGGCTCATCCCATTCTCACACCCTTACCTTTCTGCTGTTTCTGAGACCCTTGCCCTACTGCACCTGGGTTGATAATGTTGCAGGACAGCAAAGAACACATTTATCACTAAAGCGGAATCCTCCCAAAGTCCAGGCATCTGCTGGCCTGGCAAAGTACCAGTTTACTCTATTCAAAGAAACAGCACACTGCCCAGCAATAACATTTTACCCTCCCTTCTGACTTTCCCCTGTTTTATTTTATACTGAGGAATCTTTCTCAGTGCAGGGTAGCTGTTGAAACTGTTGTAAGAGGATTAGCAATTGGATGGTACGGTCTTGTACAGACTTTATACAAGACAGTTTTACTAGGAGCTGGAAACCTTATTTGGCTCCTATATTTCCAAACTGAGGACTGGATGTTAGCTGCTTTCAGGGAAGATGGATGTCCTCGTCTACTCTTGGCTAATTTTGGCTGAGAGGTGGCGCTGTGTTGAGTAACAGGAGCAGTATGGGGTCCTTCTAGCAGTTGTTGAAAGAAGGTAGAAGGCATAAGTATTTGATGTACAACCTGGCATTTCCACTGCATTTCTTTGTTAAAGTCTGGAATGAAGGCCAGGACTCTTTTGGCACTCCCAGGTAGTGAAGTCACTGTTGTACAAATGAGGGGCACAAACATATATCATCCCACCCAATATGGGCTGATGCATCATTGTTTCAGTTTCCATGTCAAGGAAAGTTTACTTTACCAATTGTTGTAAGGCCTAAGAGTTTCAGGATGACACGTACATCCTAGAACATAAAGCACAGCACTGAAAACAATTTGTTGAAAGACCTGCTAGTCATATCAAAAGATTTAGCTTGTTTTATTTGCAATAACTTAGCAGTTTGTACTATTCTAAAAAGATTTTTTAGATTTTTCCTATTCCAGTCAGGCCAAGTTGTGGCACTGGACATATGCCAGCCAACAAACAGGCTGCTAGGAGTTTTGGTATTCTAAGCTCCCCCTACTAATAAGACTCTCTAGATCCATAAGTTACTATTAGGAAAAATCTATGCTTTTTAATAATATATATGTTTAATATAACTCTGAATATACAAGGCCTGCATGGGAAGTCAGTACACAGTGAATCTAGTGAATTTAATAAATTAGCACTCTTATGTGTGATGTACGTTTTTACCTGAGAATCTTGACACATGATGCTTATGCTGTGGATGCTACTTGAATCCACACCAACACCAAGAGGCATTGGACAAGACCACACACAAACTGGAAGTTCTCCTCTCTATTGAGAGAAGATCACAACCATGTTTGATGGCTGCTTCTTTGCACCGGGGCATGGACCACTGAGGCCCTTCACAGAGAAACACTCTTGCATCAGCATCCTGGGCTTTCCACAGCTCATATGCTTGCTCTCTTGCCGGCTCTCTTGTCAGACCAGAATGCCTTTTGGGCTGACTCTGAGGCCACTGAGTGCTACTCCAGACTGCCAGTCTGTGAGTCTGCTGTAAAAACAGTTTTCCATTTGGGAGCATTTTAACATTTCCTGACATCTGAATTATCATTGAACTCTCTTATACATATAGCCATATGACTACATAGCTTGCCAAGTGTTTTAAAGTTATCAATTGCTTACTTACATCATATTTCAAATTATTAAACATTAAGCAAGTAGAGACATTTATATTTCAGTTAGCAATGCAAAACTACTTATAGGACTTTATACACTCCTATACTTTTTTTGGACCTAAGTGCCTAACCATCACAACTGATAATTCTACAACCAGATGGTCACTTAGGGATCAGGAGGGCCGGTTTGAGGAATTCACATATCAACAATCAGTTTCTTCATCCAGCAGGTGACTTTTCTTAGTTTGTTGGTTTCTGTTCCTCGGCTTGGGGGAAGAAATATCTTTTTCTTGATTTGCCATTTAGACTGAGGACCAAGGAGTTCCTCTCATGTATATTTTCATATCAACCATTTCTGCAGCCTTTCTAGATTGCAATTAATCCTGGCTCCCCAATGGCAAGATTTTCTAAAGTCACTTTTTTAACCAAATTTTTCTACACAATTCTCCTTGCTAACCAAAAGATGTAGCCTTTGACAAATATTCTTATGACTTTGAGACTCCTAGGGGCCCATACAAGAAATTAAAAAATCAGAAGAGTCAGGTTGACTGAAACTGTAACAGATTAGATAAGATGACCACACATACATCAATGATAGAACTTACGGAAGCTGGATAGACAACAAAGTTATCAATTTGTTTCCATTAACAATCCTCAAAACTCCAGCCTTTCATTGTCAGGTATTTAGGAGGACTTCCATAGATGTACACTTTAAAGCTATTTTGCATACAGATATTAGTTCAAATGTCAGTAACACTTAAATAATGCTGTAACAATATCTCAAAAATTATAATCAGTTCTACATAAAATTTGCAAGATTCATTTATCAAATTTTATGACTTCTTCACCTCTTTTTCAACATGCCATATTCCTGCAGGACAAAATATTTTATCAAACAGTAATGCTCTTCCTTAATAATTTTCCTAAGAACATATTCTTAGGCTTGTAACCATTCTTTATCTGCCAATTTTTCGGATCTATACTTTGAAACAAACTTTGAAATCCTTAAGACAGGGCAATTCAAAACACAAACCCACTTCAGAACCCAAAACTGTTAACATCTTTCCAGCTGATTTTGGAACTTCCCTCTTCTTAAATGAAGGCAGAGAAAAGGTCAAGTTTCTAAAGTCCCAAATTTTTCAAAGGCTAGGCTCAAAGAATGGCCCTCCTTTTTCCTGGGCTGATAGGCCTGCTGCGTCTTCTTGTTCTCTGTTTTATCAAAGTGAAGGGTATTGAAGAACTTCTGACAAGGGATTAAATTTCAATTTCAATTATGTTGCTTTAAAAAAGGTTAAATACTTAGAAGATTGCACACAATATAGACAATTTTACCAAACATCCTTTAAAAACTCATTGTCTTCTTGTAAGGCAAAATCTTAGAAAGAGTACTTTTGCATAAATAAGAGCAGAGATAACTTACAGTCTGCGATTTAAAGTATTTTGACCAACAGACATAAAATATCAATATGCATGCTCTGTAACCATGTAACTATCCACCACTTTATAGGACACATGAAGCAGCCAATTTTACATAATTTCATAGCATTGTTAGATTATAATCCAGATTATTTCAAACAGCAACTGAATTATCCAAATTTTGTCTCTTTCCTTTAGAGTTCCATGGATCCTATGGAACTCCCAAATTAGGAGAACAGAGAATGCCAACAAGTAGGCCAGATCTGATCCACTAAAACCAGTGTTAACTTTTAACACCAAAAAGTAGCAGAGAACATTGCTAAACACTGAAAGCTCATTACTGAAATCAGTTGCCATAACACAAAATCCCTGATGAGCCAGCACATGGACCAATCACCAATATCAGTAAAATACACCACAAAAGTCACATATGAATCTACACTCCTAGTCAGAACCAGAGTCCACCCCAGAAAAGGGACCAAAATCTCTCAGACTAGAAAGAATTAAATTAACTGAAGAGTTTGCTCCCAGCCAGATGCTGTTGCCTAGAAGCCACTCCTTAGCCAACACTCAGAAGTAGTGGGAGCCTTCTCAGCCATTGAATTCAAGCCTAAAATAAAACGGGGCTACAAGACAAAGACATGTCACACGCCCAGTTTAGGCCTGCAAATAGACAAACTTTCACAGCAAGCCAACTTTCACTCGGACTGGTCCACTTTATGCACTTCTCCACATATTCACCACTCCTCCATATTCGGTTCTTTAACTAGAAGTGCTGTGAACAGCGTCCACTTGAACTGTGGATGATCAAGGAGCTTGAAAACTTCCTCTAGGATGTATCTTGCTCCTGCCCTGCAGGTCATTTCTATGCTTCTTAAATGAGATGACCAAGTCCCGCCGCGGTCAGTAGAGCCTTGCTTGCTCCCCTGAAGCCTCCTCCTGGAGTCTTGCTTGCTCCCTCCTTTAGCCTCATCTCCGGGGCTTTTCTTTCTCCCTGAAGCCTCCCTTGTTTCTTTGGAGCTTCCCTCACTCTTCTCCATGGTGATCAAGTCCTGCTGCAGTACCTGGAGCTTCCTTGCTCCCCTCCTGATGATCAAATCCAGCTGCAGTGCCTGGAGCTTCCTAATTACCCTCTGGGGAAATCAAGTCTCTCTGCACACACTAGGGCCTCACTCAGCTTACACCGGAGTCTCTGTCTTCTTCTGGGGTGTAACCCCAGCAGTCCAGAAATAGTTAACTCTGACTCCAGTCCATTGTTTGGTCTCTAAAAAAAGGGGTCAATAATCTCGCTGGGGTCTCCAAATGTTGGAATCTGGGTTAAAGCCCTCTGGATGTCAGGATGCAAACTAGTCAACCCCAGAAAAAAAAAAAAAAAAGAGTTTTGCTTGTAATTCAAGTAGCAAACAGAGTTTATTGTGCCAGCATGCTTGGGTCTGACAACACTTGGGGCACACAGGCCTGCCAAGCATGGTGGTCAGACCCTGAATAAGTCCAAGACAGAAACTTATATAGGCCCTTTTGGGTTGGGAAATACATCAAAATAACTACCTTAGAAACATTCATTTTTAGCCTTCAGGCACAGGCAGCTTGTTCTGTTCCCATACCCATTATATGTGTGGCTCATCCCATTCTCACACCCTTACCTTCCTCCTGTTTCTGGGACTGGAGATTAATTGTGCCCTTGCCCCGTGCACCTGGGTTGACAATGTTGCAGGACAGCAAAGAACACATTTATCACTAAAGCGGAATCCTCCCAAAGTCCAGGCACCTCCTGGCCTGGCATAGTACAAGTTTACTCTATACAAAGGAACATCACACTGCCCAACAATAACATTTTACCCACACTCCAACACACACCACCTGTGCCCACTGGCTTACAATCCTCTGCGTGTCAAACTGCTACAACAGCAATCCCTTCCTTCCATACATACACCCCCACTCCCATCTTTGGCAACTGCTTCCTACTCCACGAATCTGAAATGAATGATAGTTTCTGGCATGTAGCTGTCTCCCATAGTGCCCCGGCCTGCTGGGTCTTCAACAGAGACCTGGGGAGAGAACCGACGATTGGGGGGGACAGGAGACACGAAGAATGGGAGCAAGACAGGAGGTCTGATCAAGCTCCGAAAACTTTATTTTCTCAGGCAGTATTTAAGCTGCAGGTAAAGCCTGGGTGGGGGGAGTTTTACAGCAGGATGTGGGCCAGATAGGGCAGAGGTCACCATGACAACCGTTATCTTGGGTGAACAATTACAGGTGAAAGATTACGAGGAAACTGGGTGAAAGATAACTGGATCTAGCATTCCAAGACCATTACAAAGTGAAGAAATAACACAATGGAGTCATTCCTGCTGTTCAGCAGTTCTCTGGTCCCCGGCACCATAGTTGGATCTCGCAACATAGGGAAGCCAATTCAGACAAGGGATAGCCCCAACGTGGTTTCAAAACGTTCTTATGGGTCCGTCTTCTATCTAGATTAATGTGGTCTGCGTCATGGCTCAAGGACTTTCTTTGTGGCACAGGGCTATGGCCATTTTTGGCCTAAGTGACTCGTAAGTGAATGACAATGAAACCACAACCAGGGAGAAATGATCTCCCAGCAACACTGTTGCAAACCTGGGATTCACTCCGTTTTCAGCATATTGGCATATCCCCACACCGTTTTCTGGCAACTGCTTGCCCCTCCAGAAATTGGAGATGCATGACAGATTCTGGCATGTATCTTTCCCCAATAATTGGAGCTTGCAGAGCAGGCCACACAAGTCAAACAAGAAACAGCTCCAACACGGTGTCAAACCATTCTCATGGGTCCCTGTTCTATTTTGATGAATGTCGTCTTCCTAGATTCTCAAGGTGTCTCTGTTTTGGCACTGGGCTATGGCCATCCTCTGCCTACCTGACTCTAAAGAGAATAACAATGAAACCACAACCTGGGAAAAACACTTTCCTAGTAACAGTGTTGCAAAAGCCCTGGGCTTCACTCCATTTTCAGCATATTGGCACACTCTCACTCTCTAGAAATCCAAGCTGCATACACTCACAGACAGCTGGCTTCCATGGAGGCTGGACATCCTCCCTGCAAGGCCCTTGGGGATGTCTGTGTGTGTTGTGGTGGCAGTGGGCAGTGAGCAGTGGGGCATTGGGTGGAAGACCAGAGAAAGCAGATCTTGATCCACATGCCCACTTTCTCCACTAGACCAAGACGGGCCTGTCTGTCACCACGGCTTTTCTTGAATGCTGAAGACATAGCATTTGGGGCTGGTTATGGTGACCAGGTGGCTGCTGAGTGGATGGCTGGTATGGTCACAGGGCCCTGTGAGGTCACATCGTAGCAGCCAATGTGGATGCTTTCTCTACCAGGACAGCCGCATGGGCTTAGGTGAATGAAGCAAGTGAGAGCTGAGGTCACGGTCCAACAATTTTCTGTTGTCACCTGCCTATTGGTCCAACTCATCCACCTCCATCCCTTGACCTTCCTGATATCTGGAGCTCCGCACCACCTGTGGCAATGGGCTTACAATCCTATGGGTGTTCACCTGTACAATGGCCTACCCTCACACCCAAACCCCCACATCCAACTTTGGCAAGTGTTGCTGTCTATAGCCACAGCGATGGACTTGGTGTACATAGCTGATAACAACATTCATGGACCCTGACTGATGGTAAACCCCAAAGTTCATTAGTGGCTTCAGACTTTATACACTAATGGTCATATGGGTTAAGAGAGGAAGCACTGATTCTATTAACGAAACCCAGTAACAGTCTCTATGCTTTTGTTTGGAACTCCTTTTGTCTTTTATGTTCCACCAAGTTTCTCACACACATACTGTCCACTCATCCGATTCTGTGCAAATGGTCTCCCATTAGGTATACAAAATGTAGCCATTTTGTTCTCATGTAAATACTGCCCAGTTGTCTGTAATCCTGTGCTCACTGACCTTTTGAGGTCAAAATGTCATCCTACAAATCCCCTTTTTGTGTTTTATACAGTTACGCCTGAAAGTTGTAGCTGGGGGAACATGCTCTTGGAAGAGTAGAAAAAGAGGGATTAACAATATTACATGTTATAGAAAGATGACTTCATCAGTAACTACACACCCTAACTGCCTATCATTACATCTAACTCCTCAACATCATTTTACCCAGAGAATGACAATTGGCTGCATATCAGGGATAGAGGCTGGTGATTACTCTGGCTATTTAAACGTGAGAAACGGACATAGAGGGTGCCATAGTTGACAGGTATTCTCCAGGAGATGCATCTAATCGTCCTTGTTAGAAGGTAGAAAAATAACAGCTATAATTTCTCCTGAGCTAACCGGTTTTTTAATTTAACCTAAATCAGAGTTGCACAGGAACAGTGAAAGGATCAACATTAACATCCATCATACATAACAGCTGAATACAGTCAAAGTCTCTATACAGTTACATCTTGCTTAACATTAACAGTTTTAAATTGATAAAAGCTTTTCAGGGAGATTCTTATTCCAAAACTTACACTTTGCATTTTGTAGTGGCAAGCATGGTTTTTACAGAACTGTGTATTTAACAATTGAGGAATAGAATATATTTAGGCAGGTGAGCAGGGCAATCCCCAACAACTTAGTGAGTGAGGAAGAATTTAAATCTATATCCTATTAGTCTCTATCTAAAATAATTTTGGAGCTCACAAGCAACCTTGATGATTGGTGTAAGAGAGGGCTGGGATCCAGGGCTGGAGCTAGATAAGAACTGGAGAAAGCTCCTCCTCTGAGTCCAGTTGTCTCTGAATGCCAGCTGAAACTTCCTCCTGAAGTTCTGATGTCACCATACCCTGTGAAGAGGGAACTGTGCTACTTCAATCCTGTGTGGGAAATTCAATAGAAAAGGACTGATCTCTGAGTTCTCAACCTCCAAGGGCACTCACCTTCCTTGTGATCTCCTTGGCAGTCAGGATATGGTTCTTGATGTCCTTGATGAGGCAGGTTTCCACTGCTTCTGCAGTGAAAGCACATGACAGGCCTGCAGTGGTCTCCAGGATAGGATAGAGAGCTCCTCTTATCTTCCTGCTCCTCCCTGAGATCCCCTCCTGCTTTGTATACACAACCTCCTTTAAGAGAGTGTCAGAGTCATCCTTGGATCCTACAACAAATTAATAAGGTTTTTCTAATGTCTAAGTCAGTTAATAATTTTTTTATCTATGAATAATAAGTTACACTTAAAGTCTTCCTCAAACATTCTAAGAAGGTAGAGAATTTCTCTTCATTCCTGACCTGTAGTGGAATAAGAGAAATATTATACAAATTTAGATTTTCAGTTCTTAGAGGCAGTTCCACCGAAGGCTCCATGTTCTGCAGGGGCAGCATTGCATTGAAGAATGTTGCTTCATTTCCAAATCAGATGAGGTATAGGGGAACCCAGTTTGGAGTATCCATAAGAATATTCTAGGGACAAGAGCATAAGCTTTCCAATGGATTATTAATGTTCCAGAATATCAATCATTCAGTTGTATCATCAAATATATCATGAGGTCAGCGATAGTTGTGCTTGATGCACCAATCTATTAGAATCCCCCATCACCTGGTGTTGGGAGGGGTCTGGCCTCCTCCTCCTCCAATGTTTCCTTGATGGTGATGGATCTTACAGGATGAGGTCATGAAGCTGCCTTACTGCTGGTGCTTACTCCAGTGAATGGGGTCCAGGGCTTTACATTATGAATACGTATCCACACAGGCTGCAGCTCAGTTTCTGGGAAAACACATGCAAGTCCTGTTCCAAAAATTAGCAATGGGTCAGGACCTCTCCACTTGTGAGTGGCTAGGTACCTCCATCGAACCAAAGGCATCTGTGTTGGGCCTGCAAATGGCCTCTAGTAAATCAGAGCTGGTGCTCAGCAGAAAACAAAATCTGAAGAAAACTTAAGGCATATAAGACAAAATTAATGCACACACAGGGGTAGCATATTCCCCCCTCTGCTTTTCAAACATAACCTTGTTATGTTGGTGTTTCCTTTTAATGATGTCCCAATTCCTGGAGAGTGACTGTTAGATGTATCAGAATGGTATCTTTGAGTTGTTGGAAGCATCCAGCAACTTTTTTAAAAGTGTCCTGGCTTGCCACAGTTAAAATATTTAGCATTGATTTGCTTTTGAATGGCAAAAGTTTCAAGTGCTGTTAGGCGGGCAAGGTGTTTAAATGTGCCCATGTTGTGACAGACTTTCAGGTAACCCAGAAGATCCTATCTTTCTTTTATAGGATGAATAAAAGCCTGGCAGTTCTCATTCCCATTATCAAAGGTGAGTTGCTTTAACAATTTCCTAGTGCCTTCTCCCCTAATTTGTTTTGTTTCTATGGAGTCTGTCAAACGTCTTACAAAGTCAGCATAAGATTCTCTAGCTCATTGAATGACTTTTGCATAACTGCCTGCAAATTCAGACCCACTTTCAATTTTATCCCATGCCACAATGCTATGTGTCATATATGAATGAGTGCAGCTTGAGTAGCAGTATCTGTTGCTCTGTAGTAACCCACTGTCCATCTCCGACTAACATATCCTAAGTCAATTGCCCCCCTCCAGGGAGTTGCCGTCCTGATGCTCCTAAGGATCACAAATTTTCCTTAGCCATATCACATCTCCACATTTTCCATTGAAATATTGAGAAGGAGAAAGCCCTATTTTTTGTTATTTCTTAAAAATCATAATGAATTCACTTTGCTTCCTGGGTCCAGGCATTTAAATATTCCCACATATAAGAAGAAGTAGGTCTGTAGGACACACAACCTTTTTAAGAGCTGTAATGTCATTAACATCTAGGCTTTCATAGGTAGGTTGATTGTTTTCTTGACTAAGTATGATTAGAAAAAGCAAGCAGAATATATGAGATCTCTGGGGAATATCAGACATTTGGAAATGTCTTTGATCAGATTAAAGTGAGATGGCATGGGCTGATGTTTAATTGTTTTTTATCCCATCCTCATTTACCTCACTAGAGAAATCCTGTGGTTTAACACTAAAATTTTTCTTCTTTTTCTTAGTTCTCATTTCATTTTCAGTCACATTATGGTAACATCTTCCATTAGGACAATCTCTCCTGAGTTTTCTTTTCCTAATTCCCACATCTGCAGCATAAGGCCTTTCTCTTTTAGCTACATTACAGGGGCATATTCTCACAGGAGGGTCTTTCACACATTCTTTTTCATCTTCTTTATCTGTGGTACATGCCATTTCTTTCCTAGCCACATTACAGTGACTTTTCCCAGTAGGGTAATGTCTCACAAGATGCTCTTTGTTATCCTCCTCATCTGTACTAGGACGCGTTTCTTTTTAGCCATATTACAGTAGCCTTCCCTATTAAGTGAGTCCCTTAAAGGATTCCTTTTCTCTTTCTTTCTTGTCTGTATTATGAAACACGACTTTTTTATACATTTTGGTATATCTCCTCTTAGAGGAGTTGTTTGCAGATTCCACTTCTAAAATTATAACACCTCTAATTAAAGCTGATATAATCCAAAAATTAACTTGGGTATCTTTTATTCTTCTGGCCTTTTCAACATTTTTATAAGTAAAATTCTTAAATCCACTTTCTGATGTCCATTCACATAGAGACCAACAATAATATTTACTAATAATCTGTAAATAAGAATGCAATTTGTGCCTAGTTACCTTGGTTCCACATTTCACTAAAAATTTCTGCATAAGAGACACGAAAGATTGTGCCCTAAACGGTTCTGATCCATTTTACCACACACCACTTTCTGTGGGGGTCCTTCGTTGAACTTTCCTTCTTCAAGCACTGGGCTTCACTCCGTTTTCAAAATATTGGCACACTCCCGCTCAGTGGACACCCAAACTCCAAACACTCATGGACAGCTGGCTTCCAAGGAGGCTGGACATACTCCCTGTTAGGGCCTGTGGGGATGTGTGTGTGTGTGTCAAGGTGGGGGCCGGAGGGACATTGGTGGGAAGATCAGAGAAAGCAGAGCTTGAGCCACCTGCCGGCTTTTGGCAACAGGCCAAAGTGGCCTGTCTGTCGCCATGTTTTCTAGAATGCAGAGGCCATAACATTCCAGGCTGGTTAAGAACTGACAGCTGCTGAGTAGATGGCTGGTATGGACACAGAGCCCTGTGAGGTCACATAGCGGCAGCCAATCGGGATGCACCCTGTACCTGGACAGCCGCATGGGCATAGGGGAGTGAAGCAAGATTCAGTGCTGAGGTCACTGAACAACAAAGTTGCTGTGCTGACACCTGCCTGTTGGCCCAACTCATCCACCCCATTGCCTGCCAGCTTCCTGTCATCTGGAGCTCCACATTTCTTGTTTCAGCTGGCTTACAATTCTGTGAGCATCAAAATGCTACAACAGCCCAACCCCCCCACACGCACATCCACACCCGTCTTTGTCAACAACTTGCTACTTCAGGAATACGAGATGCATGAAAGCTTCTGGCATGTGTCTGTAGCCCATAGTGTGACATCACTGAGCAGGGATCCCATTTGATACATGGAACAGCCCCAACACATTGTCAAACGATTCTAATGGCTCCCTGTTCTACAAAATGAATGTGGTCTCAATAGTGGCTCAATGACTCTCAGTTGTGGTGGTGGAGTCTGGGCTAAAGCCCCTCTAATATCAGGGTGTGAGCTAGTCAACCCTCAGAGAATGATGAAGAGTTTCACCGGTTATACAAAGAGCAAACAGAGTTTATTGCACCAACATGTTTGGGTCTGATTACACTTGGGTACACAGGCCAGCCAAGCCTGGCGGTAGGACCGAAAACAGCCCAAGACAGAAGCTTATATAGGCCCTTTTGGGCTAGGAAATACATCAAAAGTAGCAACCTTAGAAATGTTCATTTTTATGGCCTTCCGGGCACAGGCAGCTTGTTCTGTTCCCATACCCATATCTGTATGGCTCAAACCATTCTCACATCCTTATATTCTTCCTCTTTTTGGGAGCAAAGAATTGTGCATTTTCCCCTCTGCCTGGGTTCACAAGTCCCTCCAAGGTCACTGGGAGCCTCACCAGCTAACCTGAATCTTCCCTGCCTGGGCTGGAGGTTTATGGCTCCTCTCTCTGGGGCCTTGCTCCCTCCCCTGAAGCCTCATCCGTGGAGCCTTTCTTGCTCCCCTGAATCCCTGAATTCTCCCTGGCTTCCTTGGAGCATGCCTCCAGCAAGTCTTGCTGCAGTAATTGGAACTTCCTAGCTCCTCTTGTGGTGATCAAATGCCCCCACGGTGCCAGGAGCTTCCTAGCTACCGTGGGGGAGATCAGGTTGCTCTGCAGTACCTGGGGCCTCACTCACCCTTCCCCCACATGGAGCTCTGTCTCCTCCAAGGGTCTAACTGGGGCATGTAAGGAATTCTTTTTTTTTTATTGTTATTAACATTGTATTATGTGATACAGTTTTATAGGCACTGGGGATTACCCCCACCCCTCCCACAACCCTCCCCCCATAGTGGATTCCTCCACCTTGCTGCATAACCACAGTTCAATTTCAGTTGAGATTCCTTCATTGCAAGCATACACTTAGCATAAAGTCCAGCATCTTATTGTCCAGATAAGTTCAGTGGCCTCTTGGGGAGACCTTCTATGGTCTGAAGATAGGTCTAACAGAGTAAAGATCCGGTCAGTTAAAAGCCCCAACAAGGCCTCAGTATCAATATACAACATTATGGAATTAATTGACATAGTATTGGGTAAACAATATGTTAAAAATAATGCAAGTTCCTTTCTTCGAAACACCTGGTTTGAGACAGTATCAATGACAGGTTCAAAAAGTAACAAACAACCAAACAAAAATTACAGGTTAAATCAAGGCAAACATGTGGTATCTAACCTTTTGAGATTCGCTCATTTCCCTTAGCAGTATAGTCTCCAGTTGGGCCCATTTAGCCACAAAGAACTGCATTATTATTATTATTATTTTTAATAGCTGAGTAGTATTCCATGGAGTAGATGAACCACAGCTTTCTTAGCCTATCTTCTGCTGATGGGCATTTCGGTTGCTTCAATGTTTTTGCAATTACTGATTGTGCTGCTATGAACATAGGTATGCATGTTGGTTTGTCGTGAAACAGGTGTTTTGGATATATTCCTAGGAGTGCTATTGCTGGGTCATATGGTATGCAGATTTTGAGTTGTTTGAGTGTTCTCCAGACTGATTTCCATAAAGGCTATACCAATTTGCAGCTCCACCAGCAATGGAGTAGGGTTCCCTTTTCCCTGCATCCTCGCCAGCAAGCGTCGTTGGTGTTCTTGTTTATGTGGGCCAATCTTACTGGTGTTAGGTGGTACCTCATCAATGTTTTAATTTGGGTTTCCCTTATTGCCAGGGAACTGGAGCATTTTTTCATATGTTTGTTTGCCATTTCGGGTTGTTCCTTTGTGAAATGTTTGCCCATTTCCCATGCCCATCTCTTGAGTGGTTTGGTTCTTTTAATTATTTGTTTTGACGTTCTTTGTATATCCTGGAAATTAGCCCCCCTATCGCCTATGTAGTGTGCAAAAATCTTCTCCCACTCTGTGGGTTGCTTTTTTACTTTGTTGATTCTTTCCCTTGCTGTACAGAAGCTTCTTAGTTTGATGAGGTCCCATTTGTTTATTCTGTTCTCAACTGCTATTGCTTTTGGTGTCCCTGTTAGAAAGTTGGGACCTACTCCTAGGTCTTGCAGGGTATTTCCTACATTTTCTTGCAGGAGTTTGAAGGTTTCTGGATGTAGGTTTAGGTCTTTTATCCATGTAGATTGGATCTTAGTGCATGGTGATAGATGTGGGTCTATCTTTTTGTGTGTGCAGGCTAACAGCCAGTTGTCCCAACAACATTTACTGAAGAGGACTTCCCATTTGCTTGGACTGTCATTGGTCTTTTTGTCAAAGATTAATTGGCTGTATCTGTGTGGGTTCCCTTTTGGTGCTTGTATTCTATTCCATTGATCTTCCTCTCTATCTTTGTGCCAGTACCAGGCTGTTTTGATAACCACTGCTCTATAGTATGTGCAGAGGTCCGGGATTGTGATTCCTTCTGCTAACTTCTTATTCTTCAGGATGGTTCTAGCTATTCGTGGTTTTGTGTGTTTCCAGATGAACTTTTTCTTTTTTTTTTAAAGATTTATTTTTATTATTTTTAATTGGAAAGGCGGATATACAGAGAGGAGAGACAGAGAGGAAGATGTTCCGTCTGATGATTCACTCCCCAAGTGAGCGCAACGGGTCGATACTATGCAGATCCGAAGCCAGGAGCTTCTTCCGGGTCTCCCACGCGGGTGCAGGGTCCCAAAGCTTTGGGCCGTCCTCGAAATCCTGGCGTGCAAGGCGAGGACTTAACCACTGTGCCACTGCGCCGGGCCCCAGATGAACTTTTGAATCATTGTATCTAGTTCCATGAAGAATGTTTTGAGCAATTTGATTGGATTTGCGTTGAAAATGTATATTGCTTTTGGTAATATAGACATTTTAATGATATTGATTTTACCTATTCAGGAGCATGGGATGTTATTCCATCTTTTGAGGTCTTGTTCCATTTCCTTTTTGAATAGTTTGTAGTTTTCTTTGAATAGGTCTCCTACACTTTTAGTTAGATTTATTCCCAGATACTTCATACTTCTCTCTGTTGTTTTGCATGGTATCCTGTTGGTTAGATCTTCTTCCATCATGGTATTATTTGCATACACTATGGCTGTTGATTTTCGTTCACTAATTTTGTACCCTAACTCTGATACCATTTAACTCTTTTGTTGCCCTAAAAGGACATCAAAAATCTCACTTGGGCCTCCAAAATTTGGAGTCCAGGCTAAAGCAGCCCAGATGTCAGGGTGTGAGCTAGTTAATCCCCAGAGAACACACATTTTCTCACCGATAATTCAAACAACAAACAGAGTATATTGCACCCACTTGAGGGTCAGACCACGCTTGGGGTACACAGTCCAGCCACGCAGGGTGGTCAGACCCTAAACAAGCCAAAGACAGAAGTTTATAAAGGCCATTTTGGCCTGGGAAATATATCAAAATAACAACCTTAGACATGTGCATTTTTATGGCTTTCTGGGCACAGGCAGCTTGTTCTATTCCCATACCCATTATCTGCATGGCTCATCTCATTCTCACACCCTTATCTTCCTCCTGTTTCTGGGACTGGAGAAGAATTGTGCCAATGCCCTCTTACATCCAGGTTCACAAAGTTGTAGGACAGCAAAGAACAGATTAATCAGTAACGTAGGAACCCCCCAAAGTCCAGAAACCTCCTGGCCTGGCAAAGTAGCAGTTTTCTCTACAAAAAGGAACGTCACACTGCCCAACAATAGCATTTTACCCACACTCTTACAGTGGCAAAAGTATACGACAATCCTCTGCCTATGTGACTCTAAAGAGAATGACAATAAAACCACAACTCTGGAGAAATTGTTTCCTAGTAACAGGGTTGCAAAAATCCTGGGTTTCACTCTATTTTCAGCATATTGGCCCACTCCCACTCACTAGACACCAGTGCCGCATACACTCATGGACAGGTGACATTCACTGAGGCTGCACATGCTCCCTGGAAGGGCTGGGGGATATTTGTGTGGCAGTACTTTGTTGGATGTGAGCAGAGGGGTGTTGTTGGGAAGACCACAGAAAGCAGAGCTTGAGCCACCTGCCTGCTTTATGCAACAGGCCTGTTTGTCAAAATGGCATTTCTAGAATGCTGAGGAGTTAGCATTCTGGACTGTTAAAGACCAGATGACTGCCGATTGGAATGCTGGTATGGACACAGAGCCCTGTAAGGTCACAGAGGGGCAGACGATCAGGATGCTCCCTGTACCTGGACAGCCGCAAGGGCTTTGGTGAGTGAAGCAAGAGTGAGGGCTGAGGTTACAGCCACTCAAAGTTGCTGTGATGTCACCTGCTTGTTGGTCCAGCTATCCAACCCAATGCCTGCAAGCTTCCTGTCATCTGGAGTTCCACAACACCTGTGCCAGCTGGCTTACAATCCTATGGGCATCAAACTGTTACAGCTGCCCACATCCAACACAAACGCACCCCTACAACCATCTTTTGCAACCGCTTGCTTCTCTAGGAATCTGAGATGCACGACAGCTTCTGCTATGTATCTGTCCTCAATAGCTGGACCTTGCTGAGCAGGGCAACCACTTCATACAAGGGACAGCTTCAACATGGTGTCAAAAAATTATCATTGAACCCTGTTCTACTATCGGGGGTCCTCACGCCCTGTGGAAAGAAATCACCCGACACGTGAGAGAGAGTCTCAGAGGTGGTTTAGATCAAGATTTGGGTATATGCCCTGATTTGTATAAAGAACTCCAAAAGCAATTGCAATCAAAACCTGGATAAACAAATTGGTTTACATCAAACTAAGCAGCTTTTGTTCAGCAAGGGAAACATTGAATGAAGTAAAGAACCATCCCACAGAATGGGAGAACATCTTTGCAATCTACATAGGCGATAGGGGGCTAATCTCCAGAATTTGCAAAGTTCTCTAGAGAAATCAAAACACCAAAACAAACAAACCACTCAAGAAATGGACATTAGAAATGGACAAACAATTCATAAAAAAACTATTCAAAATGGAAAACTAATATATGCAAAAATGTTCAATATTCCTTGGTAATACGGGAAATTCAAATTAAGACAACAATGAAGTACAACCTAACCAGTGAGAATGGCTCACATTCAAAAAACCATCAACAACAATTGTTGCCAAATATGAGGGGAAAAGGGAACCTTATGCCACTGCTCCCACGTGGGAATGCAGGTTGGTATAGCCTCTATGAAAATCAGTATGGGAACAATCAAACAACTGAAAATTTGCATAACATATGATCCAGCAATAGCACTCCGAGGAATATACACAAAACACCTGTTTCACTAGAAACCAACATGCACCCCTATGTTCACAGCAGCACAATCAGTAATTGCAAAAACCTGGAACCAACTGAAATGCCCATCAACAGAAGACTGCAAAAGAAAGCTGTGGTTCATTTACTCCATGGAATATACAGTTTGCCTAAAAAATGAAAGGTTTTTCTGGCCAAATGGCACAACCGGAAGTCATTATGCTAAGGTAAATGAGCGAATCTCAAAAGGTTAGATGCCATATGTTTGCCTTAATTTAAGATGCAATGATGTCAATCAGAAAAATAGTACCTGTAAATTGTAATATTTTTCAACCTCCAACAATCTGTATCACCTACAGTAAGATATTGCAATGTAATCAATGAACCAAAGATCAATGTGAGTCAGGCTGCTTGTTGATCCATGTCCAAGAACTGAAAAACCTAATATGCTTTTAATACCCAATGATAATCTCTGAAGGAATGGGAGAGCAGAGAAATCTTCTACGTTCTTAGAATGTGTGAGGAAAATGTGAAATATAGCCCATCAAGAATATAAGAGGTTGGGCCCGGCACTGTGGCACAGTGGTTAAAGGTCCTCGCCTTGCATGCCCGGGATCCCATATGGGCGCCGGTTCTATCCCTGCAGCCCCGCTTCCCTTCCAGCTCCCTGCCTGTGGCCCTGGAAAGCAGTCGAGGAGGACCCAAAGCTTTGGGACCCTGCTCCCATGTGGGAGACCCGGAAGAGGCTCCTGGCTTCGGATCTGCATAGCATTGGCCATTGCACCCACTTGGGGAGTGTATCATCGCATGGAAGATCTTCCTTTCTGTCTCTCCTCTCTGTATATCCGCATTTCCAATAAAATAATAATAAAAATAAATCTTAAAAAAAAAAACAAAAGAATATAAGAGGTAACTTACACACAGCAGACTCAAGTTTGCATTAGCCGTAAGCAAAAATTATAAAGAGCTACAGTGGGATTCCAAAGTGATCCTGACAGCCTTTTCACAGGAGGTCATATACACATAGCAGGGGTGGGTGGATCCCAGAGTGGAGCAGCAGGACTGGAGAAGACTTGTATCCCAACCCTGGAGACTCCTGGACACTCCCCCATGACTATCAGTGTGGGCACCAAGGGCTATATCCCACTGCCAAGGGGCCATGGGAAATTGGAGTGCATTCAGAGGCCAAGAACTCTGAGGACATCCACTCCCTTTTGGATCTCCCACATGGGATGGGAGAAGCTCATATCCTTCATTACAGTATCTAATGTCAGCAGAACAAGAGCCAGGATCCCTGAGTGATCCTCAAAAACAAAAGAATAGAAAACTTCATTTAAGACTCGGGAAAGGCGCTTTTTCTGGTCCTTATTAGTTCCAACTTGGGCTCCCCAACCTCTCTTGCAGTGATCATCAGGGTTGCTCTGGAGCTCCCCACAACCAAATTAGGTCAGATAGACAGAGATCAATAAGGAAAGCTTAGAACAGACAGGAAACTGTCAGCACGGACTCCCATATTATTAACTAGGTAGGATCAAAGTTTAGTTACTCTACGCTAAGGTATTGAGGATTTCTCTGAACACCCTTCCTAAATCTTCTCCATTGTTAACATATGGCTTATTTGATCTATAACCCTGTTTGGACTATCCTAAAATCTGACAAGTTCAGTAAAATCATGCTTCAATACCATTATCTGCTAAATACTAAAATAAAAATAGATAGCTGAATGGTAACTATAATCATTTTAAGGTGTATAGCAGCCAGTTACATTGAAGCTAAAATTAAGATGTCAATGAAGTAATCAGAGGATGTGGTTAAGAATTTGCATTTTGTACCAAAATCAATGAACAAAAATCAACAGCCATTTTGTACGCAAACAGCCCCAAGATGGAAAAAGATGTAACCAGCAAGATACCATTCATAATAGTAGAGAAAAGTATGAAGTATCTGGGAATAAATCTAAATAAAATTGTAGGAGACCTATTTGAAGAAAACTACAAACTACTTCAAAAAGAAATTGAACAAGACCTCAAAAGATGGAATAATATTCCATGCTCCTGGATAGGCAAAATCAACATTATTAACATGTCTATATTACCAAAAGCAATATACACTTTCAATGCAATGCCAATCAAATTGCCCAAAACATTCTTCTAGGAACTGGATACAATGATTCCAAAATTCATCTGGAAACACAAAAAACCATGAATAGCTAGAACCATCCTGAAGAATAAGAAGTTAGCAGAAGGAATCACAATCCCGGACCTCTGGACATACTATAGAGCAGTGGTTATCAAAACAGCCTGGTACTGGCACAAAGATAGAGAGGAAGATCAACGGAATAGAATACAAGCACCAAAAGGGAACCCACACAGATACAGCCAATTAATCTTTGACAAAAAGACCAATGACAGTCCAAGCAAATGGGAAGTCCTCTTCAGTAAATGTTGTTGGGACAACTGGCTGATAGCCTGCACACACAAAATGGTAGACCCACATCTATCACCATGCACTAAGATCCAATCTACATGGATAAAAGACCTAAACCTACATCCAGAAACCTTCAAACTCCTGCAAGAAAATGTAGGAAATACACTGCAAGACCTAGGAGTAGGTCCTGACTTTCTAAGAAGGATTCAAAAGCAATAGCAGTTAAGAACAGAATAAACAAATGGGTCCCCAACAAACTAAGAAGCTTCTGTATAGCAAGGGAAACAATCAGCAAAGTGAAAAAACAACCCACAGAGTGGGAGAACACCTTTGCGCACTATGTAGGAGATAATGGGCTAATCTCCAGGATATACAAAGCACTACAAAACAACCTAAAAACCAAAACAAACAAGCCACTCAAGAGATGGGCATGGGAAATGGGCAAACATTTCACAAAGGAACAACCCGAAATGGCAAACAAACATATGAAAAAATGCTCCAGTTCCCTGGCAATAAGGAAAATCCCAATTAAGACATCGATGAGGTACCACCTAACACCAGTGAGATTAGCCCACGTGAAAAAGAACACCAACAACGCTTGCTGCCAAGGATGCAGGGAAAAGGGAACCCTACTCCACTGCTGGTGGAGCTGCAAATTGGTACAGCCTTTATGGAAATCAGTCTGGAGAACACTCAAACAACTCAAAATCTGCATACCATATGACCCAGCAATAGCACACCTGTTTCACGACAAACCAACATGCATACCTATGTTCATAGCAGCACAATCAGTAATTGCAAAAACATTGAAGCAACCGAAATGCCCATCAGCAGAAGATAGGCTGACAAATCTGTGGTTCATCTACTCCATGGAATACTACTCAGCTATTAAAAAGAACAAAATGCAGTTCTTTGTGGCTAAATGGGCACAACTGGAAAGTATAATGCTAAGGGAAATGAGTGAATCCCAAAAGGTTAGATACCACATGTTTGCCTTGATTTAACCTGTAATTTTTGTTTGGTTGTTTGTTACTTTTTGAACCTATCATTGATATTGTCTCAACCCAGGTGTTTTGAAGAATTGAACTTGCATTATTTTTACATATTGTTTACTCAATACTATGTCAATTAATTCCATAACATTGCATATTGATGCTGATGTTTTGTTGGGGCTTTTAACTGACAGGAACTTTACTCTGTTAGCTCTACCTTCAGACCAGAGAAGGTCTCCCCAAGAGGCCACTGAACTTATTTGGACAATAAGATGCTGGACTTTATGCTAAGTGTATGCTTGCAATGAAGGAATCTCAACTGAAATTGAACTGTGGTTATGCAGCAAGGTGGAGGAATCCACCACGGGGGAAGGGTTTTAGTAAGGGTGGGGAAATCCCCAGTGCCTATAAAAATGTATCAATAATACAATGTTAATAACAATTAAAACAAATAAAACTTACAAAAAAACAAAAAAAAAACATTCTTACCTAAAGATAATTGAAGTCATAAAAAAATGAGCTCTCAGCTCACTGCCAGTTTGACCTAAAAAAAAAAAAAAGAAAGAATTTGCATTTTGTAACATATTCGTCACTCAGTACCATGTCAATTAACTGCATGATGCTGTAAATTGTTGTTGATGTTATGTTCTGGCTTCTCATTGGAGGGGATAGTATTGTGTCAGCTCTACTTTCAGACAAAGCATGGTCTCTCCAGGAAACTATTGAATTAATCTGACAATGCATGTTATATGCTCACAGCAAAGGAATCATGACTGGATATGAACTGCTCTACTGCAAAAATCTGGAAGAATCCAGCATGGATTGAGGCAAGTGTAGGGTTAGGGACATTCCCAGAGCCTATGAAACTGTATGATGAAATGAATATTTAATAATTATACTAAAATTTTAAAAATAGACAGAGGAAATAATTCAATCAACCACTCCAGCCATATGTTGGCAGTGAAAATCTAGGCAAACACAAACTCTAAAGTGGACTATGTCAACCAGTGGATTTGTCAGAGATCTCATCATGGGTGGGATAGTGAGATGGGCAGCAATTAATAACTGCAGAATTCTGACTTGAATCCTAACTCTCATTCATAATGACCATCAGGATCACTCCAAAAACCCCTCAAAACAAACAAACAAAAAACTAGAATAGACAGAGGGCAGCAAGGAAAGCTTAGAAAGAGACAGGAAATGGTCAGTGGAGATGCACTTATAACTCACTGGGTAGTTCACGAACATTAGTTACTACTCACTAGGGTATTGAAGATTTCTCTGCACACCCCTCCTGAAACTGTTCACCTAAAGAGTTGACATATGTCTTGTTAGAGCTATGGAGTTAGGCTACTTGAAAAACAGCTAGGTTCAGCAAAATCATGCTTCAACGCTACAAACTGCGAAAGATTAAAAGAAAATAGACATGAGACAGCTGAATAATAATCTATAACCATTACAAAGTGTATAGAAACAATTTATACATAAAGTAATAATTGAAATGTCAATGTAGAAGTTACAGGATGTGGTTCAGACTTGCATTCTCTTTTTTTTTTTTTTTTCTCTCTCTCTCTTTTGAAACATTGGTTACTGAATACCATGTTAACAAATTCCGTAACGTTCTATAATGTTAGTGCTGTTATGTCAGGCCTTTGGAATGATCAGGATGATACTCTGCCACCTCAATGTTCAGACCAGAGATGGTCTCCCAAATAAACCAATGAACTCATCTGGACTATAAGACGCAGTACTTTACACTTGATAGACGCTTGCAATGAAAGAATCTCAACTGAATTTGAACTGTGGTAATGCAACAAGGTGGAGATATCTACCATTATGGGTTAAGGTTTGGGTCAGTAATCCCAGTGCCTATAAAACTGTGTTACATAATGCAATATAATCAATCAAAAATAAATAAATACACTAAAAGATGTGGTATAGATTGGGCTTTTTGAAATCTTTTCACACACATGGTGAATATAAATATATATGTATAGTTATACCTATATGAGTAAGAAAACTATTTTAAAGTAATTTCTCATTTTGAAATCATGAGTCATATACTTATCTTACTTCTGAAAAGCACAAGGGGTCTTCCAGCCACATATTCTATGGTCCTGATAAAAATTTTGCATTGTTATAATTTCTATGCTCATTGTGACAATTAATACATCTCTTGAATTCAATTTTTCACTTTAACTGAATTCCTATGTGGTTTTCACAAAGCCAACACATTAAAATTTGAAACATTCTCGGGCCCGGCACGGTGGCGCAGGTGGTTAAGTCCTCGTCTTGCACGCCCGGGATCCCATATGGGCGCTGGTTCTAATCCCGGCAGCCCCGCTTCCCTTCCAGCTCCCTGCCTGTGGCCTGGGAAAGCAGTCGAGGACGGCCCAAAGCTTTGGGAACCTGCACCCGCGTGGGAGACCCGCAAGAGGCTCCTGGCTTCGGATCGGCATAGTATCGGCCCATTGCGGCTCACTTGGGGAGTGAATCATCGGACGGAAGATCTTCCTCTCTGTCTCTCCTCTCTGTATATCCACCTTTCCAATAAAAAATAATAAAAATAAATCTTTAAAAATATTTTGAAACATTCTCTAAGTTAAGATTTCATTTTTTTTTCATTTTAGAGAGTTGATTCATCTTTAATGATTTATCTTCTTCAGGTACATAATCAAGTATTAAATACACATATTTCTGTTACATTTCTGTACTTTAAAATTCTCCTTTACTCTGTTTCACTTTTTCACTTTTTCCTATCTGGCAATACAATAACATTTCTTTCTCATTTTGATTTGTAAAGAATTGATTCATCAGGGTTGGCAAAAAATATCCATTCACTGCAACACAGATCTGCCAATGTGATTTTAATAGAGAAAATAGATTTCACAACTCATAGGTGCAATCATAATACTACAATTAATGGCTTAGAAGATGAAAATGAGATCAATACCACTGCCAGGAGGAATCTAAGTGACAGGTATAACCTCACTCTCATAGGAAGTAACACATGCACAGTCTCCAGAATTCAAGAAAACAGGATCCACTAATTCCAAGGTTCAAAGGGAAAGTCCCTACCTCAGAGACCTGCCTCCAATAAAACAATTAACACATTGCCACTAGCATTTCAGAAAGCAGTATACATGGAGAGCTGCTGAATACAAAAGAATATGCATTAGTTCAGATGCTGAGATTTCAGAAATAGCACACATGTACACACTGAGCACCATCACACGCAGACACTGCCCACCAAAAACCAACCTACATGTGCTTCAGCTCAATTGAACAAAATACACAACATGAATTTTGACTTTTCAGGACACAACTGCTTCTACCTGGAGTTCAACTATTGAAAGCAAGTCTTCATTTGGTTCCAGAATGGTCCAGCAGGAATGCTGCATCTGAAGTTGAAGCTGGACTTGAGCTTGACTCTTGCAGGTCATATCATTTACTGAGTAGGACACAGTTGTGTTGTGCATAGCGCAAAGATTTCAGTGCTTATAAGCTAAGCTCCACCCAGACCAACAGGACTGAAGGCTGAGGTGACCATGACTGATAGTCATGGCTCCTTCTTCCGCCCTGCACCATCAGTTCCTAGATAGACTGCCTTCATCACAGCAACATCAGATAGCCAGTACCACACAGAACACTCCATGCTGGCATTTTCTGTAATACCAGAGTGTCACAGGAGGAGGGCAGCAATGTCTAAAAGCACATGGGGAGAGCAGGAATAACAGACCAGAGCCCAGCTTTTTGTGTTGCAGTGAGAACTCTTCAACCTTGGCCTATGCGACAGGCCCCTTCACCGTGAGCACCTAACAAACTCCTCAGGGTGATAGTGCAGGGATCCTTTGCCATTCAGGGACCATGCCCACTAGCAGGAGAGAGCTCATAGGCCTCACACCTTGTGGGTTGCAAATAGCCCCACCCAGCAGTTCACCAATCACACAGTTGCCCTTCAATCAAAGACCAGCACCGGTCCCAAACTGTTCAACTTGAGAGATGCCAAGCCACATCCACACAGATGCTCAGCCTAAAACAGTGCCTACACTAAACCAGGCTTCAGTCACCTCAAAGTAACAAAGGCACATACTCTTCAGTAGGGCTCATAAACTTCCCATTTTAGACTCCAACACTGTTTCACCTGAGAGCCCGAACTATATCCACCTGTCGGGAAGCCCATCATTCTTTAGTACAAACCTTGAGATGAGCAAGTTGACATGCTTGGCACCATCCTCACCCCAAGCAGCCCAAAATTACAGCACTCTATTAACTGCTGGTCTGCCCCACATTCTGGTTTCCATGATGATGCACCTCTCTTTGTTGAGGCAGCATATGTCCATAGCTGTAGGAAATCAGTGAGTGTGGAGCCTGCCTCTTGATCACTATCTTGCAGGGGCCACAGCCCATGGCTGGGTTCCTGGTTATTGGGCCTGGCTCACAGCAAGGCCCTGCCTCTTCCTTCTTTCAGAATTCTGGCCTGATGACAGACTCTGAAGACTTGGATTGGAATGCTGGAATCACTTGTGTTGATTTTCCTGCCAAAGCAAGCGTGCAAATGTCTAGGTTCAACAAAGGGAAAGATGGAGGTGAGAGTCTGGGGCACATTGCTATCTTGGTGAAGTTGGCATGGGTGGTGCAGGACAGATTTTAACACTGGCAGTGTAGACAATTGCATCTAAATGAGGGACATGAATGTTCCTCTGTGGTGACCCTGATTGCACAGCAACCTTTCGTGTCTTCTAACATCCCAAAATGCCTTCCAAGCAATTTCCATTTAGTTCTCTAAAGAATAGTTGTTATACATTGGAAAGTCACAGATGACACACTATCAAATATTGAAATGGAAATATAGAATGCAGGTTATATGGACCTATTCAGCATCAGCCTTTTTTAGCCTATGTGTTTCCAGTCTTGTCCCACCTCTTTAGGAATGAATATGGACAATGACATTTGTATTTGATTTCTGGCTATGCAGACCTCTCTCCTATACTTGATCGTCCCAGCCCATCCTGCTTTTGATGGCTTTGCCTTGCATGTCTCCCGTCTGTATGCTCTGGAGGTGAAGATTTTGCTTTAATCTACCTCTGAGAGCCCACTCAACTGGCTTTTTATGAGTGCTAGCAGTCAGAGACCCTGGATAACGCTGATGCTTTTGAGAATAGAGGCCTAACAAAGAAAGAGAGGGCCAGGAGAGATAAGTAGCGACTAAAAAGCATTCTTGGGATCAGACTCAGAAATATTTGATTAACACCATTCATTATCTTGAAAACAGTGACTGTCAGAGGCTGCTGACATGAGATCCTAGAACTGCAACAGAGTTAAAGCAGAGAAAACGTGGAAAATGTATGAACATTTGACAATAACCATGGGATAGCTAAATCATAAATAAAAGTACAACCAAGTTTGTACATAAATTGCTTATGTTTTTGAAGTCAGAGTAAAAGAGATAAAGAGACAGAGAGACCAACCCGTACATTCACTCCCCAGTCAGTGCAGGTGAACCTGGTTAACCTCAGAAAATGGAAGCTTTGATGTGGTTAGAACAATTCCAAGCATTAAGGCCATTACCTGCTACTTCCCCAATTGCACTGGCAGGAGATGAATTAAAAGTGTCTGGTGGAACTAAAACAATCCCTGCTATTCCTGGTCAAATCAAATGAATCAGCAGGATGGATGGTCCTTGGTCTGAGTTCACCTCCCAAGCTCCCAGTAAAATTCCCTTCCCACCTGGTTGCTGGTGGAGTTCTGGTTGCTGGTGGAGTTCAGACTGCGCTTTAGCTGAATGCCACTGGAGTATCAGTCACTACAACACCACACCGTTTTGTGCTTTGCTTTCCTGTGTCTGACAATGTCCAGGTACCCTTTTGCTTTTGTTCTGCCCTCTCCTATTTCCTGGAACGTGTTTGCTCTACTTCAGCCTGATTAAATGTTTTTCCATCCATTTAAACAGTTGCTAACTGTTCCTCCATCTTGATTCTCTTACCTCATAATTAAAGGGAATTAATATGTAGCTTCTTAAAAATTACACAGACATTCAAATATTCCACACTATTTAGAAATATATGACATTTTGATATACACATGCTTTGTGTATTTTTTCAAGCAGCAGGAGCTTTATTTTGTTTTTCAAGCAAAACGGATATGTTGCTTTTATTAGCATGTTTTTATGTAAAATTTAGACAATGCAACTACTAATATTCAATATCTTCTGTGACACGGAATAATCATGATTCTAAAGCAAATCTTACAGATCATATCATGGTCTCACATCAAGTAATTCTATTACTCTATCTTCTCCTCTTGGTTTCAAGAAAAGATAGAAACATTAAAATCAATACTAGGTTTCCATTCGATGAAATAAATCACGAATAAATTTAGCTTTGGCAGAGCTGTCATCCTGCAACTATTGGTTGGGCCATTGGAATGGAGTGACATCATCAATTAATGATAGAATTTTCTGGTACCTTGGTGAGGACTTATAACATTCCTGACTCAGTGTTGACTAGAGGGCAGGACATTAGGCAACTATTGGAGAGGATATCAATGACATTTGTTGTTTTTGAATATTCTAATTTTATTTTGATTCACAATTCACTGACTATAACAGCAAGAATTTAGAGGACAAGTAGCAGCTTTGAGTAATTTCCTACTGTTGGGACCATGAAGCGCAAGCATAAGACAAAACATCTGGAAGGAACAAACTGTGCACCATCTGCAAAGTCTAAAATGGGTATGTCTGGGAATAGTCTTTGACAAAGGGTAGTCTGGTACTGACATCTGAAAGACAAGCAGGGATGCAGCTACTTGTGGTGGAAGGAGAACAAAGATGAAAAGAAAAGAGCAATGAGTGAACAAATGCTTTGATTATTGCATTCAAAAAACAATTTTCTTGATCTAAGTATTCATATGAATTGTTTCCTGCCTCTCTGAATTAAGAGGAACTGCTTGTTTTCAGCTTCTCCAATGCTTACCTCCAGCACATAGCTAACAATGCCACATAAGTTTCCCTCCCTTTGTCCTTCCTAACTCCATTTTGCATGTTTCTTTCATCCATATTTGACATCTGCATATGTCATTGAAAGCAAATTTCTACACCACACACTCTTTTATGCCACACAATTTGCCAACTTGCATTGGCCTACATGGTAACATTCACAAACTCCAGACATTAACGTACAACCATTGGATTCGAGCTGTTCACAACACTCATGAATTCATAAAACAAAATAGCACATACTTAAAAGTATAATATATTCAACAACAGCATAGCTTCAAAACAGATGCAATCCAACAAGTGACATATAACTACTGTGTCCACAAATTTGTCAAGACACTGAGAAACCTAGAATTTACTTAAAATTTCTGCCATAAGTTTTGAGTGGCCTCTGTCATAGCCCCTGGCATGCATGAAATCACCTTCACTCCTGTGACAGCAAGATTTATGAGTATTCCCATGAGATAAACAACATGTGTGTTATGTGCTGTACTTTGGAAAACAGACAAATAAGATGTCACATCCCAAGGTTAACTTGTTGTCATTTTCCAATCAGTATCCAAGAAGCCTCATGAAGATGCTCCTGAGATGTGTGTGGAGGTTTCAGCATATCCCACATATGAAGGAGAATGTTGCTCCACCTGCGATGGTGTATATTTTGTTTCTGCTTGGAATGAACCCATTCTTATCAAACAAGGTAAGGTGCAAACGCAAGCTCTGAGCGCTGAAGTTATAATTTAGGCAGCCAACTCAATGTATACTCACTCCAATTTCTCATCACAATGACTGCTTTACAGCAGAGCGAATAGATTAAAGGCTTTGAGAAACGACACATAATTAGTGTAGTGCCAAGGACAGCTCATAGCTCCTCAGACCAAATAACCTTTTCATCAGCAGAAGATCTGCAAGTGAGGCCAGGTGCATAGATAATGCTTATGGAAGCCTATTTGGAGCTTCCACACACACTTTTCCCAAACTCACATGTTCAATCATCCCATTATGAAAAAAAAAAAAAAACTAAAACATTTTGCCTAACTCATCAATTAATTTCCATTTGCATTCATCCTGCCCTTCACTACCCTGTATTGACTGCATAATAAGATATTTATACCTTGAAGTCTGTAGATTATAACCATGGGTAATGGATACACTGCATCCCATTCCAATAAAACTGTCTAATTTTAGGCTTGACAACAACTGGGTATATGACAAGAATTCACTTTCCTTTTCTAACATGCAATTATTATACATTGTATATTTTAAAGGAATACAGAGCCCCTATCAATCTCTCCTTCTTTTTCCCCATCAACTTTCCAGCTGAAACACACCTTCATATTAGTGACAGTTTAGTCACAAACATACATTCACCTCACAGGTCACAAAGCCACAGAAAATTCAACTCTTGAAAATGCAAAACACATGGATAAATGCACTGCAACACACAAACACACACACACACACACAACACATAAAATACACTCTGTTCATGACAGACTATGCACAAATCCAAAATGGAATGGTGTGACACTGATATATACAGGAGTGTATAAAACTGTCATTCAAATACATTCAATTTCCTTCTAAACTCAATATTCACTGCAATATTCAATTTAATAAGCACTTAATAACATATTGGGTTCAACACAATATGTGCTAATATGATATGAGGGCACATACAACCAGAACACTGAATGCAGTGACATATTGTCCTGCAATGTGTGAGTCCAGTGTGTTAATCAGAAATAAAACACATTCCTGACACAATAGCTAATCTCAAGATTTGTGTACCAAGTTTTAAACTATTTTAACAATCAATAGCATCAATGATCTGAACATTCACAAAGATGTATATTCTTTAGAAACCATATTTGAAAAAGAAAAAAAAATGTATATTGCTTCATTTGAGCCTGTGTTCATATTGAGGTGAAGTGAAGAGTGAGTGTTAAAAATGTAGTGGAGGTAAAGAGTCATAAACATTATCCAACGAAGTTGTGTCTGAGGTTCATGGTACAAAACACTGAGAGACACAAGACTCCTGCACATGCTAAGTCTGTTTCAGTTCCTTATGTCTAATCCAGACTCTGGCAAATGTGCACACATTGAGTTTAGGTTTTTAGCGGGATAAGCTTTATTTTATTCCCTCAGATTAACTTGTGAAATCACAATGACACATCAGATCTTGGCTAGAAGTGTTCTAAGAATTTTCTATTTGTCTTAGAAAAGTTGAAACCGCTTTGAACTCAAAAATGAAAGCAATTGCAAAAGAATGGCCTACCCATGGCTTAGATATAACCTCAACGCAAGCTTAGTGAATTTCTCTACTCTGTATTAACAAGTATCACAAATTGGCACAAACTAAAACAAAATACAGCAAACTCTTCTAACATAGCTCAGCCTGTGTAGGTGAAAATGAACTCAGCCTATGACATGGGCTACCAAGTAATTACACAAGGCCTACTTTTTCAGTGGCTTAAGAAGAGAATGACCTTATGTTTTGTACGTACATTCTTTGTGCTATACCACCTTAATTGCTCAGTTCTAACCCTTGTCACTCTGCTGCTTCTCCTAGAAATTTGATTTTTTGATGCATCTGCCTATTATGTCAATCCGTAATTGTAATACAGAGTCATCTTTGAATTATAAAATGTTTAATTTTCTCACTTCTAACAATCCCCATTTTACACACTTGGTGACATTAATAAGCTTGAGAAAGCAACAATAAAACAACATGAGCTGAGAGCATTTCATAAAACAATTCATAATCTTAAAACAAACATGAAACAAAAAAGCAGATGTATGGAATAATGAATGAATACTTAAACACCACACATGGATAAATTCTAAGAGATAAAGAGCTTTAAAATAAAAATTCCCCATAGCTACGATGAGTATATAAACACACACACACACACACACACACACACACACACACTGATAAAATAAAAACAACAAACACAGCTAAAATGATATTTATTCATGATTTTCATTTGACCGCTGACCAGGGAATAAATAAGAGTGATCAAGGGAAAGCATATCTGATTTTAGGTATGTTGAAGCTAAGTTCATTCCAATTATATCATGCCACATGTTGACTGACAATATATACACTGCATGTGCTATTCTGTACAGAGGGACACATCTTTTCACACCGCATTTCAAAGGCCACAAGAACAGAATGCCACAGTGAAATTTTCCAAATGTTGGTTCTGGTGGCTTACTGATTGGCACAAACAGATTCTTTTTCAGCGAAGGAAAAATAAATAATAGCCCAAAAATCTTACACATAAAAACAGAAGGAATATACATATCACCTGTAAATGTATATACACAGACATATATGTGTGCATATTCATACACATTTATAAGTTGCTAAATATGCATAAAAATATTGTGAAAATAACCTCAACCAACAAACAAATAAGAAAAGAATTGAACACTCTTGCTTTTGTGCTTTGCTGGGGCATATATCTCAATCAGCATCAGAAAGAGCAAGAAGTAGCAATGTAGATTTACGGTTTATCACAGTTAACCTTCTTTCCTATTTTTTCCTGCAATTTTAAATGTCAGTCACAACACTAACATAAATATTTGCTCTACTATACTTTGAAATTACAAGCAAATCCAATGATGCCACAGCTCAAGGCTGACAGGATGTCATTTTTCACACAGCAATCCAAACACCTCAAGAGGACACTCAAGGTCATCTAACAAAACAAGGAGAGAGTTGCTCCATTTCAGAAGAGGTCTCCTTTGTTTCAGCTTGGACTGAACCCAGTAATATTGAAGAAGATGGTAAAGAAGAGCACATGTGAAGGCATAATTGGTGATGAGAGGTTAAACTCATCCACAAAGCTCAAACACTATTCTCTGCAGATTCTGAAACCAATGAAATTAATCAGGGTCCAAGCACTAGGATGGAGATCTGGAGAGAGATTCCTTGGGAATGCAGCCCCAGTTACAGGACATATGTCAGTGAGAAACTTGGATATCTCTAAATGGTAACCTGGGCATTTTAGAGAAGAATAGAAACTTCTTCAGAGGCTCCCCCATACATTGAGAATGAGCTCCTGCCCAGAAAATTACCTGTTTTGCTCCACTAAATGTAGAAGAAATCTTTTACCCCTCTAACACATCTTCTAAAATGTTTTTTCATTTGTCATTGTCTGAGGAGCCTAAAGATGCATTGTAAATTAAACTTTGCTTTATATTTGCCTTTCATAGACAGCCATCGACATCACAGGACACACCACTAATAATCAAGTTAGCTTTTTAGATACATGCAAGTGGAAAGGGAAATTCTCTAGGCTTTTCCACATTGCAATGTTTGTTTTCTAAGAGAGTAACACAATCAGAAAGCTTTTCAGCTGAGACTATGCACAAGCCACAACTATGGACACAAACCACCATGCACCACACACACAAAAAGCATCTAGCATAGAAAGAATAGAAATCTAATATGCAGATTTATTCAGATTAATGCAATAGCATATATACACTGTTCATAATATGTCACAATGTATATATAGCATATTTAATATAAGATATAAAGACACCATCACTCCTGACGGAATTGTCCAGGACATGTGCCATGGTCTGTACTGGGGTGGACAATGTTGGCTTTATTGAATGATGAACAACTAGCTTCACTGTATAATGATGTTACATCAACGCTTAAAAGTTAGTCTCATGCATGAGTAACAGCATATTAACTAGATGTGCTTTTCTTTTGAAAACCTTGACAATTAGATGGTGTAGCATTAAAAATTACTTGTTTTCATTTTCTGTCTCACAATTTCAAAAGGCTGAAGACAATGCTTCTGAGATGTCTGCAGCACTCCAAAGATATCTTATCAAAAAAGGGGATAATTTTCCCAACTTAAATGATGGATCCTGTGTTTCCGACTGCATTGAACCCATCATTATTGAAGAAGATGGTAAGACACCTTGTAGGTAAAGCCTAAAACAGAGACAGATGATTGAATTCAACTAGCCCATACACTATCCAGTCCAGTTTCCACTCACAATGTACTGCTTCAGGATACAGGCTCTAGGATAAGGACTCTGGGTAATGATTCATTGGGAATGTGGCAGAATGGAGGGCATGGTTCATGAAAAGCAAGTCGGATGCACAGAGGTAAACCTCCCACACAAATTACAAGGGCAGGAATGGGATATATGGAAACCTCTCCAGAGCCATATTTACACTCATGGAGCAAGATCCTGCAAACAAAATTGTCTAATTCATCTCACCACACTGTGGTTATCATTTTGCTTCTAACAAATCCTTGTAAATACAACTTCATTCACAATGTCCCTACACACCTTATGAGGAATTGCACATTGATCTTTTGAAAATTGACTTTCATAGACACACATGAGCCTGATAGGTTTCAATTTGCTATGTTTCAAGCCCTAAAAAGAACAGCATGAGAAGGAAATATGTCTATGTATTGCCAACAGGTTTTAGGAAGTGCTCAAGCAGCGAACATGCAAATATAGAAGCCATACTACTAAATCCACAGTAACATAAACGTGTAAATACATAGGCTGGCACCACAGAACACAGGCATATAAAATTTATATATACCAAATGTATATATGTATGCCTAACAGTAAACACATACAAAAGTGAGAATTGTGAAAGACTTGAATTTTTATTGTTTGGATTGAACATCTGCCTTAGTCTACATGGCAGTGGACCAATAGGAAACAATCAAGATTCATGGATGGGAAAAGACACCATCACTCCTGAAACATACCGACATAAGTATGGTCACATGCAGAAAGACATATTGACAGCAAGTGTTCTTCCTTTTTTTTTTTAAGACTTGCTCATTTTTATTGGAAAAGCAGATATACACAGAGGAGGAGAGACAGAAAGGGAGATTTTCCCATCCAATGGTTCACTCCCCAACTGACTTCAAGATACTAGAAATGAGCCTATCTGAAGCCAGCAGCCAGGATTTCTTCTGGGTCTCCCATGCGGTTGCAGGGACCCAAGGCTTTGGCCATCCTCATCTGTTTTTCCAGAAAAAAAGCAGGGACTGGATGAGAAGCATTGCTGCTGGGGTTAGAACTGACACCCATATTGGATCCTGGCCTGTACAAGGCGATGGCCTTAACCACTACATTTTCACGCTGGGCCCAGCACGTGCTAGCCTTTGAAAACATGGACCACTCAGATGAAGCCACATTTAAAGATTGTTGTTGTTGTTTTTTTTTTCAAACAGCATTCCAGAAGCCTCAAGAAGATGCTTGCGAGATATGTGTGGAGGTCCCAACTCATCTTACAAAAGAATCAGAGAGTTCTGTCACATCCGAAGATGCCTACTTTTTCCAGCATGGGTTGAAGCCATTATCATCAAAGAGGATGGTAAGGGAGATGTTATGGCATGCTCTATTGTAGAAAAGAATTGCGATTTTGTCACTGTCATCAATCTCTACTTAACACGCTTTGTTCACCATGGAATACTTCAGGGCATAGGAACTAAAATGAGGTCTATTTGCTGAGAAACAATGGGAATATGGTCCCAAGAATAAACCACAGCTCCTAACTATATATCAGATGTGAGTGATTAGACATCTTCATGTGATGTCATGGTCAGGGATGAAATTTATGGAAACTGACCAGAGCCCCATCCAATCAATGGGGACAAGCTCCTGTATACAATATATCTTAAATCTCTCTTCTCAGGGTGGAAAATGATTTTTCTTTTTTACTAAGCCACTTAAATGCATGCACATTCTGCTATCATCTCATCCCACCCTCCACCACAGTAAATGCATGGTAACATAGTAGCAACCTCTGACCTTCCAGCTATTGTGCTCTTGGATGTTCTGCTGCCTAATAACAGAAAGTGTATTTGCAAATAATGGATGTGCTTTTGGAATTACATTGACGTGGAGCCACCTGAAACACAGGAGTCTGCAGCTGTAACATGTTCAGTTCTTCAAAGCACTAAACATGGTAGGCATATTATGTTACCATCAAGATACTGGTTCTGACTTCTCTTTATCACAAATCCTGACATGTTCAACATTGTTTCCAGATCTGAATCTACAAGTACATGAGCCACAAGTTTAAACATACATCAGATGAATATGTGCATGGGCATGCATGCACCCACACACACTGTACACACATAATGTAATATATCATAGAGTAAAAAAATAAATATGTAGTATACATGCTGAGTAAAAAAAAAATGCTGCTTGCCAGCATTCAGGACATAAAATGAAATAGTTTTATACACTGTGGTTGGAGTCTCTGTTCAGGGTAAGTGCCATCATTTGATTGGTTTACTCTGTGACTAAAAATAATTTTGCAATATTCCAATATTTACATATTTTGAAAGAAACCCAGAGGAGTTAGAGACTGATGAACAATGGGCTGATTATTTATTTTCAGAAATAGACAAAATGCAGCTGATGCCACAGCTAAATTTTGAAATGCTGTCATTTCTCACACAGCCATCCACAAGTCTCAAAGCGGCACTCCTGAGATGTGTGTGGCACTCAAAGGGTGTCTAATGAAAGAAGGAGAGCATTCCTGCAGCTCAGATGAAGTCTCCTTTGTTTCTGAATGGATTGAATGTGACAATATTGAATATGATGGTAAGGAAGGGTGTATGTGAAAGCTGAAATGTCAACCGCAGTTTTAATAAAGCCATTCAGCCCCATCACTATCACTTCACTTTCTCCTCCAAATGCAGTTATTCAGGACACAGGCACTGTGATCAAGTCGTTGCACAAAGACTCATTGAGAATATGGTCCCAAAGGTAAGTCACATCTACACAGGGCTAAGCCAAATATGAGTGGTGAGTGGGAGATCTCCACTTGAGCATACAGGCACAGAAGCCATGCAGTGCATGGACCCCTGTAGAGTGATTTACCTCCTAATGGGAGCATGCTCCTGATCAGAAAATCAGCTGCTTCAATCCACCTCACTGTGGAAGAAATCTCTTTTAGAGATGTAGATTCACTCATGTTAGGTTTATACTGCAAAGGATTTGCAGATTTTGCCTTGTGACAATTGACATTCACAAACAGTTATGGCTTCAGAATCATGGCTCTGGCAACACTTTCAGCACTTCAAAGAACTGTGTGTTATATGACCTCAAGTATGCTCATCAGCTCATGAAATAACTTTCCCTCTGTGGACTGACAAAATTAATAAATTTGTGAGCATAGCAAAATCAGAGATGTAGACCATACACTGAACACATGAATCAGTCCTCACACAGTCCACACACACTCAAATGCATACACTAAAACACATATATACACACACATTCAACAATGAATACATGCAGAATGAATACATTATCTGTGGATGTGTAGACCTATGCATCTGCACAATTCCATAGATTCTTGTTACTATTGATCATTGGCCAAGTGCATGTTCCTAGAAATGCATGATTTGGTGCTTTGGACAAGGCACATGCCTCAGTTTGTGTGAAATTTCCATGAAGGAAATAATCTAGAGGGAAACAATGTCAAATACACTCGAGACAACAGCAAGTCCCATGAGTGCTCTTGTGATCAACAGCATATTCACTTGATGTGCTCTTGTTCTGAAAACAGAGACAACTCAGGCGATGCCACATCTGTAGACTGCCAAGTAGCCATTTTGCACCCAGCATTCAAAAAGTTTCCAGAGGAGGCTCCTGAGATGTGAGTGACACCATGAGTGTGTCTTAGGAAAGAAAGAGAGCCTTTCTGCATCTCACTTACATTCTGCTTTGTATCAACTTGCATTGAATATATTCTTCTCACAGAGGATGGTATGCCAGATTATAAGGCAAAGCCTGAAATCCATGAAGGCTTGCAGTTAGGCACAAAAAACAGTATTTCCTCAAACTACACCAACACAAAACATACTCCTCAACACAGTCTCTAGGAGGAGCTCTCTGAGGGGTGATCCTTTGGTGATGCATTCCAAGGAACAAGTCAAAGCTTGTTGAGCTTACTTGAGCACCAAGTAAGGTTTGAGAGTAGTGGGAATCGTCATGTGAGGACATGGGAGTGAGAATAACACAGATCTTTCCAGAGCCTCCCCCATGCATTGGTGGAGTCTCACAAGTTCACATGCTCTATTAGGCCTCATTGTGGAAGGAATCTCTTTATCTTTAACGAATCCTCACAATGCATTTCCATTCACTGTGTCTTTGCCAGCTCACTAAGTCTGAGCATGCACACTCATAGAAAGACATCAACAGTACAAGTCAGAACAACTGTGAACACTTCAGGGCTTCTATGCACTGTGTGTGATATAATATCACTTGCTTTTGCACATGCTATGTCTCATGTGTGTATGGCACACCCTCTGGAGACTTTTCAAAGCTTCCTGTATTGATGCAATACACAGAATCAAAACCATATTACATATACATATGTACACAGAAAATCTAAGAATAACACATACACACATACAAACTACACAAATCCAATTACATATAACATTGAGATGCTCTATATTCATATATATATATGTATATATATATATATTCATATATTCATTCATATATATATATATTCATATATTCATTCATATTCATATATATATATATGAATGCACACACACACACACATATATATATATATATATATATATATTGGCAGGTACTGTGCCGATCAGAAGCCGGTAGCCAGGAAGTCTTCCAGGTCTCCCACACTGGTGCAGGGTCCCAAAGATTTGGGCCATCCTCAACTGCTTTCCCAGGTAACAAGCAGGGAGTAGGATAGGAAGTATGGCCACTGGGATTAGAAACTGGCCAACAGATGGGATCCCTGTGCAACCAAGCCAATGTCCCTAGCTGCTAGGCCATGGCACAGGGCCCACGCCCTTCTCACTTTCAGAGAATGGGCTTTCAAAATAGTGATGGGACCAGATGTTATCTCTGATATAAGTCAACCTTTGTGCCATAAAAGATAATAAGCTCCGTGAGTTCACCCATGTTCATTCTCTGTTGTGACCCACTGAAAAGAGCAAAAAGGTGAAACTGGAAGCTGAGAGGAAGGTATTCTTAGGGGAGGAGTACTGGAAGGAATGGGTGATCCACTAGCTCAGAGGAACACTCATTGAGGCCAGGAGTACTGAGTGCAATCAGGTGACATTGGGTGCATATAGTGCCTTTTTTTTCTCAGCCAAGGGCCCCTTGGCAGCCCTTTCCATCACAGAGCCCCACACCTCTCTGTATGGGGAGTCTTGTGTTTGTTCTTCAGTCATAAACATTTAACAGATTTCAGGGTCCATTTTATAGTAAGTGGGTACAATCATCTGAGGGAAATGATTACCAGAGCCAGGGGAGAGGACTAATCAGGTGGGAGAATGAGCTGTAACAGAGTTAGGAAGAGAATGGTAGGATGATGTGGTCTCCATTGGCTGGGAGAACAAATCCTGGGCCTGTGCTTGTTGCCTTCTCCCTGGGGGCCTTGCTCAGTGCTCACTGATCCCTTCGAACAAGAGGGACCAGTAAGCGATGCATCTTGGTGTGAGATGTCTGACCTTCACGTGCAGGCAAGTCCCTCTGCAATTCTGCACAGCATCATATCGGAATAGCAGAGAGGAATCCAGACAGGTAAAACATAAAGCAGTAACAGTGTCAGCCACGAGCACAACAGGACACCGTCTTTGCACTGTTGACCCCTTGCAAATCTCTCCTGGGGAGACAGAGCACTGCAATCTCAGCTGAGAGAGAGTCCTCATGAGGCTGAGAAAGTGGTGGGCAATGGAGGTGGAGGGGGATGTGGCAAGGGGCCAGTCTCAGGCCTTGGCTGTTGGCAATTGGCTCCTGTGCCCAAGATGGGAGTTGGGCCTAGGGACAGAAACATCTATTCCCACTTGGTTGTGGACAGCATCCCAGATGCCCACAAGGGTCTGCAAGAGCTGGGAGCCACCCATATGGGCACAAACAAAACACTGTCACACCTTGTTATAAGTAATATTAATAACTGGAGGAGCAGGAGAGACTGAAGAAAGGCAAGATAGAATTGCTGTGTGCCCAGAAGCACAGCAGGCCACAGGTGACAAACTCTTCCAGAGCTTCTCACCACTTCGTGGGGAATGGACACCATGACAACTTACCAGGGTTTGGATCCTTTTGGAGACAAACACAGAGAGAAAGATCTATACCCTCCCAGTGTCTACACATAGACTATACTGGATTGTCCAAAGCAAGACTTCCCGGGGGCACGGCCTTAGCCAGGTGCGGAGCGAGGCAGGGGTCAACACCCTGGGATGCCTTAACCATCAACTATCAGCATGGAGCTCTGAGGCTGTCGGCCTCACTGTACAGCTTCTTGTGAGGAGCAGACCCAGTCAAGCAAGACCTAAGGGGGCACATCCCTGCAACTGCCCGACATTCCCGAGGTGCCAAGGCCATGTCCCACAAGGGAAGAGTGGGAATGACGGGCATATCTGAATCTCGAAATTTAGCTGTAAACATCAGTTCTGGGACATTTCATGGGGTGGTAAGTGGGGGCCACAGAAATTAAGGCATCTTCAATTTCATTTGAAATGCAGGTTTACAGAAAGAAGGAAAGTCAGAATGATCTTCTATCTGCTGATTCATTCAATTTTCCATGATCATAAGAAGTGGACTCATCCATAGCCATGATCCAGGTGCTTCTCCTGGATCTCAAATGTTATCCAGAGTCTCTCCAGGGGCTCAGCTCACCATCTACTGCTTTCCCAGGCCACAAGCAGAAAGCTGGATCAGACACAGAGCATTTGGCTCCTGAACGGGCATCCTATGGAATGCTGCCGTCACAGATAGTCCTTTACTCATTATGCTACAACACTGTTGCCTCAACTCAAAATTTTAAAAGTTATTTGGGCTGCTGGAAATGAATAGAACCTTCGAAATTCACCTCTTTGGCGCTGTGCTTATAGCTGGCCTAGCAGCATATCACCTATAGGTGGCCCAGCCATTGCAATCTTTTGGGGAATGAGTGAATGCATACAAGATCATTCTGTCTGCATCTCTCTCCCTCACTGCTCACATCCAGACTGCCCAGGGAGTTGACTGCCCCGAGGCCATGGAGGGGCGATAAGGAGGAAGGCCTCTCTTTTCTCTTCCTCTCCCTTGGTTCCCCCTAGCTCCTCCTCTGCCCTCTGCAGTTCTAGCTGTACATCCTCTGTGGAGACACTTGACACCAAGTGCCAAATTCATACACAGGAAGGTAGGGAAACCTGCAACATCATTTCAATAAAAACCCTGGAGCATCTCAGCTTTAACCAACTTATTCTTGCAATACATATCAAATGTCAGTCACAAGTCCAAGCTTAATTTGAAAACTGTTTGTGAGATTCTACTATAATCAGGAAAAAGTTCATTAGCTCTCTGTGAACTCAAGTAAATCTGTGAAAATCTGAAGAAAATGTTAAACATAAATTTAAATGGTAGAGGGAGGTCAAGATGGAGAGATCTTCCATCTTCTGTTCATATTTCCAGTGACAACAATAGTCAGGACTGGGTCAGGCTAAAGCCAGGCGCCAGGAAATCTACAAGGTCTCCCATGTGGGTGCAGGGACCTAGCCTTTGGCTTGTATTTTGCTACTTTCCCAGATGCATTAGCTGTGACTTGGTCACAAGCAAAGTGACTGTAATAGCCTAGTGTTCTGATATGGTGTGCTGGCATACATCTTTCTGAGATGATCTATCTCATAGCACAAGCTGCTGAGCCATTCTAAGAAGCTCCTTCAGCTGTATCTCTGTCATTCTTGGATTTGAAAAATTCTCCATGGCCATAGAGTGGGCTTTGCCTGCCTCCTTTTCCTTTTTCTCTCCCCTTCCCCCCGCTGCCCCCCTCCCCCCGAGCTAAATGTCTCATTGCCGCACAATGGGGAGAAGAGAAGAGAATATCCCTTGACAAGAGATTCTGCATGTAGGGCTCTGCAGCAGGGGCACACAATCAACAAAAGGAAGATTAGTTATGAGACTGAGCAGACAGAGCCTACTAACTGAGCCAGTAAGGGGCCTGAGTCCTACTCTCATTGCTTGGTCAACCCACTGCATGTTTGTCAGTCCTGGGGTTCCTGGGCTTTTACATTGTGTGTGTTATAAATTTCTGCAGGACTTTGTCCACTCCTAGCTACAAAATTCTAGTTAATCAATACCCTTTGCATCACCTAAGGACATCCTGTCTAGGGACCAACCATTGCCAAACCCACAGACTCCACAATTTAGCAGCTTAAATTAGCAAAGATTTTAGGGAGGTAATGGGAAAATAAGAGGACATTCTTTAAGAAATGGTGAAAAATGCATCTTCTGAGATACTATTTGTGAAGTTCAATTGTTTTCAATCCCATCTCTGTTGCTTCCATTTTCCATGAATTTCTGGAATCACCCTCATGTTTTAGTATTATGAGTATTACCAATTTGTGGTTGCAGAGCTGAGGAACAGCCTACCTGTATGAACCTCTCCTGGCTTGTGGCTGCCAGGGAGGACACTGCTTATGGTCAGCTCAGAGGCAGACTCTTTGGATTGTCCCAGGGGACACCGCTCTCTCACAGGTGGCTCTAAGCTGGAGGGCTTGGTTTGACTGGAACTGTTGGTTGAACGCCTACTCTGTGTAGAAGACTTCTTGTACCTGAGCTCCCATGGTGATAATCCTAGGCTTCCTTCTTCCCTGCTAGGACATTCATCCAGGTATAACAGTGAGGTAGGCATGGGCACCTCTGTCCCACCCTCATATAGCTTCCCAGAACTAGAGCTCACCAGAGTGCAAACTCAGGCTCTCTAGCATAGGACTGAAGCTGGGCCATACACCCCTCCCAGTCTGGGAGGGTTGTTCTCCACATTTTTATCACTGAGCATGATAAGGGTACTTCCTATACCTCCAGAGGCCTGTGGCGTGCTTTGACGAGCTGAGGCAGTAATGAGGACATGGATAAGATCTGGGGATGAAGCACTGACAGCAGACCAATGATGGTGGAAATATCCCCATAGTTTATTACTTTTTATATGCTCTTTGAATATGATGACAATCAGTCCCATTACACCAGGTCCCCCTTTTTTTTGTTTCAAGGCAGGCTTGTATATGCCTGTCTTCAGTTGTGAACTGTCATGTTATCTGCCTTACCCATATCAGGAATCTCCATAGCATGAAGGAACCCATGGCTTGGTTTGGTCAGTGCCAGGCCCATCTTACTCATAACTGGCTACCATTCAATGTGTTGTCTGCTGCAGCTGCAGAAAACATAGTTGGGGATGCTGATGACCCTGTTCTATGGCTAGTCATGTCTTTGATGTGGTAGCCATTAGCTGACAGCATTTCACGGGCTTGAGAAACAAAGCACTGCGCAAGTGAAACATATATAAAGGCATAATGTAGGATAAGAGACCTATATCGCACAGCCTCTGCTGTTCCTCTGAGAAAAAATCAACCCACGCTTACAAAGCAAGCATGCCACCCAACGTGTTCAGTTGTTCCATTGCCCAGGCAGTCAATTCTGCAAGCTTATTCATTGTTACCAGAATAGCTGTTGTTTTGTGGCTGGTGACATACTGGCTATGATGTTCACCATTATGCCAAAGTCCATTTTAAGCTTTTCAGACCAACAGAGAATTCTCCATTAGCCCCTTCAGTCACAGAGAAGATTCTGGTCAGCTGCATAACAACAATATTAGTATTATGACTATTACCAATTTGTGGGTGCAAGCTGAGGCACAGCCTGCCTGTGTGTTGTAGGGTTTTTTAACCCCAAATATGGCAGCAATCTCAATTTCTATCTCGCAGGAAAAAGAATTTTCATGTGAACACAGTTAAATTTCAAAGCAAAATTTGTTAGAAAAGTTGAGAAAGGAGATTCTGTCCTAGTGACAGGGGATTCTGAGTTCCTCTGTCATCATGGCAGGAGTAAAAGCAAGAGAGACAAACCTGAATTAATGGTGAGGAGAGCAGCTTTTAAAAGTGTGCTTCAAAGAGGCTCTCCAAGGACAAAAGGAAATTTCTGATCCCCCTGGTGTCTGGCTTTGGGGCAAAAGACCAGACAGGTGTCAGACTTTGGACATTTCTGGCCTTGGGAATATGAGTAACACTTCCTCCAGTCCTTCAATGATAAGGAGATTAGGGTGATATCCTCCCACACAATGGCTGGAGATAATGGATCATGCTTCAGTTGGGGAATTAATATGCTAATAGCACCTTGTGACTTGGAAGAGTTGTGCTCTAGTGAATCCAAGACATGATGGGGAAATGCTGTTAAATATTTGAGGATAAATGATGACTTGGGGACACAGAGTATTCTAACTGCCTACTACCCAATATAACTCCAGCATTCCAACATGCTGTCAGGGTGCACTGGAATTCGGTGTCATTCACTTCAGAGGTGTTTCCTGTATGTTAGAGAGAAACATGGGGATAACACAGGCAGACACAAGCTTAAAGTTCAAGGAGCTGTGGATACCCACGTGAGCGAGTACCAAAGTCCAGAGGAGGGATGAAACTTACACATGTCATAGGAATAATTGCATTCCTGAAGAAGGAACAGCGGGCCACATGCCAGTGCATGTCCATGCCCCACAAAGCTGTCACATAGAAAAGGTTGGTATTTTCCCCACAGCATTTTAGTTGAATGATAAGAAAAAGCACAGGCAGAGATTGAGCTCTTTATAAAG
Organism: Ochotona curzoniae; assembly: GCF_017591425.1. Classification (NCBI taxonomy): domain Eukaryota; kingdom Metazoa; phylum Chordata; class Mammalia; order Lagomorpha; family Ochotonidae; genus Ochotona; species Ochotona curzoniae. The sequence goes on from NW_024465261.1 coordinate 272,301, forward strand.
GGAGGGCCAGACCCAAAAGAGCTAGTGACACTCACTAGACAGTCTGATCATCTGGTTTAAGGAGAAACTGGCAGGAAGTATCAGGTCCCAGGTGCTCATACGAGAAAGTGAAGAGAAAGAGAGTGATGCTTAACAAATACTAACATATTTATGTAATATAAAAAGGCCTAATATTGTTGCTTGTTGAGCCGATCTTCTGACTCAAATGCTACCAGCGTGGCCAGTACCCAAGTTTTCACAAGAGTCTGCAGCAGGAGCTTGCTGGACAAGTCTCTCAGAAATCCATCGTGGACTATTTTCATTTTCTGCATAACACAAACTAATCCTCAGCACCATATTAGGACAGGATCTGGGCCTTGTCCTGACCAGTCAAGGAACACTTGCAGAGCAGATATGTCTTCTGCTTCTGAGTCGGATTCCAATGACACTCCGCAAAAGACTGCCCTTCACCATCCAATGTTAGAAAATTTAAAATAAATAATACGAGGTTCAAAGAATCACAGGGAGTGCTATATTCCTGCTTTTTTGTTTTAGTAGGGTAATCCTTAGTAGTATTGTTGCAACGTTGCACAATATTTGAGAATATTGTCCTTGAGGCTATTAAGCAGAGGGTCCTTAGATCTGAGCTACCAGGTTGCTTACTCTTATACGGACAGTATAAAATGAAAGCTGTCAAATAATAGCTTTACAAAACATTTATCCCAAAGGACTACTGCTTGTTATAAATGGGACAGGAGTACAGGTTAATAATAAATGTATCAATTATGTAGTACATTTTGAAGACAGTTTGCTAATAATTTAAATTATACAAATTAATGAAATCTGTGTGAGGCCGGGCTGCTGGAGGTAACAAGAAGAGAGCCAGCTGGTGACTCTGAAGGAAGGCTTTCTCAGGAATTCCTCTGGATGGTTCGCAGGAAGCAGTGACGGAAGGTTTCTTGCACAGTGTCTCTGGTGCTGGCTTGTGCTGATACTGCAGGACACTCCTGGCATGAAACCTGCCCTCTGCTATGCCCATGCCCATGCCCATGCCCAGGAGGCCACTGCCTGGCTGTCTGCACACCCAATTCCTAGGCACTTTTAAGGATTGGAATTCAGTGGTGTTACATGGTCTGTCAGTCCTCGCTGGGTGTGGACCCTAACTCTGAGGTTCATCCATGTGGTTCCCATTTCACTGTCTGCACTGTGGATTTCCCACTCTGAGGGGATGCTCTTTCAGTGAAATGTGACAGCTATGCACAAGGCCTTCCTGTATGGGTGTGGGCAGGAGCAGAGTGCATTGTGATGTCCCATCCTATTTTGTTAGTATAAGCCATGTTTTAAAAATATGTATTTGTTTTAACATTTATTTCATTTTTATTGGAAGTCAAATACACAGATTTATGGAGGGTTAGAGATTTAGATCTTCTCTTCATTGATTAACCACCACCCACCCAAGCTCGTGCAGGAGATGATACAGAACTGATCTGAAGCCAGGAGCCAAAATTCTTCCAGTTTTCCCATGTGTTTTCAGGATCCCAAGGCTTTGGACCTTCCTGAATGCTTTCCCAGGTCACAAGCAGGGAGTCAAATGGAAAGCAGACATCCAGGATAGAAGCTGCATCATTATGGGATCTAGTCGTGTGCAAGCTGAGGACTTAATCACAGCAGGCACTAAGAGATTTCTGTTTTAAGATGAATATTTTCCTTGACAAAGTAGATTTGCAGAGAGGAGGAGAAGCAGATGGAAATGCATTCCATTAGCTGTCTCACTCCCCTGATGTCCACAATGGCCAGAGCTGAGCTGATTCAAAACCAAAATCAGGTCTCCAAGTGGGTTCAGACTCTCATGGCTTTGCACCATCCTCAGCTGCTATCGCAGGACACAAGCAGGGATCTGTATGAGAAGATGAGCATCTGCAATTTTATCTGGCTCCAAAGGTGATCTAAGTCTTTTTAATGCTAGGATTTAGCCACTGAGCTATTGTGTTGGAACTTGGGCTAGTTGTCGTTGTTGTTGTTATTGTTGTTCTTGTTATTTTTCTGTAATTTGCATGTGCATTTTCTTTTCCATGTGAACTTTCACACTCACTGAAACTCCTATACATATCTCATTAAAAGATAGATTGGTATTGTGAAAAAAAAAAGGGTAAACACAAACAAAAAATAAGATTTATTGGGTTCCCCTCATTTACTACTATGTCTACTGATAGTGCTTGCATAGCAATCTAATTCCTACTTTTGGCTTTGCCATAACTTACAGGTGCTGGTTTGAATCCTGGCTATTCCAGTTCAGACCCAGCTGACTACTAATGCACCTAAGAAAGCAGTATCAAATGGCTTAAGTGCTTGGGCTCCTGCACTCATATGGGAGACCAGAAGAAGCTTCATTTTCTGGGCTTCAGTTTGGCCTAGCCCTGACTATCAAAGTCACTTGTGTTTTGAAAATATGAATGTAAGATCTCTGATTATGCCTTTCCAATCAGCTTTATGAGAGGTACACAAATATATAAGTGTATTTATATACAGTATCAATGTATATGTACAGCATTCAGATCAGATTTATATCATAAATATACAGATATACACATTCCAAAATTCAGAAGTGTTGGGAGGACATGAAAGAGATCCCAGTTTCTCTTAAGAAACCAATCAGATGACAAACATTGGAGTTGATGGATAGAGCACCTAACCTACTCTGGCCAAGACATCCATCATATGCATCAGACATTCACTTTCTCCACCCTTTCATGTGGGCTCCCTCCTTATGTGTGGATGAAAACAAGATAGAAGTGATCAGCCTGGTCACCAGTGTGCAGGTATCTGTGGGTTCTCCTGGAGCAGTGACCTGAGGGAAGGCCATGTTGGACGTTTGCCAGATGTTTCATGATGATGATGACTGGATGGGCAAGAAAGTAGGTGGAAGTATAGAGAAGATTAAAGGGTGTTGTAATAGCCCTGAGAGGAGTGTGTGGTCTCGCAGCTCCCACTGGAAGAATCCTGAGAGGGAAAATAGCTAGTATATGGGGAATAGAATGACAGTTGATTTGAGAGCAGCTGGAAGATTTGGGTGCTGGCATCAAACACAGCAATACGGGATGGTGTTCAGCAAGGGATATGTGCGTGTGCTGGTGAACAGCAATGACTGCTTTGAGCTTGAGCGATTGGCCCTGAAGCCCTGGGGACCTGAAATAAGACACATTCTGCAGTGTCCCTTCAGTGCCACCAAGACCACAGTGACACAGTACTGAGTGCCACTGTCCTCACCTGTGAGCACATTCCTCACATACCAATCTCTTGCTTAACTGCAGCATAATCTGCTTCTCCATCCCCAGGGACTCTGAGACAGTAAGCCCAGCTATCCAGAATGTTGTTGTCAATTGCCTCTTATTGTTGTAACAGTGCCGCAAACCCTCCCTTCTTCATCTGTGTTTCCTGGAGTAGTAAGCAGTTGCCAAAGTGTTGTTTTTTGGGTGTTCATGTGTTGTGTAGTGAGCCACTGTAGCACTTTTTACTCACATAAGAGTATAATCCGGTATTGTTTGCACTGATAATGGCCATCCTTATGATTGGCCCTTTGCCCAGATTGGCCTGACTTGGTGACTTTTATACTGATTGGATCTGCTTGATATATAAGCTTTGAGCTTTTGGGAGGGGGATTGGCTTCAGCTTAATTGTATTAACAGACATAATGGTTTTAACCGAAGGTCTGAAACTTGTGCTCTGAGATGCTTTCCAGTGAGAGGTGATTTTTCTGCAGGACAGGACACACTGATGAGATAGCTGGCAAAGATGGTGTGGAACTCCATATGGCAGGAAACTTGCAGGCTTGGGTGCTGCTTGTGTTGGACCAACAGGCATGTAACAGCACTGTAACTTTGGTGGACCATGACCTCAACCCTTACTCTTGCTTCACTCACCTAAGGCCATGCGATTGTCAAAGTACAGGGAACATCCTGATTGGTTGCCGATGTGTCCTCATAGGGCTTTGTGGTCGTTCCAGCCATCCACTCAGCACCTGCCTGGTCATAACCAGCCCAGAATGCTACAGCCTCAGCATTCTAGAAATTCCATGGCGACAGACAAGCCCCATTTGGCCTGGACCAATAAGCGAGCAGGTGGCTCAAGCTTGACTTTCTGTGGTTCTCAACAATGTCTCTCTGTCACACCCCTCCACACACACACATACAGACACACATACATACACACATACATCCCAACAGACCCTACCAGGAAGAATGACCATCCTTCCTTGAAGCCAGTTGTCCATGAGTTTATGGGACTTGGGTTTCTACCAAGTGGGAGTGTGCCAATTTGCTGAAAATGGAGTGAAACCCAGGGATCTTGCAACACTGTTACCAGGAAAGTGTTTCTCCTGGGTTGTTGTTTCATTGTCAATCTCTTTAGAGTCATGTAGGCAGAGAATTGCCATAGCCATGTGCCACAATGGGGAGTCCTTGAGACAGTATATGTGGGAGGCACTGACAATTTCCTGCCCTGAGATTGGCCCTTTGCCCTGATTAATGTGTCTTAGTGGTGTTTAAGTTGATTGGAGAGGAGTGACATATAAGCCATGGGTTTGGGTGGAAATGGACCCCTGTGAAATGAAATTAACGGACATAACGGTTTTAAAGAAAGGTCTAAATAAATTGCTCCTGAGATGTTCTCCAGTGTCAGGTGATTTCTTCCGTGGGATGGGAGACCATGATAACTGGTGCTGTGAGTTTGATAGAAATCAACTGTTGCTGTTACTCGGATCAAAGTTACCTGGTGCTATGCCTTGGATAGAAATCAGCTGGTGAGTACAATAAGTTAAGATCACTCAGGGAGTCACATACAGTGGAAATTAGTTTGCATCTGAGCCTATTGTTCAGGATGCCACCATGCTGGGGTGTGGACATGCATGTGAAGTTTGCAGGTTTAGTGACAAGTCAAGATCGAGCATTAGTGATCAGTCAAGTTCATGATTTAGTGACCAGTCTAAGTTAGCGATTTTGCAACAAGTCAAGTTACGCACTTTAGCGACAAGTGAGGTTCGCGGTTTCGCCACCAGTCAATTTTGCACTTTAGCAACAAGCAAATTTGTTAGAAATATGGCCAATTTAACTTCTTCAGCTCACATGCAGCCTTTATTGCCAAAACTGCTGACAGTACTGTTGTTTTTGCAAACTGTGCAGAGGATGACCCGTGGTTTCTGGAGGAGGGCCTTTTGACCCTGCCAGAATAGGAGCACTTAGACAAAGACTGATCTAGGAAAGAAAGATTTTTTAATATCTAATTTGTCCATTGCTCTACTGTGGCAATCTCTACTTTGCTGCTATTTATGGCTATAATTTGGGATCTTAGTTCCTAAGTCAAATTATAAGAACCTGAAGATCACTTTCTTTCACCTCAAATGTCATGGGAATCAATTGTAGAATGCATACCAGCACCACAGTGCTGCAGCCATTCCACTACTGGGTAAGGGCTCACTTAACTACAGAGCAATTCAAAAGGGTAACATTAACACTCATGGAAACAAAAAACATAAATGAAGCTTGTACACATACATGAATTGCATTATAGATAACATCATGACTGCAATGAACTTTAACATCTTCTTTCCATATTCTAGAACTAGTACTACTATAATTACAGTATTTTATCACTACCTTATCAATAAATACAAAAGCTGATATATCTGAACACCCACCCCTACTAGTACAAAGTACTCAGGCGTTCCAAGGCTGAGTAGAAACAAATTGAACAGGGTTACCATATGTTTACTTATACCCCAAAAAGGTTGAATTTGAACAGGTAGGAAACAAACTGGTGACAGCAAGACCAGGTGCTACTCTTCTAGGATTTACAGTACTTTGACAGCAGTCCATTCTGGGGGCCATTTTCAAGGCCCTAGACAGGAGGCAATATTTGCCACACCCATTATAATGCCATTATATTCACTGCTCAGGCACAGTCGGGGAACTGATGCAGTCATAACCATTGCTTCACACTGGAAGGGGGTTTGCCAACACTTTCACTATTGCCCATAGCTGGAGATTCTGGCTATCTCCTCTCGGTATCTGAATGAACATCAGGCTGTTCAGCATTCACCACGTCCACAGGTTCATTTTGCTCCAGCGTTCTTATTACTTGCATCAGACATTCTGGCACCCACACAGGTCCGTCAGAATCCTGTGGAAAAACACAAATCACTCCTCACATCCCTCATAATACTGGATGTGGGCACATCCATCATTTTGTTAACACATCCTTCCACATCACACAATCTTTGCAAGGGCCTGCACCAACAATGTGGCATTTGGCGGCAGAATGGGTATCAAATCCAAAATCAAAAAAATAAAATATAATTACTAAAGACAATTTACATTTAGGACTATAGGGATATAGGTTGGCTCCTACTCCCTCTTTTTGTTTTATTGATAATGCTAAGAGAATTGCATGGGCATGCCCTACCATAGCCTCGCCTGAGGAATTGTATGGGATGCCAGTGGAGTGTTTAATCACAAATTCAGAACAAAACGTATGAAATGCTTTGGCTGTATACAGGTCCATTATCAGTCTTATAACACTGGGGGATGCCCCAGGCTGCAAAAGCCTGAAGGAAATGAGATATAACATCTTGAACCTTCTTCCCTGTATGAGCTGAGGCATAAAAAACCTAGAACAGGTATCGATAGATTTGTGTGTGTGTGTCTCAGTAAGTCTTTCTCACCTTCCTATATAAGGACTCTGAATTTATCAGATCCATTTGTCAGGCAAGACTTAATCAACGTCCAGAACCCAAGCATTCCTGGAAGGAGGGGATCCTGCTGTCCTGCCCTAATTAAGTCTCTGCCTATGTGCTCCCATTGTGGCAGGGTCAAAAGGCCCTGCTCCAGAAACCACGGGGTCATCCTCTGCACACTTTGCAAAAACAACAGTACTGTCAGCAGTTTTGGCAATAAAGGCTGCATGTGCACTGAAGAAATTATTGACCATATTTCTGACAAATTTGCTCATCACTAATCTGCGAACTTTACTTCTTGCTAAAGTGCAAAGTTGACTTGTTGAAAAACCAATACCTTGACTTGTTGCTAAACAGCAAACTTGACTTGTCGCTAAATCATGAACTTGACTGGTTGCTAAACTGCGGATTTGACGTGCATGTCCCCCCAGCGTGGCTTCCTGAGCAAAAGGCTCAGTTGTATACTGATTCCTTATGTAACTGGCTCCCAAAGTGATCTGCTCAGCTGCTTACCTTCATGAAGCTCACCAGCTGACTTTTAGCCAAATCACAGCAACAGTTATCAAGGTCTCTTGTCTTGTGGAAGAAATTGTCTGACACTGGAAAGCTTCTCAGAGGTGCTTTATTCAGACCTTCCGTTAAAACCATTATGTCCATTAATTCCATTATGCTGAGGCCCCTACCACTCTCAAAAACCACTGGCTTATATATCAATCCTATTCAATCAGCTTAAAAATCACCAAGGAATGGCAATCAGGGCAAAGGGCCAATCACAGGGCAGGCCATTGTCAGAACTTACAACAATGACTTATATTCCTAAGTGCGTCAAATCTCTACAGCAGCTCAGCCCGCCACACACATGCATGCCCCAAAACACCCATTGCCGCCTGGTTTCTACTCCAGGAATCCAGGTTACATGACAGTGTTTGGTATGTATCAGACCCCAGAGTTGGAGCACGCTAAGCAGGTCACCCATTTCATACAAGGGACAGCCCCAATGCAAAGTCTAATCATTCTCGTGCAACTCTGTTTTACTTAGATGAATGTAGTCTCAATGGTGTCTCAAAGACTGTTCTGGCACAAGGCTTTGGCCATTCTCTTCCTACATGACTCTAAAGAGAATGACAATGAAACAACAACCCAGGAGAAACACTTTCCTGATAACAGTGATGCCAAAGACCTGGGCTTCACTCTGTTTTCAGCATATAGGCACATTTCTACTTGGGAGATATCCAAGCGCCACATACTCATGAACTGCTGGCTTCAAGGGAGGCTGCATATCCTCCCTGGTAGGGCTTGTGGAGAAATGTGTGTGTGTGGGTGGGTGTGAGTGGAGGGGCATTGGTCAAAGATTAACACAAAAACAGGGATTGAGCCTCCTGTCCACTTTCTGCACCAAGCCAAAAGGTGTCTGTCTGTCACCATGGCTTTTCTAGATGCTGAGAAGTAGCATTCTGGAATAGATATGACTAGGCTGCTGCTGAGTGGACAGCTGCTACAGCCACAGAGACCTTTGAGGTCACAGAGGGGCAGCCAATTGGGATGCTCCCTGTACCTGGACAGTTTCACAGGCTTAAGTGAGTGAAGCAACAGCGAGAGCTGAGGTAACAGTCCAACAAAGTTGCTGTGCCATCACCTGCCTGTTGGTCCAACTCATCCACCCCCTGCCTGTGTGCTTCTTGTTATCTGGAGCTCCACATCATCTGTGTCAGCTGGCTTACTATCCTTTGGGCATCAAACAGGTACAAAAGAACCCCTAATCATATATCAGCCTTTGGACCTGCTTGCTATTCCAGAAATGCAGGGTGCAAGAAAGCTTCTGGCATGTTCCTGTTCCCTATAGTTGAACCTCACTGAACAGGGTGCCCACCTCATACAAGGGACTGCCCCAATGTGGTGTCAAGCTATTCTCATAGGTCACTGTTCTCCTTAGATGAATGTGGTTTCCTTAATGTCTCAAGGCTTCCCCATTGTGTCACAGGGTTATGGTCATCATCTGCCTACATGTCTCTAAAGAGAATGACAATGAAACCACAACCTGGGAGAAAGGCTTACCTAAGAACCCTGTTGGAAATGTTCTGGGCTTCACTCCGTTTTGAGCAAATTGGCAGATAGCCAAGCCCCATATAGTCATGGACAGCTAGCTTCCATGGACTGAACATTCTCCCTGGTAGGGACTGTGGGAATATATTTGTGGGTGTGTTTGAAGGTGAGCAGAGGGACGTTGGGGACAAGACCAAAGAAAGTAAAGTTGGAGTCTGTTGGCGTCCATGCAGTGGATGTGGTAGTCTCAGTGCTACCCTTGCTGAGATCAATGGACACTTCCAACTGGAAATGTTTTGAAGGCCAAGCTTTGAACATCACGTGTACATTTGCTGACTACCATCTACCACCGAAGACATCCCCATGCAGGACTCAACATGGTTATCAACAAACTACTGATAAGTAACATTCCTCCCTTTTACAAGATGGAGCCTTAAGCTCCCTCTCACTTTCCTTGAGATGGCTCTGTATATGCTCTAACTTGTACAAAGTGTGTTGTCATTAATTGTCTTAATTCTAACCTGATACCTAATACTTTTGGTGTCTTGAGAAGACCCTCATATGTGATGTTATGATGCTGCTCATTATGCATTGGAATCATTTTCAACAACTTTGCCCATGCTTTTAGGTTATTTTTGGGCCTCACTGCATTTGTTAATCTTATTGGACCTCTTACAGCTGGTGCAATCAGTTCATAGGAAAGTATTGATAGATTTGCAGCCCAAGATTGGTGCATTAGAAGAAGCAGATATTAATATTGGCAATGAAACTTAACATTTAAAAACCAGATTTGGTGCCACTTGCCATCGTGCTTGCAGATGGATTGGTGTCACTTCTCTCCCTTATAATGACTCACATGTCTGTTGGAGTGATGTTAGAACTCATCTCCAAGGTGTATGGAATGACGCATCTACTAGTCATAGCATTCAGGAAATACATGCGCAGATTTCAGCAATTTTCCACTATCATCTTAGAACTCTCTCTGCAGTAAGTGTTACTAATCAATCCTTACAATCTCTTTCATCTTTTATTTCTGATAATACCTTCTACTCACTTTTTATAAAATTAGGATAAACAATAGTTATTTTTTTCTTTTTGTACTGTTTTTTCAGCCTAGTCATCCTCTGATGTTTGAACTCCGTAATTCTAGCCACTCACAGAGAACTCTGCATCTTCCAACATAATAATAATAAAGAGGGAGATGTTGGGATCCATGCAGTGGATGTGGGCGATACGAAGGTGTGAATGGTATTGTTCCAATGCAGTCACCTCAAGTGAGTTTCCTCTGGCAGGACCCACCTGGCGGACGTCTCTGCAACCATTTGATTTCAGCTCGACCTTCTTTTACATGGACACCGGACCACCCTGCGGAACAATTTGAATCCATCCATGCATTTGTTCCGTACTGTGAGGCTGGCCTTTTACTCAATGTGAGCTTGCAGTTTATCTTGTAATAGCGCCTTCAATTATTCCTACTGTCTTGACTATCCCCCTTGGCCTTATGCTAATCAAGGGACCTATATTTAGGCTTTCATTCTTTTGTCATTCTTTAGATTCCCCTTTTCTTTGTGATACAACTTTTAGTTGTGTGATCAAAATTGTAGCAGGAACTTTTATTATATCTAGGTAAAACTAATGGCAGAATTATCCTCAGAAACTCCCAGTTTGAACATGATGTAAAAATTCTGAGCCACAGTTTGACTGATTGTGTATAAATAAAGCAAAGAGCTTCCCCACATTTTCCTTTAAAATCATGAAATCCTAGTGGTCATTCACTTTCTCTCTTTGCACCTCATTCACGCACACTTCTTGAGTTCAGACATCAGCAGTAGCTGGACTCCGGCATGAGCCAACAACCCACTTTTTGCAATAGGCAAAAAGTGGCCTGTCTGCCACCATGGGATTTCTAGAATGCTGAGGCCATAGCATTCTGGGCTGGTTATGACCAGGCAGCTGCTGTGTGGATGTATGGTATGAAAACTTGTGAGGTTACTAGGTGCAGCCAATCAAGATGTTCCCTGTACCTGGACAGCCACATGTGCTTAGGTGAGTGAAGCAAGAGTGAGGGATGAAGTCATGGCCCACCAAAGTTGCTGTGCTGTCACCTGCCTATTGGTCCAATTCACCCCCCACCCATGCCTGTGATCTTTCTGACATCTGGAATTCTACGCCAGCTGTGGCAGCTGGCTTACAATCCTATGGGTGTCAAACTGCTACAACAGCTCACAATACTCACACTCCTGCCATTTTCAACTGCTTGCTACTCCAGGAATCTGAAATCCATGGTAGGTTCTGGCATGTATATTTTCCCCATAGTTGGACTTCGCTGAGCAGGGCTGCCACCTCATACAATGGATAGTCCCAACGTGGTGTCAATCCATACTCTTTATCCTTTATTGTATCTAGATGAATATGGTATCCTTAGTGGATAAAGGACTCTCCATTGTTGCACAGTTTTATGGCTGTTCTCTGCCTATGTAACTCTCAAGAGTATGACAATGAATCCACAACCTGGGAGACACACGACCCGGACAACAAGACAGAATGTCTGTTCAAGCTGACCAAACTTATTTTTTACATATAAATCTATAGTCTGCTAAATAGAATCTCTTGGTGTGGAGAGAGAGGATACAAACTCAGGGTATGGTTTCACAACTCTTTCTGGGTAGCTATTTCTTGGACCCCTTTATGCTCACAAGAGGATGCCAGCAGACAGGGCATAAGCCAACATCCTGTCATGAACACCAAGGGTGATCAGACCAGGGTTAGTTGCTAAATGACTTGTAAACCACAGGGTATCTCAAAACTTGGTTTCTCTTGCACTTTGCTAGCTGGTGGTTTCCAATGACAGTTCTCTATATTTAAAATGTCTTCAATGTGCCTAGATGATAAGGCTTCTAACATATCTCCTGCTTCTCTAATATAATAAAGAACGTGAGGAAAAAGCAAAATGTTTGTCAAGGCATAGTAAGCGTCACCTGTCTCACATTTATTCCGAGGGACCCTCAACTCCTACCCACCTCTGGGTGGCCCTGCCAGTCATGAAATGCTCCTTGTCTTAGGTTGGTCGGGTATCACAAAGATGTCTGTCATTGGCCAATTGCTTACAAAAAAAAAAAAAGGAGCTTCATGACAATCCACAGCTGGAGCTTGTATCTCCTGGCAATGCTGCCATAAGTGACAGACTTGCTTGGAAATACCCACCCCAAACATGAAGGGCCACATCATATTACATGAACAGATTCGAAGACTGGAGCTGCGCATTGCATGGTGGGGGATCATCACTCAGGGAGTTAAATTATTCCATACACAGTCTATCCTCTAAAGCGAGGTAATGATAATGCAACTGAATTGGTTTTGAAGCCAGCGGATCAACTTGTTGCTTTATGAAATTGATAATTTTAATGAATGCACAAGGACCAAAGGAAATTAAAATTAATAATTAAACCAGGGGTTCTAAAATGGTGGGCAATATGGTAGTTAGCCAGGGAGAAGAGGAAAACCACCTTTTATACAACTCTCTATTTTCTCTCTCTCTCTTTCATTTTTCAACACCTTCACAGAGCTTTTTCATACTTTCTTTAATTATACCTGTTTTAGCCACATAAAAACAACATTCCTCTTTAAGCGCAGCACAAACACGTACTTGTTGGAGAAATACCAAATATAAAATGTGGCGATTCTGTAACACCACGTCAGCTAGGGAGGAAAGAGAACAAGTTAAATCGTCAATACCCTGTTGTAAATGCTGTACATCCTTATAAATAGCTGCACACAATGGAGGATAGTAATTATGGGAAAGAACAAGAGAGGAAATGCCTGTGCCAGCGCCAACATCACCTACTCTCAAAAAAAAAAAAACCAGAAACATTAAGGGCAGTATTTGGCACACACTTGGCGTGGGAGTGGAAAACGGGACTGGATTCCTAAAACTGCAAAAATTCTTCAAAGGCCCAATGAGACAAGTGAGGGACTAACTAGACAAAAATACAAAATTCCTTATAATATTAAAAAAAAAAAAAAACTTGATAGGATGAGGCCACCGGTGGAGGCCCGCCAAGCATTGCTAGGGGAAGAAGGTTTTGGGAATGGGCTTCTGGAATAATGGTGGAATTACACAAATGGGAAAAGGAATCTAAATTGGGGGAACTATGGGAGGTAATTAAACAAAGACCTAAATCAACAACCTGGGTTAGAGACATACCAGATTGCATCACTGATCCACCTACAAGGGGAAGAGAAATTGAAATAATAAAAAACACCAATCGAAGCAATACCTTCATAAAAAGGGGGACGGGCATTTGTACAAAGCCAACAATCATTCATCAATTCAAGTGAGGATTCCCAAACTGTCAAGGCAGTCTGATTAATCAAGGTTAGAATGAGATTGTTGGGAAGAAGGGCAAGTGGGTCAGGATGTGGGGAAGGAGACAATGGAAGGAAAAGAGAGGGATAAATAGAAGGAGATGGGGTAGATTGAGCGATTGAGGGAGAAATGGGAGGTAGGATAGGAGGTCAGGGTAAAGGCAGCTTATATGCAATTACATTATTTGGTCCATTATTGCCAGGATGCTCAGCAATAATGGGCTCTTTTAACACTTTGATTAAAAAAAAAAAAAAAAAACACACAGTATCTGTTCCTGTTTCATATAATCTAAGTCCCCAATCATGGCCTCTCATCCACAAGTCCTCTCTATCTCTGTATGCTCTGGGAGTGAGGCAGATTTCTAGGGGCACACACCAACCTTTTGTAACAGGGTTTTCTGCTTTACAAATTGCCATGCTTTGGGCGGGATGTATGGGAGAATAAAGATGACTCACAGAATCACCAAAGGGCATAGGAATGGAGGGGATTTCCACAGTGGGGCCACTGAAATTCTTTTTTACAGTTATTAAGTCCCATTCTCTGGTGGCAAATTGCGAAGCCAATAGACACTACCTGTAGTTTCACATCCCCAAGAAGCACAAAAGTAGTCAGCAGAGCCGCAACACTTGTGGAGTAGGCGGCGGTCACAATGACTCCCTGGACACACATAAAAATCAATTTCTTGAAGAAGATTTCATTGTTGGAAATTGCTGCACCCTGGGATGTTTGGCTAATTAGACAGTTCTGGAGCTACAAAAAGTCCAAGGAGAGTACTAAGACCCCACGGGTTGGTAGCTCCGAGGACACGTTTACACAAATCCGGGGTGAAGACTTCTGACCACCACATGTGAGAAGTGATCCAAGATGTTGACCAAATGACATCACGTCTCTCAGACAGCACAACCCAGATAAAATTCCATGGCTGATGAGGATTATGAGGTTGGGTCTTGAGATTCATGGCAATTATTGGTGACCCCTGGATCGGACTCCACAGAATCCACAGGTATAGCAGCAGCAGCATTAGCTGGAACAGAAGAACAAGAAGGTGTGTCAGAGAGAAAGTTGGCTTACTTTCTGTACGGTGGTGAATTACCAGCTCTAAGATGCTGCTCTGGTAGCCAGCACGGCTCTTCATTTTTTCTGTCACACACATAGGTGGAGCCTCGTCCCCAGATAAGCACTGGGTCTGGTCCTTTCCATGCTCCTGTGAGGAGATCCTTCCACACGGCTTAGGCATGTGAATCTTGTGTTGTGGAATGCCAATGTTGACTAGCAGCAGATCAATTATAATTATCTACAGTTAAAAAAATTAATAATAAAAAGGGCATGGTTTAATCTATTCCTAGGAGTGGGTGTCACAGATAAATCTGAGGAAAATTCTAACTTCTTTTCATTTAAATTTATTTCTTTTTAATAACATTGTATTATGTGACACTGTTTTATAGGCACTGGGATTCACACCACCCCTCCCATACCCCTCCCCCATTGCTAGATTCTCCACCTTGTTGTGTGACCACAGTTCATGTTCAGTTGAGATTCCTTCATTGCAAGCATATACCTAGCATAGAGACCAGCATCTTATTGTCCAGAAAGTTCTTGAACATATTTTTTAAGGTCTGATGTTTTGTTTCAATAATTCCTTGTCCTTGTGGATTATAAGGAATGCCAATAACATGTTTAATTTCTAGTTGAAAGCAAAATTGTCGAAACTTAACTCCTGCATACCCTGGGCCATTATCAGTTTTAAGGCTGTTAGGTTTGCCCATAACTGACATGCTTTTTAGCACGTTTGAAATAACATCCTTGGAGACTTGTCCAGTAAGTATTGTGGCTTGGATGAATCAGCTGTAGGTGTCCACTGTTACATGGACATATTTGAGTCTGCCAAAAGATGGAAAATGTGCGACATCCATCTGCCATGTATCATTTGGAATTAAGCCTCACAGATTAACTCCTAAAAGAGGCACTGGAGAAAACTGAGCACAGGAGTTACAACATTTGACAATCTCTCTAGCTTTCTCTCTGCTAATTTTAAACATCTGGCAAAGTGTGAGTGCATTCCAGTGGTGTAAGGCATGTGCTTGGTAGGCCTCAGACACAGAGGAATCTATGGTTAGGAATACCAGCCATGTGGCAGAGTCTTGTTGAGCATTGCCTGCAGGAAATCGTCCTTTGAGTCCTGTATGGGCTCTCAAATATCCTAATAAAATAGGATCTCTTCTTTCTCTAATTAAGGATTATATCTGAATAAAATCTGAAAAGCTGTGGAAGTGGTCTTAATATATGGAACAGTCTCTAATAAAGGAATGGAATGGGCTATATAAGCACTATCTGTATACAAAAAAAAGGCTGTTGGAAACCTTTTAAAAACCTGAAGCACAGCAAACAATTCAACTAATTGAGCAGACACATAAGGGGATTTTTTTGAATGACATAAGCAGCCATTCCATTTGAGAAAGCATCTGTGAAAAATGTAATTCCTTCTTTCAGCGGGCTATTTGAGGTGACTTTGGGGAAAACTAAGGAATGATCCCTCACAAATTGTATTAAAGGGTCATTTGGATAACGGTTATCTATGGAGCCAACAAATGATGCACAAGCAACATCCAATTCACTGTTAATTTGGAGTAGCCAATTTTCCTGCTCTGAGGTATAAGGCACAATGATGGTATCTGGATCTTTTCCAAAATATTGTATGGCTAATTTTCTTGCCTTTAAAATTAAGGCAGCTATGGGGGAATAATAGGTGGCAAGAACCTTTACCGGTTTTGACTGTAGGGGCGTCCACATTAGGGGGTGTCCTGAAGGGGACTTACTCTTCTTTTTTTGCCAAAAAACTCCTAGGGGACATGCACTGTGGCACATGCAATAAAACTTAAATGGAGACAGGTATCATACTGAAAAATAGTTTGGGAGGAAATGGCATAGCCTATGATCTTAATAGACTCTCTCGCTGCTGATATAAGGGTGCAGGATGAAAAGGGATGAGGGTCTCAAAGAGCAAATCACAAAGGGGCAAAATAATTTCTGGTGCAATCTTTAAATATGGCCTTAGGAATTGTAAATTACTTAAAAGAGATTGAAAGTCATGGAGGGTTTTGAGGGCAGATCAATCAAGATTAATTTTGGGTGTATGAATTTTTCCTTGATTTAATTGATATCCTAAAAAATTATAAGGATCTTTGACCTGAATATTTTCAGGGGCTATTAAAAGTCCATTATTTTGAAGAACATACAGCATCTGTTCAAAACATTAAAAGGTGGCTGACTCAGTGGGCGCTGCAATCAAGATATCATGCATATAATATAAAATGTATATTTCAGGCCATTTATTCCTGACGGGTTTAAGGGTTTGAGTAACATATTTTTGGGCTAGGGTAGGGCCATTTGCCATGCCTTGAGGAATGACTCGCCACTGATAGCGGGCCATGGGTCCCTGGAAATTTATTTGAGGAACACTAAAGGCAAAGTGTAGACAGTCATATGGATGCAAGGGGATGCTAAAAGAGCAAGCTTTAAGATCAATAACTATTTTAAATAAATTGCTGGGTATTGCTATGGGGGCCAGGAGGCCAGGCTGCAAGGCTCCTATAGGCACCATGACTTTATTAAGCATTCTTATATCTTGTAATAATCTCCAATTCCCAGAATTTTTCTTGATAACAAATATGGGAGTATTCCAGGTGAAAGATGGCTCAATATGTCCTGTGGTGAACTGTTCCTGCACCAGCTTTTTGGTCGCAGTAAGTTTCTCTTGATTCAGTGGCCACTAATCAACCCAGCAGGCACACTAGCATTCAATGAGATTTTGTCAGCATGTCTGTATGGGGCAGGACTAACAGTGGTAGGTAAGGAAAAAATTTGCATACTATCACCGGATGAAATTGAAAAGCCTAAGCCTATTTTATCAAATCTCTGGATAATCTGTATAGGCTGTTTGATTCTTTGAGCCTGGTTTCACAAGCCCTGGCCAGAGAGGAAACCTTGTTCAAGCATCCGTTTTGTAAAAACTTTATTAGGGCTGCACATTTTAACATTCATTTGAGAGAGAATATCTCTCTCCCAAAGATTAACAGGCAATTCTGAAACAACATATGGTGTTACAATGCCTGAATTCCCGTCTGGATTGATCCACGTCAAGGCTTGGGAGCTTTCTAGGGGGCTATTAGCCTGTCCAATGTCTTGAAGATGGGTGACTGAATTTGTCAAGGGCCAGGGCTTTGGCAAAAACTTTGAAGAAATAACCATAGCATCACTGCCAGAATCAAGAAGGTGTGTAAAGGCATTGCCATTTAACTTGTCAGGGTTGCCCAAATGTAAGGAGAAATTTTACCTGCCCAAAAACCTCGGCTAGACTTGTTTCATTACTCTTTCAACAAAATTGATAGTAAGGATTGGAAAACTTGGGGAAAACTGGCAAAAGAATGAACTGTGCCAATGGGAAACATGGGGTGATAACTAAAGCACCTTCAAAAATTCTGGTGAGAACTTTTAATTCTCCAGTAGATGTTGGCCTAATTGGGGTAGGAATTATATGAAGGCCCTTGTTTGCCAATGTAAATCGGCGCACTATTAAGCCAAATATATTAAGAGGGAGAGGACCAAAAACACCTGTGGATTTAGCCTGTACACCGTTCTCCAGTTTTAATATTGTGCTGGAAGAGGAGCAGAGGTCCAATCCTGGGCTTCCTTTTTTGGCTCTTCATAATCGGGAATCATATTTTCTGTCTGAGCTACTGAGTGAGGTAGGTAAACAATTTGGGAGGGGATGAACCTCATACCCCCAGGGCACATCCAAGGCAAGGGCACTGGGAACTGCCCCCATTGGTAGTTTCCCAAAGGGCGGGGAGCGAGAGGACAACCTTGGATGTCAATATGAGAGCAGCATTCATTAGCCCATTGGCAGCCTTTGTGGCAGCAAGGACATAAAGTTGTTGGTAATCCTTTGAGAGGTATCTGAGGAGGCCCAGATAGTGCCTCTCTTTTGAGGGCATTCTCTCTGAAAATGGCCAGGTCGCTTACACTTATAGTAAATGTGAAATTTATTATCAGCACCTGCTTTTTGCAGTGCTGCGCCTATGGCCAGATGATTGCTATTAGCTCTTGAACAAAAGCGAATGTACTCTGCCAAATTTTTGTTACGATGATGTTTAAGAATATCTTGGCAAGTGGTATTGGCATTTTCAAAAGCAAGTTGTTTAAGAAATGGGCTATCCAATTCCTGGATGCCAAATACACATTCTGCTGCCTCTGTTAAGTGATTTCTATAGGAGCTGTAGGGCTCATCTGGATCCTGTATACTTATAGTAAGTTTAGATGATGAACCCACTCTATCAGGCAATATTTTCCAAGCCATTAGACAAACCTGGTGGACCTGAGAGAGCAGCCCAGTAGAGTATTGCATTTGTGCTTTTAAGGTTTTAAAGTGCTCTTTACCCAGGATTCGTCTGGCTGTCCTGTCCTGGGATTCAGGATGCTGATGATTTTTTGCCTCTATTTCTTGGGCTGCATCAGCCACCTTGGATTTCCACAAAACAAAACCTCCTCTAGAAAGAGTGGCTTTGGCTAACTGTATAAACTCCTTTGGTGTCAGCCAAGTCTCAGTAAATGATTCTAAGAATGCTAAGGTAAAAGGGGCAACTGGGCCATATGTAGTAACTGCCACTTTCAGTCTCTCCAAGATCTTCACATTCATTCATGGGTTGATAGTCATAAGGTGAACGGGAAGAATGCCTGTGTGCCTGAACTTGCCTGTATGCCCGAATGCCTTCTATCAAATCTCCTGCCTCAGTGCCCCTTTGGGTGTCTGGCTCATGGCTTTCTGACTGGACTTCATCCTCTATGCTGCCCTCACTTTTTTCTTCTATGCTTCTAGGTGGGCTCTGTTCCCATGGAGGAGAAGAAGGATCTCTAGGGATTCTAGTTCTACTATGGAGGGAAAAGGCAAAGGCTAGACTTTTTGAATTAACATTACCTTTTGGTTTAAATTTAAAATTTACTAATCTGCTTTCTAATACCTGTAATTTTTCTGTGAGCTCAACCTGATCTTCTCTGGCTTCCACCATTTAGCATAGAGTGGTGACTTCATGTACCATTTCTCAGAGCTCAGAAGCAACCGGAGGCTTATTATAAGCCATCTGCCTCTCCTCTGGGGCACCTGGCAGCGAGGCATTAAAGAATTTTGGTGGGTCATGGTATTGATCAAATCCATACCTGGCTGCCTTAAATTCCAGAGAAGCCTCCTCAGAAAGATAGATGCTGTCAGGGGGAGGGCCACGAATGATGGTGAGAGATGGGCAGAGGTGCTTTGGCTCTTTATTTACTTGAGAGCATTCAGCTGCTGAGGCAGATTGTGGATGATCAGGGGGCTTAATCTCTGACTCTCTCTCCATATTTTTAATGACAGAGGATGTCTGAGACTTATGAGCCTCAACTTAAGTCATGATAGGGTAGGAAGCAAGCTAGGAGTTGGGACTAGACAATTGAGAGTGACTCTTTCTAAGTGACCATTCTCTCTCAGACACTAGATGCTGCAGCTCCAACCATTGAGACTTAGCTTTCAAAATATTACAAAAATCATGGTCCAATCACTAACAGCAGTTATAGGGATCTTTTCAGGCCCAAAACCATCAAAATAATCTTTGAAACAATCACCAGCCCTACGCCAAGTTCTCTCATCCATAGAGCCTTTCTGTGCATACCAAGAACAGACATTAAAAACAAAATATAAAAAACTTTTAAATCCTTTTTCTTTACCCAAATTCCTCGTGTCTTGAGTGAGTCTTTGAAACTCTGCCAGAACAATTCTTGTAGTGATAATGCTTGTCCCATCTTACCTTGTCTGCATAAGATTTGCTCCACAAATGTTTCCCGCGAGCATGAATAACGGCAGGTAAACCATAAAACTGCTCACCTGGTGCTCAGTTTACCACTGAGAGAGTCCACTCCAGCCATGTTGTGTGGCGTTCTCTCAGTCTGTGGTCTGCACACCCCAAGTTGTCCGCAAATTGTCCTTTCTAGCAGGACAGTCAATGAGGGTCGCAACCAACCTAGGAGAGAAAGGGGGAAACGAGACACAAGAAATGGACAGTAAAACAGAATGTCTGATCAAGATGACCAAACTTTTATTTTTAACACAAATCTTTATAGTCTGCAAAAGGGGATCTATGGATACAGGGAGAGAGCAAACAAGCTTGGGGTTTGGCTTCACAACTCTGTCTAGAAATTTGTTTCCCAGGCTTTCCTACGATCACAAGAGGATGCCAGTGATAGGGCATAAGCCAAAATAATGTCATAAGCACCAAGGGTGATCAGAGCAGGGTGAGTTGTTAAATGAATTGTAAGCCAAAGGGTATCTTAAAACTTGGTTTCTCTTACATTTTTCTAGCTGGTGGTTTCCAATATTTCTCTATATTCAAAATCACTTCAATAGGAATAGGTGATAGGCTCCAAAAATTTTTGGAATGCTGAGGCCGTATTATTCGGGGCCGCTTATGGCTGTTAAGTGGATGGCTGGTGTGGCCACAGAGACCTGTGAGGGTCAGAAAATTAAGATGTTACCTATACCTGGACAGCTGCATGTGCTTAGGTGAGTGAGGCAAGAGCGAAGGATGAGGTCACAGTCCAACAATGTTGCTATGCTGTCACCTGCCTATTGGTACAACTCATCCACCCGCATGTCTGTGAGCTTCCTGTCATCTGGAGCTCCACAACACCTGTGAAATCTGGCTTACAATTCTATTGGTGTCAAACTGCTATAACAGCCCACCACCCACAAAAGCACCACGACACTCCTCTCAATGGCAACTGCTTGCTACTCCAGGAATCTGAGATGGACGACAGCATCTGGTGTGTATCTGTCTCCCGTAGTTGTAGCTCGCTGAGCAGGGCGCCCACTTCATACAAGGTACAGACCCAAAGCGCTGTCAAAATATTCCCATAGGTCCATGTTCTAAATAGACAAATGTGGTCTCCATATTGTCTCAACGACTCTCTGTTGTAGCACAGGTCTATGGCCATCCTCTGCCTACATGACTTTACAGAGAATGAGAATGAAACCCAGGAGAGACACTTTCCTAGTATCACTGCTAAAAATACCTGGGCTTCACTCCACTTTCTGCATATTGGCAACTCACAATCATTAGACACCCAAGTCCCATAGACTCAGGGACACCTGGCTTCCATGGAGGCTTGACATCCTCCCTGGTATTGCCGGATGGGATGTGTGTATGAGGGTGTGTGGGTGTGAGCATAGTGGAGTTGTGAGCAAGACCACAGAAAGCAGAGCTTGAGCCACCTGCCCACATTATGAACCAGGACAAATGGGCATGTCTTTTTTAGAATGCTGAGGCCATAGCATTCCGGGCCACTTATGACCAGGAGGCTGCTGAGCGAATGGCTTGTATGGCCACAGAGCCCTGTGTGGTCACAAAGAGGAATTCAATCGGGATGCTCCCTGTACCTGGACAGCCACATGGGCTTAGGTGAGTGAAGCAAGAGTGAGGGTTGAGGTCGGAGTCCACTAAAATTGCTGTGCTAGCCCCTGCCTCTTGCTCCAGCTCACCACCCGATGAATGCTAGCTTCCTGTCATCTGTAGCTCCACACCACCTATGCCAGCTTGCTTACACTACTATAAGGTTCTAACTTCTAAAACAGTGCACCCCCACAACACGAACCCCTTCAAAAAAAGAACCACCTTTGTTAATTGCTTGCTACTGCAGGAATCTGAGGTACATGACAACTTCTGGCATGTATCTGTCCCTGACATTTGGACCAATGTCAAAGAATGTCATAGAATGGACAACTCCAATGTGTTGTCTAACCATACTCTTGTCCAAACTTCTACCTCAATGAATGTGGTCTCAGTGGTAGCTCTAGATCTCTCCATTGTAGCACACATCTATGGATATTTTCTGCCTATGTGACTCTTAAGAGAATGATGATGAAACCACAACCCAGGAGAAACATTCCGAGTATCACTATGGAAAAATCCCTAGGCTTCACTCCATTTTCAACTAATTGGCACACTCACACTTGGTAGACATCCAAGCCACATATACTCACGGACAGCTGGCTTCCACGGAGGCTGGATATCCTCCCAGGTAGCACCTTTGGGAATGTACTTGTGTTGCTGGTGTGGGATGGCGGAGGCACAATGTGGAAGATCACAGAAAGCAGAGTTTGGGCCAATGCCTGCTTTCTGCTCTAGTCCAAAAGGGGTCTGTCTGTCATCATGGCTTTTCTAGAATGCTAAGACTGTAGTATTTTGGGCCAGTTATGACCAGGTGACTGATGACTAGATGGCTGGTAGAGCCACAGAGCCCTGTGAGTTCACAGAGGGGCAACCAGTCTGGATGCTCCCTATACTTGGACAGCTTAGGTTAGTGAAGAAAGAGTGAGGCCTGAGGTCACAGTCCACCAAAGTTGTTCTGCTATCACCTGCCTGCTACTCCAAGAATCCGTGATGCACAGCAGATTCTGGCATGTATCTGTCCCCTATAGTTGGACTTCGCTAAACAGCATACCAACTTCATCCAAGAGTTATCCCTAACACAGTGTCAAAGCATTCCTGTGGATCCCTGTTCCACCTAGATGAATGTGGTCTCAGTAGGTGCTAAATGACTCTCAGTTGTGGCACAGGGCTATGGCTGTCCGCAGACTACATGACACTAAGGGAATAACAATTGAACCACAATCTGGGAGACACACTTTCCTAGTAAATTGCTGCAAGATGCTTGTTCTTCACTCTATTTTCTGCATTATGGCACAATCCCACTCGAAAAACAACCATGCCCCATATTCTCATGGACAGCTGGCTTCTGCTGAGGTTGAACATCCTCTCTGGTAATGCCTGTGGGGACGTTGTGTGTTTGAGCAGAAGGGCATTGTGAGGAAGACCACAAAATGCAGAGCTTGAGCAACCTGCCTGCTTTCTGCAGGGAGACAAAATGGTCCTCTATGTTGCCATGACTTTTCTAAAATGCTAAGGCTGTAGCATTTTGGGCCGATTGTGACCAGGTGACTGATGACTAGATGGCTGGTACAGCCACAGAGCTCTGTGGGGTCACAGAGGGGCAACCAATCTGGATGCTCCCTGTACCTGGACAGCCAAATGGGCTAAGGTGAGTGAAGCAAGAGTGAGGGCTGAGGTCACGCTCCACCAAAGTTGCTGTGCTGTCAAGTGATGTTGGCCCAACTCATCCACCCCCATACCTGCGAGCTTCACACAACCTGTGTCAGCTGGGTTACAATGTGTTGGGCAACAAACTGCTATATCGAAGGACCTTATCCTCCAGCAGCCTTTTTCAACTGCTTGGTACTCAAGGAATCTGAGATGCACAACAGATTCTAGCATGTTCTGTCCCCCATAGTTGGACCTGGCTGAGTAGAGAACCAAGTTCTTACAATAAAAATTTGCAACGTGGTGTCAAATCATTCTCATGGGTTCCTGTTCTACCTAGATGAATGTGTTCTCCATAATGGCTCAAGGACTCCCCATTTTGGCACAGGACTATGGCCATCCTCTGCAAAAGTGACTCTAAAGAAAATGAAAATGAAAGCACAATGTGGGAGGAAGGCTTTCCTAGTATCTCCGCTGAAAAATCCCTGGGCTTCACTCCATTTTCAGAATATAGGCACGCTCCCACTCGGTAAATACCCAAGCCCCATACACTCATGGGCAGCTACTTCCACGGACACTGGACATCCTTGCTCGTAGGACCTGCGGGGATATGTGTGTGTGGGTCTGGGGGGAAGAGCGGGTGAGTAGAAGGTGGTTTGTGGGAAGATCACAGAAAGCAGAGCTTGAGCCTCTTGTGTTCTGTGTAGTGGATGTGTTGGGCAAGAAGCTGTGAAGGGTATTGTTCCATTGCAGGCACTTCAAGAAACTTTCCTGTTTGGGAGGGCCTGCCCAATGCATGTCTCTGCAACCACCTGAATTCAGCTCCACCTTCTTTTGCATGGACACTGGACCAGCCTGTGGAGGAATTATACTCCATCCATGCATTTGTTCCCTACTGTGATGATGGCCTATTACTCAATGTGATTTTGAAAGATTTCTTGCACAAAGTCCTTCTATCATTCCTACTGTGTTAGCTGTCCGCTTGGCCTTATGCTGATCAAGGGACCTATATTTAGGCTTTCATTATTTCCTCATTCTTTAGAATCCCCTTTTCTTTGTGATACAAAATTGAGTTGAAAGATCAGATTTGTAGCAGGAATTTCTATTGTTTCCAGGTATAACTAATGGAACAATTATCCTTAGGAACTCCCAACTCCAACAATGGTGTAAAATTCTGAGCAACAGTTTGAGTGATTTTGTGTTAATAAAGCAGAGAGCTTTCCCACATTTTCCATTATGATCATGAAATCCTAGTGGTCCATTTCTCTCTCTCTCTTTCAGCCCAATCCACACAACCTATTGATTCAGAACTCAGCTGGAGCTGGACTCCAGCAAATGGCGCCCAACGTGGGGCTTGAAAAAAGGTAGGTCTTTTCTCTCTTGTTTCTTGTGGCGTGGATACGACTTCACCCAGGGTTCTGCAGGCCCCCTGACAGATGGTCATATTGTGAATAATCACAATATTTCTTGAGAAGCTTTGTACCCTGTGTTACTATAAGTTTAAAATGGGGCAGAGTGCATTCAGCGACAGAAGCCTGTACGCTGATATTATTAAGCATACTTTACCAAAAATAGGAGTAAAGGTTAGCAAAATCAGCTTTCAGAGTTTTTGCAGTTTATATGGACAATTAGTCCCTGGTTCCCAGAGGAGGAAACTCTGGATTTACAAACATGGGATTAGGTAAGGAAAGACATGAAGAAGTGGTATCAGAGTAATGGGGAAGTTGAAATGCCTTCATCAGCGCAAGGCATTTGGACAATATTGAATCAAGCTTTATATACAGGGACAGATGTGTATGTCCCATCTTTCCTGAATGCTCAACCCCAGGAGCATACTCCCTTGATTAAATGGAGAAAGGGTGGCTCAGGCTCTACTTATGGCTCAATGGAAAGTGTTCATCTGAAGATAATATAAAATGTTATGAAAATGATCAGGAGGATTTAACAGAGGAGAAAGAAGATCTTTTAAAATCAGAAAGATTTAGATCAGGAGTCAAGGATTGTGAAAAAGTGCAGACAACTGAATTACATGATGGATGGTCTCCCACTGAGAATGATAAGGCTACAAATTATTTGGTTAAGCTGTGTGAGTCCTTTTCAGCTAGACCAGATCCAGCAAAGGTTGGATTTAGAGAGGCAATGTGGCAGGTACATAAGGAAGGTGATTTTTTCTGTTTTCCTCTTGTCTATGAGTCAGATGAGCCTAAATGGGAACCATTGCCTTATAAACTTACCAAAGAACTAAAGCATTTTGGAGGGACTAACAGCAAGGTGGATGATTCTGAATGAATGGTTTCAGGTTGTGAAGGCTTGCCTCACAGGAGGGAACTTCCTTTTTTAGAAAATGGAATATGAGGAATTAGCTAAGACAGAAGTGAAGTCTCAGAGATCTGTGAGGTGTGGCAAACCTTTTTTTACCTTAGACATGCTTTTAGGACAGGGCACTCATCTTGGCATTTCACAACAACTTACTCTGCCTAAGGAGACATTCCAGCTTATCTCCTCCCTGGCAAATGCCTGCCATCTCCAGATCAAAAGTCTTCAAAATTTTTTTTATGATTTATTTTATTTTTATTCAAAAGGTGGATATACAGAGAGGAGAGACAGAGAGGAAGATCTTCTGTCGGATGATTCACTCCCCAAGTGAGCGCAACAGCCGATGCTATGGCAATCCGAAGCCAGGAGCCTCTTCCAGGTATCCCACGTGGGTGCCGGGTCCCAAAGCTTTGGGCCATCCTTGACTGCTTTCCCGGGCCACAGACGGGGAGCTGAAAGGAAAGCAGAGCTGCCGGGATAGAACCAGTGCCCATATGGAATCTCGGGTGTGTAAGGCGAGGACCTTAATCACTGTGCCACTGCGCTAGGCCCAAAAGTCTTCAAATTTTATAAATGTTAAACAGAAGGCTGTGGAGCCTTTTGAACATTTTGTAGCTTGAGTCACTGAAGCAGTGAGTAGGACAGATCTCATAGTAAAACTGCTAGCTTTTGAGAATGCTACTCCAACTTGCCAGCCCTTAATTCAACCAGTGAGAGCAACTGGAGACTTGTCAGACTATGTTATAGCCTGTGCCGAAGTAGCTACATCTTACGTGCAAGGGTCAACTATTGCTGGGGCTCCTCAGGGTCAAACTGACACTGGAGTCTTAAACAACATTAGAGGCAATCAAGCAAATTAAAGAAAAAATAATTGTTATTCTTGTGGTAGAGTAGGGCCTTTTAGCCATAGTTTTCCCACCAGAAATTTGTCTCAAAATTTCAGACAGAAGACTTAGCCTCCTCTAGTTTATTAATAACGTTTGTACAATATTAACATCTCTTTTAGCTCTATTAAGCTTTTATTTTTTAATTTTTGAATTTATAACTCTTAAGGTGTTGTTTAATGCATGTTCATCATTGCTTCATTGAATTAAAATCTGATCCTCTGTTATAGCCGCAAAGTTTTAATAGCACATATTAGTATAACATTTCGTCTTAACTCTTTCTATCTAATTAATGATAAAATCTTTCTATTTAGCTCCAGTGAACTCCAGACCTGACTTTTTGAAGTGTCTCAGAATATGATAAGATTCTATGTTGAAGTGATCTTTGTGTTTTCTGCCTTTCAGTATGTTCACATTGCTTAAGATTGATAAAAGTTGTGTTCTTATTTTTAGGAATTTGAAATGATCACATAATGCAAATAAGTATATCTAATCTATATTGTGTTATTTACAGAGATTCTATTACAACTAGATGTTATATATCTTGACATCCTTCATATGTGTTTTAAAAATTCAAAAGCTTTATTTAGTATATATAATTGAATAGGCATTTGGATTGTAATAAAGATACTGTCAGAGGCTAAGTGGAACATAATTCTGCAATATCAAATTAAAACTACTAAATTTTTTTTATACAAGTCTAATTCAAACATCATATTTCCAAATGTTTCAGGACAGGTAATGCTTAACAACAAAAATCCCAGACAAGGATAAATGTTTGCAGTTTTGTAAATATGTCTACGGTGTTGATTGCATATCTCTTGGGTTAATTTATATTGCTAAGAAAACTAAAATCAGGGTCTTCAACAATGACCAAATTTTTATCTCAGGTTTTCAATTCTGACTGATTTATCATGGTTGACTCTTTGCTTACTAATTTTTTAATGGGTACTGCTATCACCAAGCTTGATTTATAAAGGCACCTTAGCAAATCCAAAATGTACCTGACATGATCTCTTTGGCACTTTGTTACATTTTGGAGGCCTCAGTCAGAGGGTAGTAGCCATCCTTGTTCTGGAGCCTGACTTGGTAGTCAGGAAAGGCCACCGTGATGATTTACACATCCACAGCTGCCAGTCCTGGTCTCCTGGCTTCAGAATTTGCACTGACCGGGCCCGGCGTGGTGGCGCAAGTGGTTAAAGGTCCTCGCCTTGCACGCCCGGGATCCCATATGGGCGCCGGTTCTAATCCCGGCAGCCCCGCTTCCCTTCCAGCTCCCTGCCTGTGGCCCGGGAAAGCAGTCGAGGACAGCCCAAAGCTTTGGGAACCTGCACCCGCGTGGGAGACCCGGAAGAGGCTCCTGGCTTCGGATCGGCATAGTATCGGCCTGTTGCGCTCACTTGGGGAGTGTATCATCGGACGGAAGATATTCCTCTCTGTCTCTCCTCCTCTCTGTATATCCGCCTTTCCAATGAAAAAATAATAAAAAATAAATCTTTAAAAAAAAAAAGAATTTGCACTGACCTCTGCCTATATATACAAGTACCTCATCATCTAAATGTGCTTGTTTTGAGTACTCATCTTGGACTCAAGAGGGCTGGATACAACACAACCTCTTGAGTCAGGGTCCATATGAGATGCTCATCAGCTACATGGAAGCAACCAAAATGCCCATCAGCAGAAGATTGGATAAGAAAGCTTTGGTTCATCTACTCCATGGAATACTACTCAGCTATTAAAAAAAACAAAATGCAGTTCTTTTTGGCTAAATGGGCACAACTGGAAGCTATAATGCTAAGGGAAATGAGTGAATCCCAAAAGATTAGATACCACATGTTTGCCTTGATTTAACCTGTAATTTTTGTATGGTTGTTTGTTATTTTTTGAACCTGTCATTGATACTGTCTCAACCCAGATGTTTCAAAGAATGGAACTTGCATTATTTTTAACATATTGTTTACCCAATACTATGTCAATTAATTCCATAATGTTGTATATTGATACTGAGGCCTTGTTGGGGCTTTTAACTGACCGGATCTCTACTCTGTTAGACCTATCTTCAGACCATAGAAGGTCTCCCCAAGAGGCCACTGAACTTATCTGGACAATAAGACGCTGAACTTTATGCTAGGCATGTGTTTGCAAGCAATGAATCTCAACTGAACTTGAACTATGGTTATGCAACAAGGTGGAGGAATCCACCATGGGGGGAGGGGTATGGGAGGGGTGGGGGGAATCCCCAGCGCCTATAAAACTGTACTACATAATACAATGTAAGCAACAATAAAAAAAAATAAAATAAAATCTCTGCACAAAAAAAAATGGAATAGAAAGATGAGTTTATGAGTGCAAAAGCATGAAACCCATGCATTTTTTCATCATACACATGTTCCATAAAATTTTTGACAACTCTTTTATATGCATGGACTTCAAAACTTTTTGAGATTAAACTCAGTTCTATTTTCTCTGAACTTTCCAAAGTAACCTCATATTCTGTTTCTATCAACTTCTTCACCAATCACCTGTTGCCTGCAAGTCTCTATATTAATAGCAAGCTGCGATCAGGAGCCAGAGGCAGGATGAAAACCCAGGCACTCCGTACAACACAGGATACAGGGATGCAGCCATCCTTGGCTGAGCTGCCAAGGCCAAACCCTCACCCAGGCTTCTTTTTTTAATTTTAGTAATTAAGTTTTGGGTACATAATTAACAAAATCTGTGACTAAAAAATGCCATAAAGATCATTTGTTCTTATGGTTTCTTATATAAATTTCATACTTTTAGACTTTACATTTAGGACTGTGATTCTCTTTGGGTTTGTGTATGTTGTAAAGCTTAAAAGAAGTAGGTTTTTTGCCCCCGCTTTTTTTCCTGAAGGTGGATGTCAAATTGTTGGAGTTCAAATACTAAGAAGACATGTCTCTTTCTCTTTCAAAATGCTTTTAAGCTTTTATAAAAAAAAAAAAAAACTGACCACACATATAATTTATTCCTCCTTTCTGACACTATTACCATACTATCTTGATGAACTGTAATTTTATAATAAGTATGAAATTTAGGTAGTTTGAGGTTCCTCCAACTTTGTTTCAAAGTAGTTTTGGCAATTCTAAGCCTTTAGTATTTACATATAAATTTCAGAACTGGCTCTGTAATTTCCACCCATAAAAAGAGGTCCACCGAAACTCTGATTGGGAGCACTTTGTATCTATATACCAATTAAAATAGAATTAACATCTTAAGATCGGTTTATCTTCCAACCCAAGAATTTTCAAATCTCTTTAATTTCCTTGCCAACAGGATGTGTATCCACAGCCAATCAGTGAAGAAATAGTAAGACATATTAAGGCACAGCACAATGGCTCAATGGTTAAACACTCACTTTGCAAGCCGGGATCCCATGTGGAACCAGATCCCACATGGGCTCCAATTTCTGTCCCAGCTACTATACTTCCCATCCAGCTCCCTGCATGTGGTCTCAGAAAGCAGTAGGCGATGGCCCAATGCCTTGGGACCCTGGATCCACATGGGAGACCTGGAGGAAGCTCCTGGTTCCTGGCCTTGGAACAGCTCAGCTCCAGCCCTTGTATCCATTTGGGGTATAATTAGTGGATGGAATAAGTTTCTTTCTATCTTTCCTTCTCTCTGTAAATTCGATCTACCTTGTCAATAAAAATAAATAAAATGTTAAAAAAAAATTGAATGAGTGTGGTGGCCACCTATGTCTGTCTTGCTGTATGTCTTGCTATCAGAATTGTTTGAAATTTTACTCTTACAGTCCTCTATAGTTAAAAAAAAAGAGTGAATGTGTGTGTGCTTTACTGTCTAGTCTCAATGTTCCTTGAGATCAGACAAGAAATGGGCACATGATAGATCTTAGTTTTATGCTGCTTTTCCTCAGCTAGTTATTGCAAAATCATTTTTTAAATTGTTATTATACATTACTGCTTCTTTATTAACTGGGAAATGCTATACTTTTAACCAACTCTTAAAGTTTTTATAACAAAAATTATTTAGGGAGCATCTATACTTATCTGATATAAGTTCTCTAAGCCATCTTGATAAAATCTTTATCATAACCCACATTGTATTCTCCTTTATCTATATTTGTAAACCATCTGAATAACCATGCAAACTTATTTTGCTACAAACAACAGGTTATTCTAACCAATTTATCATTTCAAAATATCTAAAGATCTTAGATCATTACTGAAACTATAGTGTGGTCCTAAAAAAATATTGTTTTTGGCTCATATAATGTAAATTGAGACTATTATTGAAAATGTTTAAGTCATCCATATGTTTGTGCTCAAGTTCACTTAATAACAAGGTTGCTCGTGGTATATTCTCACTACCTTTTCAATGTACTATTTAAGCCTATATCTTTAATTTAAATTTACTATTTAATAGTTTTCATGTGATATTGTTACTAAGCATGATTAACTTTCTCTTCACTGCTCTTCTATTTCCTTCTAAACTCAAACAGACCTCTCAGAATATACAGGTAGAACTGATGAATTTATATAGGTATGGCTAACTTATAACCCTGACATCACAATTTCCCAGAGGGCCAGAGGAAGAGTAGTGATCTAGGTACTGGGAGGAACCCTGGTGCTATCTCTCCTCCTTCCTCCCTCTGGCCAAAACAACAGAAAGAATTTCATCACCCTAGGTGCTACCCTTGCTGAGGTCAATGGACACTTAGATCAAAACCTGCCATGAGGACACATTACGTGTACATTTGCTGACTACCCTCAACCATTGAAAACATCTCCACACAAAACTCAAGCTGCTTCCAAAAGAACTGCTGATAAGTAACATTCCTCCCTTTTACAAGATGGAGCCTTAAGCTCCCTCTCACTTTCCTTGAGATGGCTCTGTATATGCTCTAACTTGTACAAAGTGTGTTGTCATTAATTGTCTTAATTCTAACCTGATACCTAATACTTTTGGTGTCTTGAGAAGACCCTCATATGTGATGTTATGATGCTGCTCATTATGCATTGGAATCATTTTCAACAATTTTGCCCATGATTTTTAGGTTATCTTTGGGTATCACTGCATTTGGTACCCTTGTTTGACCTCTTACAGCTGGTGCAATCAGTTCATAGGAAAGTATTGATAGATTTGCAGCCCAAGATTGGTGCATTAGAAGAAGCAGATATTTATATTGGCAATGAAACTTAACATTTAAAAACCAGATTTGGTGCCACTTGCCATCGTGCTTGCAGATGGATTGGTGTCACTTCTCTCCCTTATAATGACTCACATGTCTGTTGGAGTGATGTTAGAACTCATCTCCAAGGTGTATGGAATGACGCATCTACTAGTCTTAGCATTCAGGAATTACATTTCCAGATTTCTTCCATTTCTCACTCTTATCTTCAGGCTCTCTCTTCAGGAAGAGTTACTAATCAATTCTTACAATCTCTTTCATCTTTTATTTCTGGTAGGACATCCTACTCATTTTTTATAAATTTAGGAATCACACTAATGTTCTGTTTTTTTTTTTTTTTATTTTTTGCCAGCATCCTGCGATGTTTGAACTCCATGATTCAAGCCACTCACAGAGATCTCTGCACCCTCCAGCTTAATGATAAGAGAAGGGGAGATGTTGTGGTGCATGCAGTGGATGTGGGGGACAAGAAGGGTTGAAGAGTGTTGTTCCATTGCAGGCAAGGAAGTAAGGAACTTTCCTCTGTTTGGCAATGCCCACCTGGTGGACGTCTCTACAACCACCTGAATTCAGCTCCACCTTCTTTTGCATGGACACTGGACAACCCTGCGGAAGAATTCTAATCCATCCATGCATTTGTTCCCTACTATGAGGCTGGTTTTGGTTCAGTGTGAGCTTGGAGGTTAATGTCTTTGATAGCGTTTAAAAGGGGTCTTCTATTATTCCTACTGTCTTGGCTGTCCCCTTGGCCTTATGCTAATCAAGGGACCTCTATTTAGGCTTTCATTCTTCACTCTTTAGATTCCTCTTTTGTTGATACAAGATTGAGTTGAAAGATCATATTTGTAGCAGGAACTTACATTGTTTCTAGGTAAAACTAATGGCAGAATTATCCTTAGATAATTACCATGATGTAAAAGTCTGAGAGTTTGACTATTTTTGTATTAATAAAGCAGACAACTTTCCCGCATTGTCCATTATGATCATGAAATCCTAGTGGTCCATCTTTTTCTTTCCTCTTTACTCCTCATCCACGCACACTTATCAAGTTCCACACTAGAATCAGTGTGTGCTTTACTTCCCATGTGGGACCGGTATATTCAGATTTGTATTAAAATATATATTATCAAAATTAATAGATTTTTCTAAGTAGTGACTTATGTATCTAGAAATCCTTATTAATAGGAGGAACTTAGCAGTGGCTCCAAATAGCCTGTAAGTTGGCTGGCATATGAACAGTGCTAAAACTAGGCCTTACTGGAATAGGAAAGTTCTGTAAACTCTTGTTAGAATATTGCAAACTGCTAAGTTAGTGTAAATGAAAGCCAGTTACATCTTTTGATGTGACTAGTAGGTCTTGCAAAAACAAAATGTTTTCAGTGCTGTGTTTTATGTTCTAGGCTATATGTGTCATCCCAAATCCCTTAGGGGTTAAACTCTCCTAGTCATGCAAAGTGAAATGGAGGTCGCCTCAGCCCTCACTTGGTAATGATATAGGTTGTTGAACCTCGTTGGTGCAACAGCGAGTTCACAGCCTAAGAGGTCCCACCAGAGTTCTATTATCCATTTCAGACTTTAACAAAGACAAGGTTTTGAAATTCCAGTCTGTACATCAAACACTAGATGACTTCTACCTTCTATCAAGAACTGCTATATGGACCATATGCATTGGGATTAAGCTTAGTAAGTTGAGTAAGCTGATATGCTTACTCAACACAGTGCCTTTCTCAGCAGAAGAAGCCAAGAGTAGAGGACAATGTCCCTTTTCCTTAAAAGCAATTGGGGTCCAGTCCTTTGTTTGGAAATATAGGAGCCAAATAATGTTTTCAGTTCCTAGTAAAACTGTCTTGTATAATATTTGTTAAGGGCCATACCATTCAATTGCTAATACACTAAGAGCAGTTTCAACAGCTACCCTGAACTCCCACTCAGCAGTTCCCTGGTCATAACCGACCCAGAATGCAATGTCATCAGCATTCTAGAAAAGCCATGGCAACAGACAGGCCCCTTTTGGTCTGGTGCAGAAAGCGGGCAGGTGGCTCAAGCTCTGAATTCTGTGGTCTTTCCCATAAACTACACTCTGATCAGCCCCGTCAACACACACATACACACACACACACACACACAAACACACATACACACACACATCTTCACAGGCCCTACCAGGGAGGATACCAGGCCTCCATGGAAGCCAGCTGCCCTTAAGTGTATGGGGTTTGGGTGTCTACGGCGTGGGAGTGTGCCAATATGTTGAAAATGGAGTGAAGCCCAGGGCTTTTGCAACACTGTTACTAGCAAAGCATTTCTCCCAGAATGTAGTTTCATTGTCATTTTCTTTAGAGTCACGTAGGCAGAGGATGGCTATAGCCCTTTGCCACAATGGGGAATCCTTGAGCCACTCTGGCAACCACATTAGTTTAGGCAGAACAGGGACCCACAAGAATGGTTTGACAAAAAGATGGAGTTGTCCCTTGTATAAAGTGGGCGCCCTGCTCAGCGAGGTCCAAATATGGGAGACAGACACATGCCAGAATTTGTTGTGTCTCTCTGATTCCTGGAGTAGCAAGAAGTTGAAAAAGGGGGTAGTAGGTACATGTCTGTTTGAGGGGGTGGACTGCCGGAGTCCAGCTCCAGTTGAGTTTGGATCTCGAGAAAGGTGCATGGAGTCAGCGATAAAGACACAGACACAGACACTTGGTGCATTCTCACAACAGCTCAGGAAAAAGCTGTCCTTTTTATTTACTCAAAACACTTCTCAAGCTTCTGCACAAGCAACTATTCTATTTCTTTTTCTTTTCAAAATTAATGGGACATGTACAGATATTTGGTCACTCTATCTGCACTTCAATGCTAGGCAGGTGCTCCTAAAAATAATTTTGCAAAATACTGTATTCATTTTCTTCAA
Source organism: Ochotona curzoniae (assembly GCF_017591425.1). Lineage (NCBI taxonomy): Eukaryota > Metazoa > Chordata > Mammalia > Lagomorpha > Ochotonidae > Ochotona > Ochotona curzoniae. Next base: position 306,815 of record NW_024465261.1, read on the forward strand.
AGCAAGCTATTGTTTATTCTACAACAGCAGCCAGGGAGCAACAGCCAGGACTCCAAGGCCAGTGCATATGCAATTTCCTGCTAATTAGTGGTACTTTCCCACTACATTTCTGCTTCTACAATTTTCCCATCACTTAATGGGAAAATAGGTTATGAGGGAAAAAACCTAAAATTTAAAACAGAAACTTCAAATGTTAAATCACCCTGCCAACTATAGACTCCTACAACCCCATAAACAATAAAGCAATAATCAAAAGCATTTTTCTGTTAATAAAGCATCCTTAATTCCTCTAGCTAAAAAGTATAAAAGCAGCTAAAACAATTACATTTTCTATGCTCCAAAAATTTGCAAATGCAGGCTACCTTTGAGTTAACAATAACTATATTTATTTCCATAGCAGTTTCAGCTCTCACTCCCAGCACTTGCATTAATATTTAGGATATTTTCAAGCCACTTCCAAGAAGGGGAAGGCTACATGTCTGGGCCAAATTCTAAGACAATGGTTAAGTACCCAATAAGGTGTCCAAAATGGCATGGGCTTAATTGTGCTCCTTGTGTGTAAATTGTCAAAGGCCCACTCACCAAGACATTATCAGTAACATTAACTCTCAAGCTCACATCGGTTGCAAAATTCTGGAAAAACTATCTCACAGGGGTGAACAACAATACCTTAAAAGCATACAGAATTCTTAGTGGGGTGCTTGAATGTCCATGCAGCCAGGGGCTGAAACAGAGTCAGGGTGGTCAGAGAGAAAAACCCCGGACCCTGCCAAACAGCTGGAAGCTCCCCCAGGCCTGCCAAGCAGGGGAGCTGTTCTCTTCACACCTTTGTGCCATCCACACCTACCACACTGACCCCATCAATGCACCATTGTAACAGCTTGATGCCCCTAGGATTATAAGCCACCTGGAAGAGATGATATGTATCTCCAGAAGACAGGAGGCTTGCAGGCATGGGGGTGGATGAGTTGGACCAACATCAGGTGGCAGCACAGCAACTTTGGTGGACCGTGACCTCAGCCCTCACTCTTGCTTCACTCACCAAAGCAAAAGCAGCTGTCCAGGTACAGGGAGCATCCCGATTGGCTGCCGCTCTGTGAGCTCACATGGCTCTGAGGCCATAACATCCATCTACTCAGCAGCTGCCTGGCCATAACTGGTGCAGAATGCTATGGCCTCAGCATTCTAGAAAGTCCATGGTGACACAACTGCCCATTTGGCCTGGGGTAGAAAGTGGACAGGTGCCTCCAGCTCTGCTTATGTAGTCTTCTCTACAACGCCCCTCAGCCGTGAACACACACACACACACACACACACACACACACACACACACACACCCTCACAGGCCCTACCAGGGAGGATGCCCTGCCTCTGTGGAAGTCAATGCTTGTTAGTGAATGGGGCTTGGGTGTCTCCCAAGAGGTATGTGCTAATATGCTGAAACCAGAGTGAGTCACAGGGCTTTTGCAACATATGGGATCCCGGGCGTGCAACGCAAGGACCTTAACCACTGTACCAACATGCTGGGCCAAAGATTTGTTCTTCTAGCATTGCTCTTAGCATGTCATAAAAAACAAATTCAAGACTTCAGGGAAGTTGGGGCTGGCATAATGGCTCAATGGCTAAATGTTCTCCCTGTGAGTGTTGTGATCAATATGGGCACTTCTTAATGTCCCAGGTGCACCATTTTTCACCCAGCCTGCTCTGGGTGTCTTGGAGGAGCAGGAAGCTTGGCCCAGAGGTTTGATCCCCTACACTCACATGGAAACCTGTAATGGAATCTTTTAGCTTCAAATTGGCTGATTATCAGCTCTTGTGGACATTTATGTAGTGAACAAATGAATGTCTGACTGCTTTTCCTTCTCCCTATAAATAATACCTTGATTTCCAGAAATAATAAATGAATCTTTAAGAAGAAAGATTTCTGGGCAATTCTATAATTATTATATGCAGCAGAAGGATTACTTAGGCAAAGGCAAAATAAAAGATAAATCAACAAGAATACCCATGTCAGACAAGTTACAATAATTTTTTATAATTAATGTTTTTTTTTGAAAGACAACAGCACTGTCAAAGATAAAAGTGTGCATAACTGAATGATTTCCAACACACAATCTCATTTAGTTTGAAATGATTTTTTAGAAGGGGCTGGTGCAATTGTACAGTGGCTGAAGCCAACACCTGTGATGAAGCTCTTTCAATATGAATAATGGCTCAAGTTTTACCTGCTCCACTCTGATACAGCTCACCACAAGGCAAATAGTAAAGTATTGTATGTATTGGTGCTTCTGCTTCCAGATACTAGATGTATAATAAGCTCAATGAGATTTGCTTCAGGTAGGGAAAGAACAAGCACAATTGATAATTACAGAATAGACCCAGTGAAAAGAATAGCTTTACTATGTGTCTCTAAGTGTTTATATGTATTCGTTAAAGATAAAGAGATTCCTTCCACAATGAGGCCTAATAGAGAATGTGAACTTGTGAGAAGCAGCTTGCTCCCAATGCATGGGGGAGGCTCTGGAAAGATCTGTGTTATTCTCACTCCCATGTCCTCACATGACGATTCCCACTACTCTCAAATCTTTCTTGGTGCACAAGTAAGCTTTGACTTGTTCCTGGGAATGCATCCCCAGTGAATCATCCCTCAGAGAGCTAATCCTAGTGAGTGTGTTGAGGAGCATTTTTTGTGATGGTGTAGAGATTGAGGAAATACTGTTTTTTGTGCCTAATTGCAAGCCTTCTTGGATTTCGGGCTTTGCTTTATAATCTGGCATACCATCCTCTGTGGGAAGAATATTTTCAATGCAAGCTGATACAAAGCAGAATGTAAGTGAGAGGCAAAAAGGCTCTCTTTTATTCCTATGACACACTCACAGCATCACACACATTTCAGGAGCCTCCTCTGGAGCCTTTTTGAAAGCTGGGTGCAAAATGGCTACTTGGCAGTCTACACATGTGGCATCGCCTGAGTTTTCTCTGTTTTCAGAACAAGAGCACATCAAGTGAATATGCTGTTGATCACAAGAGCACTCATGGGACTTGCTGTTGTCTGGAGTGTATTTGACATTGTTTCCCTCTAGATTATTTCCTTCATGGAAATTTCACACAAACTGAGGCTTGTACCCTGCTGAAAGAATCAAATCATGCATTTCTAGGAACATGCACTTGGCCAATGATCAATAGTAACAAGAACATACATGGAATTGCACAGATGCATAGGTCTTCCCGTCCATGGATAATGTATTCATTCTGCACGTATTCATTGTTGAATGTGTATGTATATATGTGTTTTAGTGTATGCATTTGAGTGTGTGTGGACTGTGTGAGGACATATTCATGCGTTCAGTGTATGGTCTACCTCTCTGATTTTGCTATGCTCACAAATTTATTAATTTTGTCAGTCCACAGAGGGAAGCAAGAATTGAATGAGCTGATGAGCATACTTGAGGTCATATAACACACAGTTCTTTGAAGTGCTGAAATTGTTGCCAGAGCCATGATTCTGAAGACATAGCTGTTTGTGAATGTCAATTATCACAAGGCAAAATCTGCAAATCCTTTGCAGTATAAACCTAACATGAATGAATGTTAGTCTACATGCCATAGACTTAGAACTAAAAAAGACTTCTTCCACAGTGAGGTGGATTGAAGCAGCTGATTTTCTGATCAGGAACATGCTCCCATTAGGAGGTGAGTCATTGTACAGGGGTCCATGCGCTGCATAGCTTCTCTGCTTTATGCTCAAGTGGAGATCTCCCACTCACCACTCCCATGTAGCTTAGCCCTGTGTAGATATGACCTGCCTTTGGGGCCATATTGTCAATGAGTGTCTTTGCAAAGACTTCATCACAGTGCCTGTGTCCTGAATAACTGCATTGGAATGAGAAAGTGAAGTGATAGTGATGGGGCTGAATGGCTTTATTAAAACTCTACTTCACATTTCAGCTTTCACATATACCCTTCCTTACCATCATATTCAATATTGTCACATTCAACCCATTTAGAAACAAAGCAGACTTCATCTGAGCTGCAGGAATGCTCTCCTTCTTTGATTAGACAATCTTCGAGTGCCACACACATCTCAGGAGTGCCGTTTTGAGTCTTGTGGATGGCTGTGTGAGAAATGACAGCATGTCAGTCTTTACCTGTGGCATTGGCTGTGTCTTCTCTATTTCTGAAAATAAATGATCAACCAATTGTTCATCAGGCTCTAACTCCTCTGGGTGTTGGCAACGCCTGCATTGCCACGTACCCCGAGCCCCGAGTCGAGCGGAGGGACTAGGGTTATGAGACAGACAAGACACACAAGACACACAACACACTGAGACTCATTCTTGTGAAGTGAGGCCTTTATTCAAAGTCGAACTCTCTTATATAGTTTGCTTGGCCCCTCCCAGGATCTTCCCAATGGTTAAGCAACACCTAAGCTCCCCCAAGGACATGCAAAAAGGGGAAGCAGGAAGGAGGGAAATTGCAGTCAGGACTTGCAAGAATGGGAGGCAGGAAGGAGGGAAATTTCAGTCAAGCCACGGGCTAAATATATCAGGCCATGATTGCCCTTCCTGTTACACCTTGGAGAAACAAGCTGTGCTGTGGAGTTAACCCTTGGGAGACCCGGCCGTGCATGTCCCCTTTTTTTGTTTTTAATGGACACCTGTCTTAGGTTGTCCAGCAGTCAGTTGATGCCTTACCTGTCATGGGGAGCCCCACCCGGGGCATGTGGGATCCCTGTCTTAGGTTGGTCATCAGCTCTGCCAGATCTTACCTGTCTCTGGCTGCCCATTACACATCATGCTCAACCAGAATTGAGATCTAGGATTTTCCACAGCTAAAGTCATCACAGTTTGTCAAATGATGACCTGCTCCGTGGCTTGATGCCTGCATAGGTGGCAAAGAAGAGTAAACAGTATTGCAATCATGGCTACCAACCATCAGTCCCAAGGCTAAGACTCTGCTCCATTCCTTAAACATCCATGCTACCAGTTAATGCCATTTACAATAACTTTCCTTGACATGAGGGTCACTTGGATCTTAACAATGTTCAAATATTTTTGAAAATACCAACAATCAAGAATCTCACAGAGCTAAAATGTTACATGTATACCACAATTTTAGCAGGAACCAGAGACCCCAACTACTTATCATCCCATCTGGCTCTTACATTTCCAAACAGAAAAATGGATCCCAAAAGTTCTTAGGGGAAGGGGCGTAGTCATCAGCTCTTAGCTTCTTCCTGGTGAGTGGGGGGTGCAGTTGGGTAACAGCAGCAGTTGGGGGTCAGTCCATCTAGTGGTTCCTGCTAGAAGGCAGAATTCATCAGGTGTTTGATGTACGTCTTGGCACTTGAGAGGCTTTGGAACCATTCAGCTGAACAGACTTTGAAGGTCCTGAGAAAACAGAAATAGACATGCCTCTCCAAGAGCTTAATCATGTATCCATATATTATTTTCAAAAGGATTTAGCTTAGCAATTCACATTTATGAATATTATCATCTATAAGCCAATTAGGGTAGATGACATAGCTTGCCACATAAGCATGTACATGTATATCAGATAACACATTATAAAACAAAACTGCTTTTGTAACAGTTACTTGAGAATTCTCTTAAGTGTGTTAAAATTACCAGTTGTTTAGAATTACATTCTGCTTTTAATGATCTGAATAAACCATACCTATAGTTTACTATTACATTTTAGCAATGCCCCCCAATTTTTTTTTTTAACAGATTGAATCAGTTGTCTGTCCTACAATTAACTTTTCCAACTAAAAGATCCAACCTTTGAAACATTCTTCTGACTTTGAGGCTGCTAGGGGCCCATCTAGAAGTCCCAAAACCAGAAGAGTTAAGCATATTAAATATGCCAAGAGGCCTTAAAATATCCAAACTGATTTGAACAGCAACATATCAAAAAATTTTTATCACATGTAAATGATCACCCAAATATTTCAATGCAAATACATAATAGAAAATACTCCTGAAATCACAGCTCATCTCATAACTTTTTAAGAATTTTACTAAATTCATAGTTTGGAACAAGAATAGAGCTTACTGAACCTGTATAGACATTTGATAAAGTTACCAATTAAACAGAGACTAAAGTTCAATGCTTCGATTTTTTAACAGTTTTAAAAATTAGAGATATTTTTGTTTTTAGATATTTACTAGCATTTTTATGTACGCACACTTCAAAAAACTTCAAGTACTTAACAATAAGGTGAAAATAACTTGAAAGAGATGTTACAACACTGTTGTTTCTCACAAGAAATCAGACTCGAACTCCAATGTCTTAAAGGCAAAATGCAGAAATTATACACCTCATAATCATTTTCACTGTACAATTTAAATGAATTTGTTGTTTTCCTGTAAGGCAAAATCTCATATTTCTTTGTAAATAAGAACACAAATAATTCACAATCAGGGCCAATTTCATAATTAGGAAACATCTGATAATCTAAATTATTTTGAATGACAATTACACTACTCAAATTTTTGTCTCAATCTTTGAGAGTTCCAGGGATCCTACTAGAACGCTCAAAGTCATGAGACTTGGTTTAGAACTCTGAAGAATTTAGAGGTCCTAATGAGTTAAATAATAAAATATCTTTAGCATTTAACTGTATGCTCAATGCCAAGACAACACTGTAAGCTGAAGATCAAATATCATAGAAGAAAACATCATAGGAACTTTTCCCCGGTGGAGGTAGGGAGTCTGGTGTGGCCATGGCCTGTTGAATTTGTTAGACCTCTCTAAAATTATTTACCAGGAGAAAGAAAGGGGGTAGGTCATCGTCTGTCACATCTTGTCTGTCAGTCAGTCACACATGCACCCAGTTCTGAACAAGAACAACTTAACAACTCAAGACAAGGATAGAACTGGAGAAAGAATAATAAAACAAAATCTAGTTTTTGTCCGGACAAAAATAATAGAACACCAACAATAATGACTAAACATATGCACAAACACCAAAAACATCAGAACAGAGACATATAACTCTTAAACCCTTTGCGATTTCCAACACTTCTTTGACATACTTTAGCCTGGAGCTATTTTATAAAACAAGTACTTAGGTTCCTCTCATGTTTTAGGTTAATTCAACAGTGGACCACTTTATATCAGGTTATTTTTGTTAAATTAAGTTGCAGAACACTTGTCTTTCTTTCATTTTTTTTTTCTTTTTCTTTCTTACTCTTTTTTTTCTTTTATTTTGAATCTACCTTGCTTGAATTGCTTAACTCTGCGGTCAGCCTGTTCTGACCAACAGCATTCCCCATTTTATGTAGAAGTTCTTCAAGCTCGGTGTCCAATTTATTCTGGGAGAAGGCTGAACCCATTTTATATTCCTTTTTGCAGGATAAACAAAACACCAAAACCTAACTCTACTTCAAAATAAATCTAAAACCTAACTATGCCTCAAAATAAATCTAAAACATTAACTATATTTCAAAATAAATCTTAAACCTACCTATATTTCAAAATAAAACTCCCTTTCCTACCAGTTTAGGAAAGACTTACAATACGTCCCACTTACCTGCTGGCCAGCCTCCTGGGACGACCCTTCGTCATGTATCCTCTCTTTCTCGATCTCGGTGGAACCTCCATTTGTTGGCAACGCCTGCATTGCCACGTACCCCGAGCCCCGAGTCGAGCGGAGGGACTAGGGTTATGAGACAGACAAGACACACAAGACACACAACACACTGAGACTCATTCTTGTGAAGTGAGGCCTTTATTCAAAGTCGAACTCTCTTATATAGTTTGCTTGGCCCCTCCCAGGATCTTCCCAATGGTTAAGCAACACCTAAGCTCCCCCAAGGACATGCAAAAAGGGGAAGCAGGAAGGAGGGAAATTGCAGTCAGGACATGCAAGAATGGGAGGCAGGAAGGAGGGAAATTTCAGTCAAGCCACGGGCTAAATATATCAGGCCATGATTGCCCTTCCTGTTACACCTTGGAGAAACAAGCTGTGCTGTGGAGTTAACCCTTGGGAGACCCGGCCGTGCATCTGGGTTTCTCTCAAAATATCTAAATAATTGTAATATTGCAAAATTATTTTTAGTCACAGAGTAAACTAATCAAATGTTGGCACTTTCCCTGAACAGAGACTCCAACTACAGTGTATAAAACTTTTACATTTTATGTCCTGAATGCTGGCATGTAGGATATTTTTACATATTTATTTTTTAGTCTATGATAGTTTATTATTGTGTGTGTGTGCATGCAAGCCCACGCACTCATGCCCATGCATTTGTGCATGTGATCCATATTCACATTTTGGCCCTTGTACTTGTACATTCCCCTCTGGAAACAGTGTTCAATATGCCAGGATTCCTCTGCATGTACAGTGCTTTGAAGAGCTGAATATGTTACAGCTCCAGAATCCTGAGTTTCAAGTGACTCTCTTTGAGTGTTAATTCACAAAGCACACACACATTTCTTTGTGAATACAATTTGTGTTGTTACACAGCAGAATATCCAAGAGCACAATAGCTGGCAGGTCAGAGGTTGCTTCTATGTTACCATACATTTACTGTGGTGGAGAGTGGGATGAGATGATAGCAGAAAGTGCATGCATTTAAGTGACTTACTGAAAAGGAAAATCATTTTCCACCCTGAGAAGAGTGGTTCAAGATATATTGTATACAGGAGCTTGTCCCCATTGATTGGATGGGGCTCTGGTCAGTTTCCATAAATTTCATCCCTGACCATGACATTGCATGAAGGTGTCTAATTACTTATATCTGTCCTACAGCTGAGGAACTGTGATTTATTCTTGGGACATATTCCCGTTGTTTCTCAGCAAACAGACCTCATTTTAGTTCCTATGCCCTGAAATATTCCATGGTGAACAAAGCATGTTAAGTAGAGATTGTTGGCAGTGACTAAATTGCAATTCATTTTTACAATAGGGCATTCCATAACATCTCCCTTACCATCCTCTTTGATGATAATGGCTTCAACCCATGCTGGAAAAAAGTAGGCATCTTCGGATGTGACAGAACTCTCTGATTCTTTTGTAAGATGAGTTGGGACCTCCACGCAGATCTCACAAGCATCTTCTTGAGGGTTCTGGAATGCTGTTTGAAAAAAAAAAAAACACAACACAATCTTGAAATGCGGCTTCATCTGAGTGGTCCATGTTTACAAAGACTAGCACTTGCTGGGCCCAGTGTGATAATGTATTGGTTAAAATCCTCGCCTTGCACAGGCCAGGATTCCTTCTGTGCGACAGTTGTAACTCCAGCAGCCCTGCTTCTCATCCAGTCCCTGCTTTTTTTCTAGGAAAGCAGATGAGGATGGCCAAAGTCTTGGGTCCCTGCAACCGCATGGGAGACCCAGAAGAAATCCTGGCTGCTGGCTTCAGATAGGCTCCTTTCTAGTATCTTGAAGTCAGTTGGGGAGTGAACCATTGGATGGTAAAATCTCCCTCTCTGTCTATCCTCCTCTGTGTATATCTGCTTTTCCAATAAAAATGAGCAAGTCTTAAAAAAAAATAGCACATGTTATCAGTATGTCTTTCTGCATGTGACCATACTTATGTCGGTATGTTTCAGGAGTGATGGTGTCTTTGCCCTTCCGTGAATATTGATTGTTTCTTAATGGTCCACAGCCATGTAGACTAAGGCAGATGTTCAATCCAAACAATAAAAATTCCAGTCTTTCACAATTCTCACTTTTGTATGTGTTTATTGTTAGGCATACATATATACATTTGATATATATTCATTTTATATGCCTGTGTTCATTGTCGCCAGCCTATGTGTTTATGTTATTGTGGATTTAGTAGTATGGCTTCTATATTTGCATGTTCGCTGCTTGAGCACTTCCTAAAACCTGTTGGCAATGCATAGAGATATTTCCTTCTCATGCTGTTCTTTTTAGGGCTTGAAACATAGCAAATTGAAACCTATCAGGCCCATGTGTGTCTATGAAAGTCAATTTTCAAAAGATCAATGTGCAATTCCTCATAAGGTGTGTAGGGACATTGTGAATGAAGTTGTATTTACAAGGATTTGTTAGAAGCAAAACGATAACCACAGTGTGGTGAGATGAATTAGACAATTTTGTTTCAGGATCTTGCTCCATGTGTGTAAATATGGCTCTGGAGAGGTTTCCATATAACCCATTCCTGCCCTTGTAATTTGTGTGGGAGGTTTACCTCTGTGCATCCGACTTGCTTTTCATGAACCATGCCCTCCATTCTGCCACATTCCCAATGAATCATTACCCAGAGTCCTTATCCTAGAGCCTGTATCCTGAAGCAGTATATTGTGAGGGGAAACTGGACTGCATACTGTATTGGCTAGTTGAATTCAATCATCTGTCTCTGTTTTAGGCTTTACCTACAAGGTGTCTTACCATCTTCTTCAATAATGATGGGTTCAATGCAGTCGGAAACACAGGATCCTTCATTTAAGTTGGGAAAATTATCCCCTTTTTTGATGAGATGTCTTGGTGGTGCTGCAGACATCTCAGAAGCATTGTCTTCAGCCTTTTGAAATTGTGAGACAGAAAATGAAAACAGGTATTTTAAATACTACGCCATCTAATTGTCAAGGTTTTTAAAAGAAAAGCACATCTAGTTAATATGCTGTTACTCATGCATGAGACTTACTTTTAAGCGTTGACATAACATCATTATTCAGTGAAGCTAGTTGTCCATCATTCAATGAAGCCAACATTGTCCACCTCAGTGCAGACCATGGCATATGTCCTGGACATTTTACTCATTGATCCAGTCAGTAGTGATGGTGTTTTTATCTTATGGTACATATGCTATGTATACATTGTGATGTAATATGAACAGTGCATATGTGCTATTGCATAAATCTAAACAAATCTCCATATTAGACTTAGGTTCTTTCGATGCTAGACACGTTTTGTGTGTGTGTGGGACATGGGGTTTTGTGTCTGAGGTATCTCTTGTGTGTATTCTCTCCAGAAGTGGTTTCTGATTGTGTCACTCTATCAGAAAACAGACATTACAAGTTGGGAAAGCCTAGAGAATCTCCCTTTCCTCTTGCATGTATCTAAAAAGCTAACTTGATTATTAATGATGTGTCTTGTGATTTCAATGGCTGTCTATGACTGGCCATTGTAAAAAAAAAAAAAAAGTTTAATTTACAATGCATCTTTAGGCTCCTCAGTCAATGACAAATGAAAATACATTTTAGAAAAATGTGTTAGAGGGGTACAAGGTTTTTTTTTTTACATTTTGTGGAGTGAAACAGGTAATTTTCTGGGCAGGAGCTCATTCTCAATGTATGGGGGAGCCTTTGAAGAAGTTTCTATTCTTCTCTAAAGACGCCCAGGTTACCATTTAGAGATTTCCAAATTTCTCACTGACATATTTCCTGTAACTGGGGCTACAATCCCAAGGAATCTCTCTCCAGATCTCCATCCTAGTGCTTGGACCCTGATTAATTACATTGTTTTCAGGATCTGCAGAGAATAGTGTTTGAGCTTTGTGGATGAGTTTAACCTCTCATCACCAATTAGGCCTTCACATGTTCTCTTCCTTACCATCTTCTTCAATATTACTGGGTTCAGTCCAAGCTGAAACAAAGGAAAATTCTTCTGAAGTTGACCAGCTCTTTCCTAGTTTTGTTAGAAGACCTTGGTGTGCCACATACTTTTCAGGAGTGTCCTCTTGAGATGTTTAGATTGCTGTGTGAGAAATGACATCCTGTCAGCCTTGAGCTGTGGCATCATTGGATTTGCTTGTCATTTCAAAGTATAGTAGAGCAAATATTTATGTTAGTGTTGTGACTGGCATTTAAAATTGGAGGAAAAAATAATACCAAGGAAGGTTAACTGTGCCAAACCGTAAATCTTCATTGCTACCTCTTGCTCTTTCTTATGCTGATTGAGATATATGCCCCAGCAAAGCACAAAAGCAAGAGTGTTCAATTCTTTTCTTATTTGTTTGTTGGTTGAGGTTATTTTCACAATGTTTTTATGCATATTTAGCAACTTATAAATGTGTATAAATATGCACACATATATGTCTGTGTATATATATTTTCATGTGATACATATATTCATTCTGCTTTTATGTGTGAAATTTGTGGGTTATTATTATTTATTTTTCCTTGGCTGTAATGTATCTGTTTGTGAGAATCAGTAAGGCTCCAGAACCAGTATTTGGAAAATTTCATTGTGGCATTCTCACCACACGTATTTCTTTGAAGATCTAAAGAATTTGTGGTTACCGAGTCCATTGAGTATCTATGAAATCTTCTCACAGAACCATTCTGTGTAATGTTTCTCAAACATGATAAGGAGATGCAAAGTGAAGGCAGATTTAAGAAATTGGTTGAAAGATTATTGATTCCTTTTATGATTAGGAGTAATTAGGAGTAGACAATTTGCACATAACTTATCACTGCCCATGTTCTCACTTGGGGACCTCCCATTGCTCACATTATGCTTGGTTTCTGTTTAGCTGTGTGCCTTGTAATTGAGTCCCTCCAAGTGACCATGTCCTGAAACACTGAAACTTAAGGGGAAAAAGGAGTGAGGAGAACTTGGGTTGTGACTCATTTACAAATATTCTCTAAGTTTAGACTTGTTATTTGAAACTTTCTTACCATCTTCTATAAAAAACATTTCATTCCATGCTGAAATAAATGTGACATCATCATCATCTGAGGAGGAACTATCTCCTTCTTTCATTTGGTGAGATGATTGTTTCATATATATTTCAGGAATGTCTTCTTGTGCCTATTGAAATGCTGTGTAGAAAGAATGGTCCCTCTGGTCAGAATAGTACATGAGGTGTATATTTTGTTATTCGAGATGGGACGTACTATCATTGTAAGGAACTTAACTTCAACATATCTACAATTAGATATGCTACCCCATGAGCACTCGTATATATTCCCTGGCCAAGATGTCAAACGAAAAGTCATCAAAACATTTCATTTTATCTGCGTTTGTTGTTATTTGGGCACTGTGTGTGTGTGTGTGTTTGTGTGTGTGTGTGTGTGTGTAAGAGAGAGAGAAAGAGAGAGAGAGTGTGTGTGTGTCAGAGTATGAGTATGTGTGTCTATATACTCATTATAGTCATGGGAATTTTCTACTTCAGAACTTTTCATCGTATACAATGTATCCATGTGTGATGTTTAAGTATTCCTTTACTATTTCACATATCTGCTTTGGTGTTTAACAATTGCAGTACGATTATGAATTGTTTTGAAATGCTCTCTGATCACGATGCTTTATTGTAGCTTTCTTAAGCTAATTAGTGACACCAACTGTGTAAAATGAGAATTGTTTAAAGCCAGCCAATTACTGTCCCAATCAATTAAAGGCCCCAACATAATATTAATAATAATTTACAACATTATGGCATTAGTTGACACGGTATTGATTAACCAATATGTTAATAGGAAAATGCAGATCCTTAACTACATCCTGTGACTTCTTCATAGACATTTCAATTTTGGTTTATACTCAACCTGGTTCTACACATCTCAAAATGGCTATACATTACTATTTAGCTGTCTCATGTCTATATTCATTTTAGTATTTAGCTGTTTATAGTGTCGAAGCATGATTTGCAGGCTTTACCTTCAAGCCAGAGATGGTCTCACCAAGAAATCATGGAACTCACTAGATTAATAAGATGCTGCACTTTATGCTTGGTAAATAAGTCCAATGAAAGAACCTCAACTGAATTTGAACTGTGGTAATGCAACAAGGTGGAGAAATCCACCATGGGGAGAAGGTTGGGGTGGGGGGAATCCCAGTACATATAACACTGTGTCACATAATGCAATGCAATTAATCATAATACGAAAGAATAGTTGAAATACATGAAATTTGATTCGTACAAAAATGGGAATTGTTAAAAGTGAGAGAATTAAACATTTTAGAATTCAAGATGATTCTGTATTACAATTTCAATTTGACTTAATACACAGAGGCATCAAAAATCAAATTTAAAGGAGAAGCAGCAGAGTGACAAGGGTTAGAACTAAGCAATTAAGGTGATATACACAAACAATGTACATACAAAATATGAAGCCATTCCCTTCTTAATCCGCAGAAAAAGTAGCCCTTGTGTAGTTAATTCGTAGCCCATAATATAGGCTGAGTTCATTTTCACCTATACAGGCTGAGCTATGTTAGAAGAGTTTGCTGTATTTTGTTTTAGTTACTGCCAATCTGTGACACTTGTTAATATATACTAGATAAATTCACTAGGCTTGCATTGAGGTTATATCTAAGCCATGGGTAGGCCATTCTTTTGCAATTGTTTTCATTTTTGAGTTCAAAGCGGTTTGAACTTTTCTAAGACAAATAGCTAATTCTTAAAACATTTCTAGTCATGACCTGATGTGTCATTGTGATTCCATAAGTTAATCTGAGGGAATAAATGTAGTCTATCCTGCTAAAAACCCAAACATAATGTGTGCACCTTTGTTATAGTGTGGATTAGACATAAGGAACTGAAACAGACTTAGCATGTGCAGGAGTCTTGTGTCTCTCAGTGTTTTGTACCATGAACCTCAGTCACAACTTTGTTGGATAATGTTTATGACTCTTTGTCTCTCACTCTATTCACTTCACCTCAATATGAACACAAGCTCAAATGAAGCAATATACATATGTTTACATTTTCAAATATAGTTTCCAAAGAATAGACATCTTTTTGAATATTCAGATCATTGTTGCTATTTATTGTTAACACAGCTCAATACTTAGTACTCAATTCTTGAGATTATTTGTTGTGTCAGGAATGTGTTTTGTGTGTGATTTACCCACCGGATTCACACATTGCAGAAAAACATGTCAGTAATTTCAGGTATATATGTTCTCATAGCATATTAGCACACATTGTGTTGAAGCTAATGTGTAATTGCTTTAGTGCTTACTAAAGTGAATATTGCAGTGAGTATTGAGTTTAGAAGGAAATTTCATTTATTTGTATGTCAGTTTTATACACTCCTGTATATATCAGTGTCACACCATTCCGTTTTGGATTTCTGTATATTGTCCTATAGAGAGTGTAATTTGTGGTGTGTTTCTCTGTTTGTGTGTGTGCGTGTTGTAGTGCATGTACTTTTGTATTTTTCATTTTCACTGGTTGAATTTTCTGTGACTTCAATGCCCTGTGAGGTGAGTGATGTTTGTGACTAAACTGTCACTAATATAAAGGTGTGTGTCAGCTGGAGAGTTGATGGGGAAAAAGAAGGAGCAATTGATGGGGGCTCTGTATTCCTTTAAAATACATAATGTAAAATAATTGCATGTTAGGAAAGGAAAGTGAATTCTCATCATAACCTCAGTTGTTGTCATGTAGCCTAAAATTAGGCAGTCTTATTGATATGAGATATAGTGTATCCATTATCCATGGTGATAGATAATTTATAGACTTGAATGTATAAATATCTCACTATGCAGTCAATATAGGGTAGTGAAGGGCAGGATGAATGCAGACGGACTTTAGTTGATGGGTTAGGCAAAATGCTTTTAGTTTTTTTGTTTGTTTTTTATGTATAATAGGATGATAGGACAGGTGATGTAGGGAGAAGCGTGTGTGGAAGCTCCAAACAGGCTTCCATAAGCATTATCTATACACCTGGCCTCAGTTGCAGATTTTCTGCTGAAAGGCTTATTTGGTTCTGAGGAGCTATGAGCTGTTCCTGGAACCACACTAACCAAATGTCCTTTCTCAAAGGCTTTAATCTATTCACTGTGCTGTAAAGCATTCATTGTGATGAGAAAGTGGAGTGAGTAGAGGTTGGGTTGGCTGCCTAAATTATAACTTCTGCGCTCAGAGCTTGCATTTGCACCTTACCTTGTTTGATAAGAATGGGTTCATTCCAAGCAGAAACAAAATATACACCATCGCAGGTGGAGCAACATTCTCCTTCATATGTGGGATGTGTTGAGATCTCCACACACATCTCAGGAGCGTCTGCTTGAGGCTTCATGGATGCTGATTGGAAAATGACAACAAGTTAACCTTGAGTTGTGGCATTTTACTTGTCTGTTTTCCAAAGTATAGCACATAACACATGTGGGAATTCTCACAAATCTTGCTGTCACAGGAGTGAAGGTGATTTCATGCATGCCAGGGGCTATGACAGAGGCCACTCAAAACTTATTGCAGAAATTTTAAGTAAATTCTAGGTGTCTCAGTGTCTTGACAAACTGATGGACACGGTAGTTATGTGTCACTTGTTGGTTTGCATCTGTTTTGAAGCTATGCTGTTGTTGAATCTATTATATTTTTGTTTAAGTATGTGCTATTTTGTTTTATGAATTCATGAGTGTTGTGAACAGCTCAAATCCAATGGTTGTATGTTAACGTCTGGAGCTTGTGAATGCTAACATGTAAATCAAGGGCAAATTGGCAAATTGTGTGGTATAAAAAAGTGGGTGTTGCAAAAATTTGCCTTCAGTGACATATGCAAATGTTAAATATGAATTAAAGAAATAGAGACAGGTGTGGTGGTGTAGTGGTTAAGGTCCTCGCCTTTCATGCCTGGGATCCCATATGGGCACCGGGAGAGCAGTCGAGGATGGCCCAGGGCTTTGGGACCCTGCACCCGTGTGGGAGACCCAGAAGAGGCTCCTGGCTTCGGATCGGCCATTGCGCTCACTTGGGGAGTGAATCATTGGACGGAAGTTCTTCCTCTCTGTCTCTCCTCTTTGTATATCTGCCTTTCCAATAAAAAAATAATAAAAATAAATATTTAATGAAACATACAAAAGGGAGGTAGAAGGACAAAGGGCAGGATAGGTATGTGGCATTGGTAGCTATGTGTTGAAGGTAAGGATTGGAGAAGCTGAAAACAAGCAGTATCTGATAGAGACAGGAAAATTCTATTTTAAGAAACTATTCATGTGAAAACTTCGTTCAAGAAAATGTGTTTTGAATGCAATAACCAAAGTATTTGATCATTCATTGTCCCTTTCTTTTTATCTTTGTTCTCCCTCCAGCACAATTAGTGGCATCCCTTCTTCTCTTTTAGATGGCAGTACCAGACTACCCTCTGCCAAAGACTATTCCCAGACATACCATTTTAGACTTTGCAGCTGGTGGGGAGTTTGTTCCTTCCAGATGTTTTGTCTTTGCTTGCGCTTCATGGCCCCAACAATAGGGAATTAGTCAAAGCTGCTACTTGTCCCCTAAACTCTTGCTGTTATAGTCAGCGAATTGTGAAACAAAATAAAATTAGAATATTCAAAAACCACAAATTTCATTGCTATCCCCTCCTCTAGTTGCCTAATGTCCTGCCCTCTACTCAATACAGAGACAGGAATGTTATAAGTCCTCACCAAGGTGCCAGAAACATTCTATCAGTGATTGATGATGTCACTCCATTCCAATGGCCCAGCCAACAGTTGCAGGATGACTGCTTTGCCAGAGCCAAATTTATACGTGATTTATTTAATCGAATAGAAACCTAGTGTTGATTTTAATGTTTCTATGTTTTCTTGAAACCAAGATGTTAAGTTAGAGAAAATAAATTATGTGATGTGAAACCATGATATGATTTGTATGATTTGATTTATAACCACGCTTATTCTTGTGTCACAGAAGATATTCAATATTAGTAATTGTGTTGTCTAAATTTTGCATAAATAGAAATATGCTAATTAAACAAACATATTCATTATGCTTGAAAAAAACACAAAGCACATACTGCTTGAAAAATGCACAAAGCACATGTGTATCACAATGTCATATATTTTAAATAGTGTGATGTCTGGTTAGGTTTTAAGTGAGTCCAATATTAATTTCTTACAAATACAAGGCATGTGCTGGTATCATTGTGATTTATGAACATCTCATGTGTCCATACATTATTTTCTGAATTTCTGCTTTTACACTGATCAATGCCTCGCACCATCAGAATTCAACTGTGTGGTACATCACCTCTCAATATTTCCCATTAGTTTGAGAGAAACATTAATTCCAAATTTTATTGTCCCTGCCCTAATTAAAAAAAAAAAAATCCTATTTTTGGCAAGAATCCAGGTTTTGCTCCCATAATGCATGTATCTTCAGAGATTGTGTTAGTACTCTTATAGAAATTTAAATCTGGGCAGCTCCATCTAGTTGCCACCAGGTGTTGTACACATGTCAATTTAGGAGGTCAATGTGTCTATTTCATCCCTCGCTGATGACATCAATCCTTCCTTCAGTATTCTTGAGCTGGGTCTTCCCCTCATTTACCATAACCACCATAACCACTGTATTGAAGACATAAGATCCACTGAAAAATTCTTACCATTGTCAATTGTCAGGAAATGTAAACTAAATAGACACACAAAGTTTCTTCCATATATTGCATTGATAAAATTTTGGAAATAGATCTTACAAACACATGGAAGGGTCTAATGACACAATTTTGTAAATAATATTCACATTACACCTCCAGTCGTATTGTAGAGCAATAGGGTAACTATGTAGACAATTAAGCAGGCAGGAGAGCAAGGCTGTACAATGTCTCTGCATAATGTCAATGCATAAAATAGCCAGAAAGCTATAAATCATATGGCTTATTATTTCAATTCCATACAATTTTTTGTTTCCAACTAAGAGGAGGAAGAGAAAGTAATTGGAGATATGCAATTCTTCCTGTTTTTCCACCATGTAATATGTTTGGAACCACTGTTCTTTTATGCCTCCAGTCTTGGACAAGATTTTCCATTGAGCTGCTCTGCCCCTCTTGGAAGAACCATTCCAAGCAAGAACAGGCAAGAAAAATGAGCCACTCAGTGTCTTGTAACCTGTAATATTTACTCCCTCCCAATTCTTGGTATTGTGGGATACGGGAGTGGAAGCAAGTGTGAGAAGACAATGGTGTAGCCACTGATTATTATCACAATAGTTTTATAGTGGTAAGCTGGGGATAGGTGCTTTTGGGTCCAAGATCGAAGCTTCACATTGGAGACTGGAAGAAATTTGCTGGATGGAATAGTATAGTTAAAGAAAAAAGAAAAGGAAATAAAAAGTAAAACCAGAATGCAGTCTCCAACTCCCTATGTGAGTGGGCCTCTGAATGCCGCAGTAATATGCATCCTCTCTATATCTGCTGCTTTCCTGTGTTGGTGGTTCAAGTGTCTCTTTGCCTTCATCCTGTCCTCTCTTATTTTCTTGGATTTTATCTGCTCTGCTGCACATTGGATAATCCTTCTTCATGTGGTTAACCATGACTCCAATATACAAACCAGTGTATAAAACAGCTTCCAAAACAAATCCGATGAGAAGAATCCTCTGAACAGATATGGACTAAAACCAGAAATTAAAGAAGAATCATAGGCACAAAATATAAGATCAGCAGCAGACATCCAACAAGGGAGAAAAACATTTAGATTAAACTCATATTTCACTGAAGATGACATCAAGATACATGGGGGACAGGACACTTTTTAAAAAGTTATATACAATTTCATTAAATACACCATGAGGTGCATACAGAAGTTCAGGGAAATAAAGGAATATATCATACCACAAATAGCAACACTGAAACAAAAACAATGCAAACTATAAGAAATGAATAAACAGTTCAGCAAATTCAAATTGAGTGAAAATCTGAATAGAATACATGAAGCAGAAAATAATCTCATAATTGAAAGACAGCTACTGCAATACTGATGAAGCAGTCAAAACCAAGCAAGTGGAAATTAGTCAAGCTAAGAATAATTTCAGGGATTTAGGGACACCATCAAAAGACAAAATATAAAAGTTATGGCAGTTTCAGAAGAAACAGAAAAAGAACCTGGGCCTAAAGTTGTACTAATTCTGTTGACCATGAAAGATCCTTCACAAACACTCTTCAGTTAAATTTATAGAAAATATGCTTAAATATTCACATAATCAACAATGCTCACATACAAGCAATCCTACTAAGACTCACATATATCTTTCACAAAACTCCAAACAAAACTTGAATGATATACTGAAGATCTTAAAAGGAAAATATTGTCAACCAGTGATCATTTCATCAAAAATGTTTTCCTTTGTCTTTGAAAGTAAAAGAAACATACTTCTGCACCCCAAAAAGCTTAGTGACTTTACATTTACTAGACGTGCGATACAAATATAAATTTTAAAAGCTGTTTTACTGAATGAGAAAAGAGACAGCACCACCAAAACCAAAGAAAAATACAGTATGTAACAAAAAGTGCAGAATGTCTAAAACAGTGAACCAGATGTGGGACCAGTCCCCATAGTATTTAAAAATAGATTTGTGTCACTCTTCTCCCTTATACTGATTTACATGTCTCTTGGAGTGATGATAAAATTCACCTTCAAGGCGTATGGAATTACACATTTGCTAGTATTAGCATCCAAGTATTACATGCCCAGATTTCTTCCATTTCTCACTCCCATCAACTGGCTTCCTCTGCAGAAGGCAGTACTAATGCATTATCCCAATCTCTTTCATATTTTATTTCTCAAAAGACCTTCTACTTTGTATAGTATACATTTATGAATCACACCAATTGTTCTCCTCTTTGTATTGTCTGAGGGATGTGAGGCTTATGATGGTCACTTACCTGTACCTGAGTGACGTATGAACCACATGGGCACTGCCATGGATCTGAGGGGCATGTGGCTTACTCAAGGTTCTGTCATGGATCTGAGTGGAGTTGGATCACCCAGACCTTGGCCATGGATCTGTGGAGTGTGTGGCTCTTGCAGGGTTCTATCATGGACCTGAGGGTCGTGAGGCTCATCCAGGACGTTGCCATGGATCTCTCATCCATGAGGTCCATATAGGGCTCTGCCATGGATCTGACGTTTGTGCAGACCAAACTGCTGCTCAGGCATGGATTCGAGGCTTATGAGGATGACAAGGGGCTCTGCCATGCATCTCAGAGCTCTTCGGACCACAGGGGGTGCTGCTGTAAATAAGGGCCATAAGGACAACCTACAGCTCTGCCACAGATCTGAGAGCAGGTCATTCTTGACATTGCCATGTATCTGAGGCCCGTGTGGACCACGTGGGGATCTGCCATGTATCTCAGGACCATGTTTGCCATGTTGGGTTCTGCCTTGGATCTCAGAGCCATGTGTCCTATGTGGGGTGTACCATGGTTGTAAGGGTAGTTCATCATACTTAAATTTTTCCATATATCTGAGGAGACTGTGGATGACAAGGGGTGGTTCTGCCATGGATGTGTCATGGAAAGCATTGCAACTCATTTTTTATTCACTGTGCATTTCACATGGGTCCCTGCCATGGATCTAAGTGCCTTGAGTATGAGAAGAGACTCTGTAATGCTTCTGAAGGCTGTTGGGATCACATGGAGCTCTGCCATGAATCTGAAAGGCTTGCAGGACACTCATGGCTCTGCCATGGATCTGAGGGCTGTGTGGTTCATACAGGGCTCTGACAAGGCTCTGAGGATTGTGCAGCTCATTTTGTTTTCTGGCATGTGTGAGAGGCTTAAGGCATATGCAGGGCTATGTGATGTATCTGAGGGCTGTGAGGACCACATGAGGCTCTGCCATGGATCTGAGTTTTTGAGGGTAATGCAGAGTTCTGCCATGGATCAGAGGTGCATGTGGGAAACATGGGGGTCTCTTCATTGGAGCAAAGATCTTCTGGGCCTCAGGGGAATCTGCTATTCATCTTAGAGCAGTGTATCTTACCTGGGGCTTTGCTATGGATCAGAGGTAAATGTGGCTTAGCAGGTTCTCTGCCATGGATCTGAGGGCCGTGAGGACCACAGATAGCTCTGAAATGTATGTTTGTGTCGTGAGGACCAGATGGGGCTCTGTCATGTATCTGAGGTCTGTTTAGCACTCTTGGGTTTCTTTTTTGATCTTAGAGTCATCAGATTACATGGAGCTCTGCCATGCATCTGAAAGTTGTGTAGCTCACACAGGGCTCTGCCATGGAACTGAGGACCGTGCAAATAACATGGGGTACTTTCATGGATCTGATGTGTATGGACCAAATGGGGGTCTCTGCAATGGGTCAAAGGCCTTCCAGACCACATGGGGCTTTATCATGGATCAGAGGGATGTGTATCTCAACAGGAGGTTTGCCGTGGGTGTGAGGCCAGTGAGTTCAACATGGGTCTCCTTCATGGATCTAACATCCATGAGGACCACATGAATCTCTTACATGGATCTGAGGGGCTTTTGACAACATGGGGCTCTGCCATGGTTCTGAGAAGCAGGCAAATCACAAAGGGCTCTGCCATGGATCAGACGGCTTTGCAGAGTGACCTAAGGCTCTGCCTTGGAACTGAAGGTTGCAACTATCAGGACCCAGCGGTTCCTCACCTAACAGAGTCTTCACAATGGATTAAAAGGACCTGCAGACCACATGTGGCTCTGCCAAGAAGGAGGGCCTTGCAGCTACTGCAGGGCTTTCTGGTTTGTCTGATGGCTGTGAGGCTGACACAGGTCTCTGCCTTGCATCTGAGGAGCTTGTGGCTCATGTGGGGCACTGCCATGGATTTGAGGGCCAGGAGGCCCATGTGGCACACAGCCATAAATCTGAAAGCTCTGCAGACCACCTGAGGCTCTGCCATGGATCTGAGGTATGCAGCTCATGCATGCTGTGTCACAGATCTGAAGGGTGTGCGGCCCAAGCGGGGCTCTGAGATGGGTCTGATAGTTGGGGCTTTGAGGACTCATGTGAGCCTCACCTGCCACAGTCCTCACCTCATATACAGGCAGAGGACTCACACTAACTTTCCTCTCTCTGATCCCACTTGTGATGGCTCGAAGTCCCTCCTCCAAACACTACCATTTGGGGTCATCTCATGCACTCCGAACTTGGGGGACACAGAAGTTGTAACTCACAATCAACTGAGTGGAATAATAGCTACTATCCCCCAGCAAAATGGGGGTCCTTACAGACGGAATTCACCAGTCCCCATGTGTCCTACTCTCTGCAATGCCACTGAACACTGAGGAGCTGTC
This sequence comes from Ochotona curzoniae, assembly GCF_017591425.1. Classification (NCBI taxonomy): domain Eukaryota; kingdom Metazoa; phylum Chordata; class Mammalia; order Lagomorpha; family Ochotonidae; genus Ochotona; species Ochotona curzoniae. Next base: position 329,724 of record NW_024465261.1, read on the forward strand.
CACTCTCTCCTCCTTGCACTCCTCGTGGAGTTGAGGTCAGGCACAGTTCCCGCTGTAACATTGTCCACTGAGAACAACAGTGCCTGTCTGGGAAATGAGGCATTGGAATCCTGCAGCTTGTGAGGTGGGTTGTTGGAGGGAAGCAGCTGACAGCAGGGAGCTGGCCAGTACTGTGGCCTGACTCATCCCATAAGGCCCTTTATGATGTCATATCCCTTGTGCTGGGTCTGAGAAGCCATGGCCTGGACCAATGCCCCTTGCCAAGGAGCCCAGGTTTTGGATGGTCTAGGCCTGACAGCTCCCTTTGCACTTCACTCCTGGTCCCTCCATGGTCACTGGTGATGCTAGGGCTATCTGCATCTTATGCTTGTGCTCCAATGTACCCACCAAGCTTGTGATGATTTCAGGCCGGGGTCACATGCCTACGTAAATCCAGGAGGCCAGATTCAGAACTTCCCATGAAATCAGAAACCAAGCCACAGCTGCAATGGGCTTTTTTAATTTCTTTGCAGGAGAAGGGCTTCTCATGTAGATCCTTGATCACTTGAAACATGTTCAGTGTTGTTTTGAGAAAGGGCAAAAAAAAAAAAAAAAAAACAGGCTGCCATGTGATTCTCGCGTAATGCAAGTGAGCAGTCTAAGGTAAGTTTGTTTAGCATCATGGCAGCACAAGCTATGTGACTGAAAGCTTTGAGCTTCTCAACAGTGCAAGATTTTGCTGCCTGCAAATGTGAAAACAGGCTTGGAAGGTGACAAAATCCCAGCATTCTTAAAGAATTTGTCTGCAGCACAGGTCGAATAGAAATCCCAAACACAGGGAATCCAGCAACTACGATGTGGAAGGGCAGTTAGCCCACCAAAGCCACCCATGACCCACCACCAGAGTAATCATTTATTAGCCCACTCTGGGCACGTGTCCTTCCACATGCTTTTCTTCTGGCTAACCCACAAGGCTACCTCAGCATGCCTGCACCAGAAACATGGTCCAGCATCAGGGCTGAACCCAGGCAGTGCCGTGTAGGACAGAAGGGCTGCTGTCTGCCCCCTTCACCCGCAGCCTGATCCCTGGTACAAGGCTGAGCTAGGCACACCCCGCAAAGGCTCCCCTCCCTGTGCACAGGGAGCCTGATGCCAGGTTCAGGTTGACACACTCGCTTTCCTGATTGCACACCACACTTCCTGGGAGAGCTCAGCAAGCTGGGGGTGGGTCGGGGGTCCACTCCATGTACTGCGTCACCCCGCCCCGTGTCAACGACGAGATCTCTGTGCACGCGCCTGGCGTTGACACGACACCACTTCCGGGAGACAGTGTGGGGTATTGGGGTGACCCGGGCAGTGTTCAGCCAGGGAAAAGTCGGGACATTCCCCACAAGCTCCTTTCAGGATGGCAACGTTTTTGTTTTCATAATCCTTTGTATGAGTTTTTTCTCCTTATGACAGGTGATACAGATAGATTTATTTTTATTTAAATGAGAAACTTACTTAGTGTATTGAAGTACATTTTTAAAAACTCAACCATTTGAAGAAAAATAGAAATGGGAGTATTGCCAATGCACAAATATAGCAGAACTCCTGTTGACAGTTAGTATATATATGAAATACAGAAGGCTGTGGCAAAGCACTAGTATTAAAAATATATATATATTGATAAATTATTATATATATCATATATAGAAATAAATATATATATTGACAGAGAGAGATTTAGTGAAAGTTTGAAAATATCCTACCTTGCTGAAGGGATGGAGTAGTTTTATTTGCATTGGCATGCATGTGAGTGTCAATTGTTAACACTATGTCCATATTTTAAAAGCAGTTATTTTAAATGGAGCCATTCCCCGTTTAGGAACAAATCTTACTATATATGTGTGAAATAGAAGAAAAAACAATGATTTTGTAATGATGATTGTAGTGACAGGAAGACAAACTGAAACAAAATCTAACAGAATAAAATTAGGAAAATAGCTAAATTATTTGTAAACTACTTTCTCATTATATTATGTATATGGCATCTTACTCAGGTAGATGTAGGAAAGATAAAAAATGACTCGATGAAACACATAACTCAAAAACTTAAACATAGATGTACATATACATGAGTATTTAACGGATTCACATATTTTTAAGACCTAAGAAATTGATAGTTAACAATTGTTAAAGAAAATTCCAACTGTAGCCCTATATTTATCAAGAGTCTCATTATACAAGAAGATATAAAGAAATTTATTCAAGTAAACAAAACATGAATGAACTAACATGGTACCCTTCTTTCATCTATAAATAAAAACATAATGCCCTAATAATTCTGAGTTACATGTAGGTAAGAGCAAAGAAAGGCTATGTCAGGTGACATGACTCTACGCTTACCGAAAAGGGCAGCCTGCACATCATACCTGAGTTAGAGACATAAAGGATGATGTTTAAACACAAAGAAAGAAGTATTCACAATGAACAGATCTGCTCCATTCCACAAACTCAAACACAGACTTGACTTAAGGTTCCCTTCCTATTCCCACAAAAATACTTTTCCTGACTCAGCCATCGCAGGCATCATTAGCCTCTCATGCAAGACAGTTTCTACTTACTGTCATCCATTGCTTAATGATGCTGTGAAAATGGGCCTTTTACAGGACTTTGACAATATGTGAATAATACAAAATGCTGCATCATAAAATAAGCAAAGTCTAGTGACTACACCACCTGACATGATAAAACCTACTAAGATCACCCTCACATATGTGGTTTATTCCTGGCAGGCATGCTATAAAATGCATTTCCATGTATGCCTCTCCACTTACTCACAAACTCAGAGTTTCTGGTGAGTATATGAGAATTCCATGTCTGTTTCTGAGCTGCCATCACCCAGACTTGAGTCTAAACATAGCCTATATACTCAGGCATTGCTGCTGGAGGTTTCCCCACAACACAGAGATACAAACTATCAGCCCAGTTGCTCTGTGAATATTGTGGGACATTTACCAGTCACGCCTGATTACAGTCCATCTAGAAGGAGAGTTGATGGAACAGCCAACATCATAGACAGAGCACAGAATTTTGGGCCCACTAATCAGGAAAGAAAGCCATAGTTAAGAAAACAAAACAAGAAAACAAACAATTCAAGAAACAGTTTCTGTAATCTGGATCCAGGATTGGAAGTAGAATACATTGAGCAGTAAGAATTAGGATGTAAGCACCAGGAATCTGTGAGGTGGTTGTTAGCCCTTGGATTCTGATCTGGACAAAAGCTTAACAGGGATGGGAAATGTCCTGCATATGGATCCTTACTTGTCATGCCTGGAAGAAAAGTCAGCCCTCAGTGACCCCAGAAAGAGATACCAACCAAGCTGTTTGCTCCTGATTAGTTCACAGTAGCCCTGTGGTCCCTACTGCTGATGAGGAGAGAGGAAACTGAGACACAAAGTGATTTGTAACATGTAAGCAGATGATGAGTGAAAATGCAAGGATTCAAGCTAACATCTCACCAACTTGTAGTTCTCCATTTTCTGTTGCACACAGGGCAGTTTTAACTGGGGTGAGGTTTTCTATGGCCTAAGCAATCCTTCTGTATTTGTTGATGAAAAGCCCTATGGCATGCAAATAATATGCTACCTATTTTTTGAACCCACCCAAAAGTCAGTGTCCAATTCTCTCCAAAGCTTAACAATGATTTTCCTTTAGCTGTATATATGACACTGTTGAAGCTTTTTACATGTAAAGACACTCAGTTTCCAGGCCACCATATTATTCCTTGGTTAGAAAGCTGATGGGGGAGATCCCATTTCACTGAGGAAAAATGAAATTCTGCCTCCTGGTAGAGAAACTGGACTCTGGACAGCCCAGAGAAAAAATGCTGGTTGAAAGTGAACAGAAATTATGCCTGCAGCATCAGGGTAGCAGGAGATACAGGAGCAGAGTTGGAGAATGTTACATTTCTGCACTGCCTGGCAACAAGTTGCATTTGACCAGTGAGGATGATATGCCAGTTAAGAGTCAGAGGGAAAGTGAAATTCATTAAGTCATTCTTGCATAGCCTTTCACCAAAAGTCCTGAGGTAGAATTGAATGGAGGGACTATCCTGCATCCAAGAGTCCTTGGAGTTACATTCATTCTGGCAGTCAGAAGCACCTGGCAGCTTTTAAATCCTCAACTCTGCATGTGAATTGTGCATAATTGGAAGAAGATGTCTCCATGAAACTCAGTGCAATCTCCATTGTCTTTATCGCCAGGTTACTTCTTGCAAAGGAGAAATCTCATCCACAACAATCCGTAATTTTCTTGTGATAAACCCACCAGTGAATGCATACAGTGTGATATACAAATTTTGTGGTCTGGAGCCAGGATTTCTAATTCAGGTCATTTGAACCCACTAAAAGTCTGATCAAAGGCACAAGAAGTGACCTAGAATAACCACCCATGTGTGCTCTGTCTCTTTCACAGATTCAGTCTTGCACAGAATTACCAAGCCTCGTTGGCATGGAAGTCCATCCTCAGCGGGCCCTCCTCTACCCCCAGAGGCCTCCTCCTCCTCCAACTCCAAATGATCCCAAGATTCTGAATTGTGAGACTATGTGCACAGGCCAAGGTTTTTCTATGAGTGTGGTTGTGATGTTCAGAATCTTTGCCCTTCCTTCTCCAGCCCTTCTTTGTGCACCTCACTGATTTAGACAGAGGGAGAGAAAGAGATGCATTTACATTTCACTGGAGGTGGTGTCAGATGCAGAAGTCAACAAGTGAGTCCACATGGAAAACAAAAGCAAGAAGGACAGTTGGATGAGTGTTGACATGACTTACCACTCAAAGAACCTAAAGTTTATGATTCCCAAAAAAAGTGGGAGTGAGGGTGTCACCCCAGAGATGTGCTATCCTTCTCATTCTTGCCTCTCTCCTATGAGATAAATGAATGAAGGAGAGAAGCTCTTCTGATTCTGTGACTGTATAGAACATAGAAAATGGCAGAGGTTTATTTTCACTAGTTATGCCTTCATCTGAGGGCAGAGTCAGCACCTGATCCACATTCCATCCATTCCCAGGGTTTCTGGAAGGGTTTCAAGATCCAGAGGAATCTGAACAGATTCTTTGTTATGGGAAATCAAAAGTGGGATTTTCATGACTCTTACTTTACTCCTTTAAGACGACTGGGGAGTAGAAATATCAGTCATTACAGTTTAAAACAGGATTAGTGAGCCAAGAGCAGGAAGAGATCACCATAGCAACCAAGGGAACAAGAGCAGTGCAAGTACCTAAGACCAGCTATACCTCCCATTGTCTCTATCAAAAAAGCACCTAAATCCACCCACTCATTCCATCCTATCAAAAATCTGTCCATCAACCCAACAGACCACTGATTCACCTGCTGAACAGCTGTAATATATAAATATGTATGTTGATCTATGCACCAGTTCGCTCATCCTTCCGTCCAATTGTTCTTTCCTTCTATCCCTCCGACCATTCATCCACCCATTCATTCCTACATTCATTCATCCATCCATCCATGCATCCATCCAGCCATGCATCCCTCCCTCCATCTTACATCCCTCACTCTCTCCTTTCCTCTCTTCATTTTTCCATCCCTTCTTTTCTTCCTCGTTCCCTCCCTCCATACCATTCATCATCAGTCCATTGAATATTTGATTGGTACATGCTATTCAGTCTTCACTCTGCATGCATTTAAAATTCTGACGGAAAAAAAAATGCTGGTGAAGGAAGGACAGTAGATGGATGATCTTTATCTCTGTCTCTCACTGTAAATGTGACTTTCCAATAAATACAAATAAATAAATCTTTAATATAAAAATAAATAGCTGAGGAAGTGAATGCAAGAGGACAATCAGTTTGTCTTTAAGTGTAAAGGCCAGTAAATGGTTGTAAAAGGAGTAAGGGTAACACAAAATCACATTTGAAATAATTTTTACTACAGTAATAATTATTCCAACAAAACCAGGAGTGAATCCTAAAATTAGTGGACAAATATTAGAGGATAAACAGATTATCTACCTAGTCTTAACACATTTTAATTGCAGAGACAATATGGGGACTTAGCAGTAAGAAGTCTGACATTTAGGGTCCAAGTTAACACCATAAATAACATAAACTTTTATGACTCCTGATATACTTTATTGAGTAGGACATAGCATCACTTTGGTATTATTCCTGCCCCCAAAATATAACTTTAGTGTAACCATGAGGAAACATCAAACTCCAACCAAGAGACATTCCACAGAACAACTAATGGAATCTAATCACAAGTTCTTTGGGTGGGTCACAAGACTAGAGCAATGTAAAGGAATGCAATGTGGGGTGATGGATTAGAGCATCACATAATCACGTTTTCTTCCACAGAAGCAATGGTGGAAATGAAATGATCCATGCAATTTGGTTCATAGTTTGTACTGTGTTCTTTGTTTGCTTTGGTCATTGTCCCATAGTTAGGAAAGATGTCAACATCAGAGGAAACTGGGTAAGGTGTGTTCAGGAACTCTGTTCTGACTTCTCAGAATCTGTTGTCTCAGAGGGCTTTATCATCTCTCCTAAAGGTAGTCTGTGTGACTCAGATAGTTGCAAACACATGGATTTTATTTTTCATCACTCCTCTTGCCCTGACCTCCAGCGTATGGTACTTAACTCTGAAACTGTTTCTTTTGTTGTGTGAAGGTCAACTAATTCTGCCCAGTTCCTCTTTGATGATTTAACATGACTTGTGCCTTAGTTTCCATTCTGGTTCCCAGCTAATTCTTGCTTCACTCAAGGACAGGTTGATTGTCAACACACACACACACACACACACACACACACACACACACACACACACACACACACACACACTTTTAACAGTATATTTTTTCCATTGGGTAGTATCCAAAATCCTTGGTATGGTACACCAGGTTCATCCTTTTTGTATCATTGATTGTAAAAATCCCCACCCACTGTCCTTCTGTCCACCATGTTCTTACACTCACTGTGCATTCCTCTCCATGACTTTGGCAAGGCTCCATTTATGCAGACTCGCCTTAATATCCATGGACATTGTACACCTCCTACTCTTCACTGAGAGCTCACCTGAAACTTTGCCAGCGAAACTGCTGAATCCCCACACAAGCAAGTGTTCATTTGTTTAACAGGATAATTCCTTGCAATTGAGACTGTGCCTATACTCATCACCATAGTCCCAGTCCTGGGCACACAGGAAAAACTAGCAATGCAAATAGAAAGGGGAACCCTTTGGAGACAATCCTGGTGCACCATACAAAGCATAATTTTTAGAATCACTGAATCGCAAGTCTCACTTGAATTCTCCAATGATGATAAACGTGTCCTCTTTCCTGTCATTTGGCAGCTCTAGGACACAGGTCCTCTTGACCCTCACTGTCCAGGCCAGGAGAGCGGGGATGAAAGAGGCAGTTACTCTCTTAAAGTCACAGAAGAAAGCACGCTGGTGAATGCCCATCTGAATACCAGGACAGGCATGTGAATACCCTAGAATATCCACCAAGGGTGATGAGAATGTCTAACTGTAGTTAAAAATTGGCTGATATCATTAAGACTCTCTGGGAACCCAGCCTCAGGCACCTCCCTATCCTAAGGAGCGTGGCAAGGAGAAAACATTGTGGGAAGTGGAAACACTACCTATCCAAGGGATGCAAGCATCTGATAATCCAAGGATCATCAGGATCACGAAGGACATGTGCAGCAAGGGGTCAGGTTGGCACATAGTGAGGTGACAGATTCAGTTGTACCTTCTATATCCAGGATCAACAGGACTCCAGTAACCTACACTCTCCCCAACACCAAGAGAAGCAGTAACTGTCCACACATGATTTTACTTTGGAGGCAGGCTGATGCCCACACGGCCAATCAAAGAACAGCTCCCTCCCATAGGAACCTGCTTCTCCATCTGAAAGTAGGCTTCAGATCAATCACATGGTTTGCATGGTGCTTGTCATCCTGCAACTTGCGGGTAGAGAACTACCCCTCACCTGTTGGTATAGGACCATACAGTATGTGGGATTTCCACATTTGCTAAATGAGTGAGGGGAAAGAATATTTAATGATGTGTGAAATGTCTATAGGATGTGAATTCCAATGTCCACAGATGTTGTATGTGTTCTTTAGAGCCTTTTGCATGCTACAACAGCAGAGTTGAGTGGTTGTGACAAAGAGGATCTAAAAGACAGAGCCTGAAGTATTCACTGGCCCTTCCCAGAAAATGTGTGAGTTTCTGCTCTAACATGCTGTAAAATTGGGATCAAAGTCAAATTAATCATGTTGACAGCTATTAGCGAGTGTTATTTCTTTGGAAGTTAAGAGAAAGAAAGTTGTCCCCTGAAACAGAGAAGTCCATATCTGGGAGGCTTAACTCAAACAACATTGCCAACATGCAGGAGGATGCCACAGAGAGCATTCCCCAGAATTTCTTTGATTGCAGAACCATATCACACTAGAAGTAGCTCTAGCAGCCTAATGCATTCTATCTCAAGAGCTGACATTCCTGAAACAATCCCCCTGTGAAATCCGGACCAGATGTGTGTCTTGCCCTACTGAATCCTCCTTCATCTTCCCTCGGCATGTCTCCTAATCATGATCTCTTACTCTCTCTCCATGCATTGTTCTCTACTCAGGTTACTAGAGGGCATTCAGTTCGAAATGCCTGTGGAACCCAGGTGCCGATTTTCTCTTTAGAAGCCAGATTCTGTGTGACTTTTTTGCTCTTCTCAATTCTTTCAGGCCCCCACATAAGCCTTGGCTGATTGCTCCTGCCTGCCTTCAAACCACATATGACAGGTGGGGTTCTTCTCAGGCCTGAATTCTCAGGTTACTTCTGCTACCTTCCTCTTCCACTATTTAGCGTCCATTGCTTACACTGGGCTCACTTGGTTTGTGCAGAGTACACTGCCTCTTGTAAAGCCAGTTGATTAGAGGTTGACACAGTAACACAGAGGGTTCAGCCTTCTCCTGCTGCACCAGCACCCCAAGGGCAGCAGTTCAAGACAAAGCTCTTGGCTGTTCCACTTCTCATTCAACTTCCTACTTCTGGGCTTTGAAAGCAGTAGGGTAGGATGACAGAAAGCATGGGAACCCTCCACCCCCATGAGAGACCTGGAAGAAGCACCTGGCTCCTGGCTTCAGATTGTTTCAGCTCTAGCCATTTCATCCATGTGAAAGTGAACCAGCAGATGGAATCTCTTTTTCTTTTCAGTGTATAACTTTTTCTTTCAAATGAATGTTTAAATCAGAAAATCATGACACTGCAATTAGAAAAGTAATGAGCTTTTACTGTTTATTTTATTTTAATTTTTTTTTTCTCATAAATGAATGATTTAATGGAGACCAGAGTACCGGGAAACAGAGAACTGTAGTATTCATTTTCACTTTCTTTCTTTTTTTTTTTTTATTGTTTCTTACATTGTATTACAATGTAGTACAGTTTTATGAATGTACAATGTAGTACAGTTTTATAGGCCCTGGGGATTGCCCCCACCCCTCAAATACCCCTCCCCCTATGGTGGATTCCTCCACCTTGTTCCATAACCATAGTTCAAGTTCAGTTGAGATTCATTGTTTGCAAACACATGCCTAGCATAAAGTTCAGCGTCTTATTGTCCAGATAAGTTCAGTGGCCTCTTGGGGAGAGCTTCTATGGTCTGAAGATAGGTCTAATAGAGTAAAGATCCGGTCAGTTAAAAGCCCCAACAAGGCCTCAGTATCAATATACAACATTATGGAATTAATTGACATAGTATTGGGTAAACAATATGTTACAAATAATGCAGGTTCCATTCTTCGAAACATCTGGGTTGAGACAGTATCAATGACAGGTTCAAAAAATAACAACCAACCAAACAAAAAATTACAGGTTAAATCAAGGCAAACATGTGGTATCTAATCTTTTGGGATTCGCTCATTTCCCTTAGCATTATACTTTCCAGTTGGGCCCATTTAGCCACAAAGAACTGCATTTTGTTTTTTTTAATAGCTGAGTAGTATTCCATGGAGTAGATGAACCAAAGCTTTCTTATCTAATCTTCTGCTGATGGGCATTTTGGATGCTTCCATGTTTTTGCAATTACTGATTGTGCTGCAATGAACATAGGGATGCATGTTGGTTTATCATAAAACAGGTCTTTTGGATATATTCCTAGGTGTGCTATTTCTGGGTCATATGTATGCAGATTTTGAGTTGTTTGAGTGTTCTCCAGACTGATTTCCATATAGGCTGTACCAATTTGCAGCTCCACCAGCAGTGGAGTAGGGTTCCCTTTTCCCCGCATCCTCGCCAGCAAGCGTCGTTGGTGTTCTTGTTTATGTGGGCCAATCTTACTGGTGTTAGGTGGTACCTCATCAATGTTTTAATTTGGATTTCCCTTATTGCCAGGGAGCTGGAACATTTTTTCATATGTTTGTTTGCCATTTGGACTTGTTCCTTTGTGAAATGTTTGCCCTTTTCCCGGGTCCCATTTCTTGAGTGGCTTGTTTGTTTTGGTTTTTTGGTTGTTTTGAAGTTCTTTGTATATTCTGGAAATAAGCCCCCTATCGCCTATATCGTGTGCAAAGATCTTCTCCCACTCTGTGGGTTGCTTTTTTACTTTGTTGATTGTTTCCCTTGCTGTACAGAAGCTTCTTAGTTTGATGAGGTCCCATTTGTTTATTCTGTTCTCAACTGCTATTGCTTTTGGTGTCCTTCTTAGAAAGTCGGGACCTACTCCTAGGTCTTGTAGGGTATTTCCTACATTTTCTTGCAAGAGTTTCTGGATGTAGGTTTAGGTCTTTTATCCATGTAGATTGGATCTTAGTGTATGGTGATAGATGTGGGTCTATCTTTTTGTGTCTACAGGCTAATAGCCAGTTGTCCCAACAACATTTACTAAAGAGGCCTTCCCACTTGCTTGAACTGTCATTTGTCTTTTTGTCAAAGATTATTTGGCTGTATTTGTGTGGGTTCCCTTTTGGTGCTTGTATTCTATTCTGTTGATCTTCCTTTCTGTCTTTGTGCCAGTACCAGGCTGTTTTGATAACCACTGCTCTATAGTATGTCCAGAGGTCCGGGATTGTGATTCCCCCTGCTAACTTCTTATTTTTCAGAATGGTTCTAGTTATTCATGGTTTTTTGTGTTTCCAGATGAACTTTTGAATCATTGTATCCAGTTCCGTGAAGAATGTTTTGGGCAATTTGATTGGAATTGCGTTGAAAATGTATATTGCTTGTGGTACTATAGACATTTTACTGATATTGATTTTGCCTATCCAGGAGCATGGGATGTTATTCCATCTTTTGAGGTTTTGTTCAATTTCCTTTTTAAATAGTTTGTAGTTTTCTTCGAATAGATCTCCTACGCTTTTGGTTAGATTTATTCCCAAATACTTCATACTTCTCTCTGCTATTTTGAATGGTATCCTGTTGGTTAGATCATCTTCCATCTTGGTGTTATTTGCGTACACTATGGCTGTTGATTTTCGTTCGTTAATTTTGTACCCCGCCACCCTGCCAAACTCTCGTATAAGTTCTAGCAGTTTCTGTATTGAGTCTCCTGGTTTTTCTATGTATAGGATTATGTCATCTGCATATAGTGAAAGCTTGACTTCTTCGTTTCCTATACGTATGCCTTTGATTTCTTTTTCTTGTCTTATGGCCTCTGCAAGTACCTCTAGGACTATGTTGAATAGCAGTGGTGATAACGGGCACCCTTGTCTTGTTCCAGATCGCAGTGGGAAGGGTCCTAGCTTTTCTCCATTCAGTATGATACTGGCGTTGGGTTTTTCATAAATTGCTTTGATTATGTTGTGGATTTTCCCATCTATGCCTACTTTGGCTAGAGTTTTTAGCATGAAGAGGTGTTGGATTTTGTCGAAAGCTTTTTCTGCATCTATTGAAACTATTATGTGGTTCTTGTTTTGCAGTTTTTGGATATGGTTTATAACATTTATGGATTTCCGAATGTTGAACCATCCCTGCATTCCAGGGATGAATCCTACTTGATCCAGATGAATGATGTGTCTGATGATTTTTTTGAATTCTATTGGCTAGGATTTTGTTGAGAATTTTAGCATCAATGTTCATCAGAGAAATAGGTCTGTAGTTTTCCTTCTCTGATGGTTCTCTGTCCGGTTTTGGGATTAAGGTGATGTTGGCTTCATAGAATGAGTTTGGGAGGGTTGCTTCCTCCTCTATTGTTTTGAAGAGCTTGTAGAGGATTGGTGTTAGTTCTGTTCGGAATGTTTTGTAGAATTCTGTAGTGAAGCCGTCGGGGCCTGGGCTTTTTTTCGTTGGGAGATCCTTGATGACTGTTTCAATCTCTACCTCGGTTATGGGTTTATTTATTTCTGCAGTTGCCTCCGGACTGAGTTTTGGTAAGTGGTGGGAGTCCAAGAACTTTTCTATTTCTTGGTGGTCCTCGAATTTGTGGGAGTACAGTTCTTTGTAGTAATTTCTAATTATTTTCTTAATGATTGCAGTGTCTGTTGTTATGTTGCCTTTTTCATTTTTAATGCTATTGATTCTCACTTTCTCTTGTTTTTTTTTTTTTTTTTGGTCAATCGGGCCAGTGGAGTGTCTATTTTGTTTATTTTCTCAAAAAACCAACTTTTTGATTTGTTGATTTTATGTATAGTTTTTTTGATTTCTATTTGGTTTATCTCCTCCCTTGTTGATTTCAACACACCTCTAACAACAATGGACCGGTCTACGAAACAAAAACTCAACAAAGAAACAACAGAGTTCACACAAACAATAGAACAACTGGACTTAGTAGACATATATAGAACTTTTTATCCTAAGGCCACAGACTATACATTCTTCTCAGTGGTGCATGGCACCTTCTCCAGAATCGACCACATGATAGGACATAAAGCGAATCTAAACAACTTCCAAAACATTAGTATCATACCATGTACCCTCTCAGACCACCATGGTATGAAACTGGAAATCAACAAATCAAAACTCCTCAGGAAGTATGGGCACTCTTGGAAATTGAACAATATGCTATTAAACGAACAATGGGTCAGAGAAGAAATTAAAGATGAGATCAAAAAATTTATGGAAACCAATGAAAACTCTGATACAACATTCCAAAACTTGTGGGACACCGCCAAAGCAGTGCTACGAGGTAGATTCATTGCAATCGCAGTGCATGTCAAGGCCCAAGAAAGACGCCAAATACAGGAACTAACCTCACACCTCCAGGATCTGGAAAAACAGCAGCAGAAGAGTCCCACGCACAATAGGAAACAAGAAATCATCAAAACAAGGGAGGAGATATTTTAATTGTATTTTACAGCCATTTAAAACAGTAATTCTGCAGCTTATACCTTCTAGTGATCTTGTAGCCATTTTATTTTATGCTAAAATTGTTTAGTGATATATTTCTCAGGACATATCTCAATGGTGAAGTGACACCTGACCCAATTTAAAGTCCACTTCACGTAATTTTGTGTTTAGTACTAAATGGTATTCCTCAGGTTGCTTTCAAAATGTCCTACAACTTATACCTATAGAAAGATCCTAGCTGTATGATTGTATTTGTGCATTATTGGAGTTTCTTGTAAGACATGAATTTCTGCAGGAGACAGAGCGGACTCCCATAGATTGGGGCAGCAAAGACAAGGGTAATGACAGCTCAGGCATGCCATTATCCCCTGAGGTGTGAGAGAGGCTTCAGAAGAAGGTACAAAGGCCACTCAAAGTGCACTCAGAAATGGTTACATGGTTACATGAATTGGACTTCAATGTGATGTGTTTCTGGTGTGGAACACTTAAACTCTCTGAGAAAAACAACAATATTTTTTTTTAAAGGTCAGGGCAGTGACTTAAGCTGACCAAAGGTGGACATTAAGACCACAGGGAAGTGACAGCTGGAGCACAGCCCCTGGGTCATCACAGGGCTGATCCTAGTGGAAGAGATGTATTCTGCCCCTGTCCAGGAACCACCACCCTCGCAACTCGGCATTCTGGCTGCCACTTTTGTACTGTTGTATCGCTTGTTCTCTCACCCAACTTGGCTGGAGGGGTCTTGGCAGGCTTGTGAAAAACCTGAATAGATACAGGATCAATATTAGAGGTGCAAGTGTTTGCCCGGAAAGGTGCTGCAAAGCATCAAGGCAGTAATCCTAGTTTTACACTCAGAAAGCAGGCAGGGACAATCACCCCTTGTCTCCTGATGTCCTGCTTCTGTGGATGTGAGCAGACATATTCTCTGGTCAGATCACACTTTCCCAAAGAACAAAGAGGAGGAAGTCACAGCAATGGCTGATACATCCTAGATTATCCACTGGTTAGAGGGACAGACATGTGCAGAGATCTGCCACTTGCTGAGTCACTCCTCAGACACCTGCAACAGCCAGAGTTGGGCCAGGACGAAGGCAGAAGCTAGGATTCATCTAGATTCCCCACATGGGCACCAGGGGCCTAAGGACTTGTGCCATGATCTGATGCTGCCCATATTATACGTTAGCAGGAAGCTGGAATCAGGATGTTACAGATTTACAGAATTGTGCCCTGGCTTATTTTAGTGTGGATTGAGTTGGACTTGTTTAAGGCAATGTATGTATTCACCTTTAACATATATCCTGTATGTTCACCATGGCTGTAGATTTATAGTAAAGTTGGCTAGTTGATGACCGTGATCCAAGATTAGAAGTTGGGGCTTGGCATGCTAGCCTAGAGGCTGAAGGCCTCACCTTGCACAGTTCAGGATCCCATAAAAGTTATGGTTCTAATCCTGGTGGTCTTGTTTCACATCCAACTCCTTGCAACATGGGCCTCCTATATGAGTACCAATTGCCAGCTGCTGCATTTCCTATCCAACTTTCTGTTTGTGTCCAGGGAAAGCAGCAGAGGGTGGCCCAAGTCTGTGGAACCCTGCTCTCATGTGGGGGACTTGGAAGAAGCTCCTGGCTTCAGATTGGCTCAGTTTCAGCCACTTCAACCAGTTTGAGAGTGAACCAGAAGATAGAGATCTCTGTCTCTGTTCTCTCTGTAAACCAGCCTCACCAATAAAAACAAATCTTAAAAAAATAAATCAGAAGGCTTAGTGCTGTAGCCTAGCGACTAAATTCCTCGCCTTGTACACACTGGTATCCTATCTAGGTAGTAGTTTGTGTCCATGTAGCCCTGCTTCCCAACCAGCTCACTTTTTGTGGCGTGGGAAGGCAGTTGAGGATGACCCAAAGTCTTGGAGCCTGCATCCACATAGGAGACTCAGAAGAAACTCCATGTTCTTGGCTTTGGATCAGCTAAGATCCAGCAATCATGGCCACTTGGTGGGTGAATCAATGGATGGAAGATCTTTCTCTGTGTCACTCCTCCTCTCTGTATATCTGGATTTCCAATAAAAATACATAAAATATTTTTAAAAATTAAGACAAAGTTAAAATAAATAAAATAATAAAAAATAAATATTGATTTTTTTAATGAAAAGGTTGATTTACACAGAGAAACTGAGACAGAGAAAAAGATCTTCAATCCATCGGTTAAATCCTTGGATGGCTACAATAACCAGGGTTGGGCTGGCCTAATTGTGAAGCCAGGAACCAGGGGCTTCTATCCTCATCTACCACATAAGTGCAGTGTTCCATTGCTTTGTGACATCCTTCACTGCTTTTCCAGGCCACAAACAGGGAGCTGGCTGACAACTGCAGCAGCTGAAACACAAATCAGTACCCATATGGGATCCTGGCATTTAGAGGTACAGGCTTAGTAAATTGCACTATTGTGCTGGACCCATAAACAAATCATTGCAGGAAAAAGAAAACAAATTACTTCAGAGCCATTGATGAAAAATGTGCCAGGTGTCAGGAAGGAGGTGTCAGAGAGGAGGGTTTGTGGCTTTGTTACAACAATAAGAGGCAGTTGACAACAACATTCTGGACTGCTGGGCTTGCTGGCTCAGAGTCCCTGGGGCTGGAGCAGCAGGTTACGCTGCAATCAAGTGAGATGGGTATGGGAGGAACCTGTTCACAGGTGAGGACAGAGGCACCCAGTGCATTGTCAGTCTTGGTGGCACTGAAGGGATGCTGCAGAGTGTATGTCTCCTCAGGTCCCAAGGGCTACAGGGCCAACCCCACTAGCCCCAATCAGTCATTGGGGTTCACCGGCACATCCACACATTTTTTGCTGCCCACCATCCCTTATCACTGAGGCTGATGCCAGTACCCAACACTTCCCTCTGCTCTCATATCATCCATCCACATATTCCGCAGATAGGAGCTTCTTTCCCTCTCCTTGGGTTCTTCTAATGGAGCTGCCAGGCCACACACTCCTCTCAGGCCCATTGCAACACCATTCAAGCTTCTCTTTACCTCCACCTACTGTCCTACCCATCCTGCCATCATCATCAAAAATCTGGGACATGTCCAGGATGGCCTTCCTTCAAGTCACTGCTTGAGGAGAATCCACAGCTGCTTTCACACTGGTAGCCAGGTTGATCATTTTTATATTGTTTTCAGCCACACATAAGGAGGAGCACACCTTTATAAAGTGGTGAAGCTGGATGTCTGATGCATATGCAAGGCATCATGGCCAGAACAGGGCACGTGGTCTATCCTTCACCTCCAATGTGTGTCATCTATTGTTTCTTAAGAGAAACCACAATAATGTCATTCCCTTGTATAGATATATTTCTTGTTTTCATAATTCTTATGCATTATATGATGAGTATATCTGTATTTTTATGATATATGTCTTATATGAATAATGTATGTATACATTCATACTGTATATATAAATATTTATGTGATATATATATTATATATGTATTGTTGTGCCTTTTCATAAATTTTATTGAAAAGATATAATCAGAGAGATATTGCATTTGTTGATTCATTACACAAATGATTACAAAAGTCAGGGCTAGGCAAAACTGAAGCCAGGAGCCTGGAGCTTCTTCTTGGTCTCCCATGTGAGTTCAGGAGCCTAAGTACTTAGCCATTCTATACTGCTTTCCCAGCTGAATTGGCAGGTTTCTGGATCAGAAGTGGAGCAACGAGGACTCAAAGAAGCATCTACATGGAATGCTGGTGTCAGAGGTAGGAATTAGCTTGCTCTGCAACCAGCATTAGTGGGAGGGTGGCAGGTTGGAAAGCCCTGCCTCACCATGATCTTTAAGAATCTCACCAACATGGGTCATTTGAAGGAACCAGTCTCCAAGCATATAGAAAACAGCAAGAATCCTCTTGGTGAATGCCAACCTTAACACGGGCATCATTGCTCAGCTTGGCATGTGAATTGAGCTTGGTTCCACAGGATATCCTGGTGGTGGCCACTGACCTGTGGCACCACCCAGCCTAACTTTCTCTCTTATGCCTGCCCCACTTGTCACATCTGCTTGCCTCCTTGGTGCTGGCCACACACACTATTCCGCATTCCCCTGGAATGCAAGTATTCCAGATCAGTTTTCAGCCCAAGCATGACTAGCATCTTACACTGCTTTTTCCTAAGCTAAATGGAGTCCCTGATTTCTACTGCTCAGGTCCCAGCCATGCCCCTTCTCAGTGTGCCCAATGTTCCTGTCTACACCACACCTGAGAAGTACAAGTTGGTTCAAAAACTGATGTGGGAAAATGGACTTAAAACATCAGATGCCCAGAGTGCTCCAATCTGGGCAGTCTCATGAAATGTGTCTCAATTACCCAGAATTTTTAAAGACAATTCATCATGCTTTAAATCCACAGTAGGATGCCTCCTCACCCAATTTCTGCATCTATATGAATACAAACTCAGGGTAGACATTGAAGATAGGTGTTTTATTAATTTGAGGCCTGCTCACCTGGCTCTGTGGTGTAGTAGTGCAGTGGGTTGAGCCACAGGTCCTCACAGATGATCTGAGTGTAGAAGAGAATTGGGGGAGAAGAAGAAAGCTGGCAGGTGTGATGATGAGGAGAGAGCCTGCAGCCTGACTCAAGAGCACCCAGCAAGCCTATTTTATGTTCAGCAGGGCAATGGTGAAGAGGTGTGGGGTGGGGTGCTGGGGACTGAGAGGGAGAGAAATATAAGAAAGATGCTAGTGCTGTGGAGCTGTGGGACACAGCTCACCCTGGCAAACTTGCTCTAACCAAAAACACTGCGTCCCAACAATCAGTCAGAGAAACAGTGCCCATGCAGGGGCATCCTCCTTCTTATTTAAGCTTAAAAGAATTCTACATTGGCAAAATTAAAAGGACATTACAGAAACTAGTATGCTCCAATACACATCACAGTCTCAGGGCAAGACAGCTTCATATGTTTGTTTACTGTGAAATATCAGGAAGGAAAAATATTCTCTGGAGTGTTAAAACCTTCACATCAACTCATTTGACTCTGGAGCCTTTGATGGCCTCAGGAAGCTGGCTCCCAGAAGCTGGTGAGGACCACAGGTCCAGTACCGGTGAAGTGGGCTGCTGCTCTGCTGCTGTATGAGTACAGTGGGCAAGGTGCCTGCCGGGTGGCTCAGGTGAACTTAACACCTCTTGGCTGGCCGAACCTCCTCCCAAACCCTCCACCCAGATCATCTTCAAGGACCTGTGGCTCAATCCCCTGCTGTACTATCCCAGAGATGATGTCAGATTCAAGAGAACCATGCCAGAAGTGGGGTACATAGAGCAGGGACTGGAGAATGAGCATTCCCTCGGATTGGAGGCTGGGAGGCTGGGAAGCTGGGAGCAGTATGGCAGCAGGCCTCCTCCAGGCAGCAAACATCGAGCCCTATGGGGGCCCCCTACACCTGTATCACATAGGTGGGAGGTTTGAATACTACAAATCTTTCCCCTTTGCCATAACTGTTGGCGGGTCCACCCTCTTGCAGCCAGACTTCCAGCCCTCGCCCATTTTTACCTATGCCTGACACCAAGGGTTGTACTCTGGTGCCAGTGGGTTTGACACCTGCCATCAGGTGCCCACCATGCCTGGGAGCATTATCAAAGCATGGGCTGTCTGCCTTGCAGGCATACTGGGATGTGTGCTGGGTCTGGTGTGGTTGGTGGATATTCAGGTCTGGCTGTGATTCAGGTGCCAGTGTAGAGAGCAACAGGGGCAGGAGCATAAGTGTCTGAAACACAGTAGCAGTGTGCCCAGAGCATAGTAGGCCACAGTGCGACTGTGGAGGACATAGCAGCAGAGGCATGGGGGTTGAAACGCAGCTGTGTTAATTTCAACACCTTGTGTAACCTGCCCAGCTACTGTGGCAGCATGAGCCCAACAGGGGTTCATGGGAGCCATATGGGATGCTGCCCTGCCTTTGTGCCCTGATCCAGGTGTGTGCAGGTGGTGTAGACAGAGGAGGAGGAGCAGGAAAAGGAGGAGGAAAATGACTGAAATTTCCAGTGGCCCACACAGAGAATGAAATGTCCCTCGTAGCCAGCTCGTGGGAATGTCCTTTCTATAAAGAGAAATGTGTCCCTCCACACCCCTAATTCCCAACCCCTCCGAAGCCACTGAGAACACACTGTGTGACTATGAAATGGCAAAGAGCTTAAACAACATGCTGTCTGCAGGGGATTCCTTTGGCTTAGGTGGTGCTCACAGTGGTTGAGAGGTGCACATGTATGCAAGGTGGGGTTAGCAGTTGTGCCTGCAATAGCAGCAGCAGAAGCTCAGGGTGGTCTTGGACCCTGCACAGCTGGCCATTATGTGGGATATCAGATTGGACCCAGGCAGCGCTCCTGGATGGGTACAGCTTCTAGAGCTGTAGGGTAGAATAGCTCCCTTAAAGCCAAGGGCGAGGACAGGCTGTGCCACACACACAAGCTAGTTGTGAGGGCATGTGTCTTGTGGCCACATCTCTGCAACTCTAAAATCCCAAAGCCACAGAGGCAGCAAACCAGGGAGCTTGCCGCTTTCAATGTGAGGGAAAGCCTGCATCACTGCAACATATGTCCATCTGGTTTGGTGCCTGGCCTGCAGCAGGGTGTTTGTCCTTCCAATGACCTCTATTGCTATCTTCAGCAGGACCCAGTAAAGCATGCGCAGAAAATATATATTCCATGCCACCCAGGTGGGAGGGATTCCTAAATGTGCTCTTAACACTATTCCCAAAGGGTCCCTTGTGGGTATATGTGGGGGACATGTCACTTTTCCTTTCAGGTAACTAGCACTTGGGACTTTTTCCTGAATTAGGCATCTTTCTCAGGATATGGTTGTAGTTTCCCTTGGCACAAGGGCTGGGTCTGGATGCACCTTTCTCTACATTGGCCCTTATTTTATACCTCATAGTTTTACTTTCTTGGTGGCACGTTGTACTCTTAATTCACAAATATTATCCTTCAGTTTTTTCATTCGTGCACAAAAATGTTTTTCAATATTGATGTAAACCTATCTCAATCAAATTATATGAATATTGCTTTCTTACAAATTTTTGTGAAATTTTGTTTCTATAAGTTTCATATCTTAGCTCTAATTCATCAATTTTGTCTAAGAACAAATCAGTATTTAATGTAAGCATTATATTTAAATGTTATACCATGATTTATGGGTTTGCTGCTGTTGGGTGCCAGGCCAGAATCGTATTCATGCTCAGAGCCCCAGTTCCAGCCACTATGACCACATGATGATTTGTCCATGGGCCTGCCCGAACTCCAGACATTTCCCTTCATGGTGAGTTCACCAAGTGGGTATGTTTGGAGTGCTGGTTGAACCTGGGGCCAGGGCCAGGCCCCACCTGATGCCATCATGATGTGAGGGATGGGATTAGGGCCATGGGCTAACTTGGGACCTGGGGTATAAACTTCTACCTGCCTGTTGGCTGCTGGGGGGTACCAGACCAAAATCATCTAAATGCACACAGCCCTGATTCAAGTCACCATGTCCACATAGTGAGCTGTCTCTGGGCAGCCAGTGCACCATTTGGCACCAGGCTCTGCCTGCTGAGTGCCCAGTGGCCACCTATGAGCTTTGGGACTTTGAATTGCTGATTAGGTAGCTCCATGTTAAGCCCACTGTGCTTCTGGGATGTCAATCAATCCTCACGACTCCCAACAACAGAGTAACATTTCCTTTGAAGGTAGGGTAGGTAATGAGTAGGCTGGAGGAGAAGGACTAGATGATCTTTATGGATAGGACTGATAAACCAAACTCCTTTAAATACTGTGTAGTACTTTTTTTTTAAGATTTATTTTTATTATTTTTTGATTGGAAAGGCAAATATACAGAGAGGAGAGACAGAGAGGAAGATCTTCCATCCGATGATTCACTCCCCAAGTGAGCGCAAAGGGCCGATACTATGCCGATCCGAAGCCAGGAGCCTCTTGCAGGTCTCCCACGCGGGTGCAGGTTCCCAAAGCTTTGGGCCGTCCTCGACTGCTTTCCCAGGCCACAGGCAGGGAGCTGGAAAGGAAGCGGGGCTGCTGCGATTAGAACCGGCGCCCATATGGGATCCTGGGCGTGCTAGGCAAGGACTTTAATCACTTGCACCACCGCGCCGGGCCCTGTGTAGTACTTATAATCACTGAACAATGATGAGCACCAAACACCAGTCCATGCAAAAGCTAAGGCTTGGGAGATTATGTAGCAGGACCATGATAATGGATCAGGAATAAGGTCATGTTAGACGTGGCCATGAGATTAACTAACACACAAGAGAACCACATCCAGTGGTAGATTCTGGGGTGGATGTGTGGGACAAACCCTGTGGAAATACTATCCTTACTAAGTAGGTGAAGAGTTGAAGGGGTGATGGAGTAAACTAGGTGTGAGCAAGGAGTCTGTCTTCACTTAGGTAATGCAACCAATAACAGTCTGGACTGGTCAAGGCAGTAGCACCCTAATGTGCATCCTGAATAGAGTGGGGGTGGTCGGGGCTACAACATTCACCAGCTCATACAAGGCCAAATGGAAGGCCAGACTTCGAAGGCACATGAACCCAAAGGCACATGTGGGAACTGGTTCTGGGAATGAATTAAGTGGAGGAATTTGGGAAACTCCCCTGACGACTCATAGCTCCCACTGGTGAACATGTGGGTCAAACGGGGGATTGGAAAAGCTGGGCAAAGTAGCTCATTGGCTGGCTAATGTGTGGATTGGTAATGGAATGGAGTGGACTGGGCAGAATTTAGTAAACTTTAGCCCACAAGAGTAACTAGAAACCAGCATAGAGCACAGGTTATGCTAAGCTAGAATCTTTCACCTACTGGTCTGCGTGAGCCAGAACGCTAAACCACAATCTCTATGGCAGAAACAGGGACAAGAGAGAAGCTGATCCAAGCTGTGTCAGAGAAACCACTGGCATGCATGTGATCTATGGCTGGAAACAGGCCTGGTTGTGGAGCTAAGGGGACAACCTAACTGTGTTGAGGTTATCATCAAGGAGGATGGTGTTTGAATGTGGGCTGTGTTCAGGATATGGTTGTAGATTCCCTTGGCACAAGAACTGGGACTGGATGCACCAAGAAGAGCCAGACTCCAACACTGTCTTGTGCTCTGGAGGACCAGAGTAGATGTGGAATGCACTGGGTCTCAACCCCTGCTGAGCCATGTGTGAGCTGTATGTGGATATTGACAATCCGTGGCTGGGCTGAAGCATCAAACAGTAAGATCCAGTTTGGGTTGAAGAATAGTCAGTAAAAGCCACTGCTCCTGCTAGGACAGGAGGCGAACTGAGTAGTGCTGGCCCATGAACCCACTGGCATGCCCAAAATCTGGCATTGGCAGGGGTTCTGATGGAGGAGCTTGGGCAACTCCTCTGGCAAGACACAGAACAGAGAGGTAAGCGCAAAATGCATGATAGGAAACAGCCCAGAACAGGCCACAGAAAGTTACCCACTGGCATATATTTGGCATGGGTCGGGGACAGACCAGGCTGATCAGTTCATGTCATCCACTGGCAAATCCAAGCACCAGAGTGGGGTGTGGGTCGAGCCAGGTTCAGTCACAACAAAAAAAAAAAACCAGTGCACATTACAGAATAGCAAGGTGAAGCTGCCTGTACCAAATGTGAACACAGTGCCCATGAAGCACGGGTGAGAACCAGGAATGGAAGGAGCAGAGGGGGCAGGAGGAATAAGAGCGTGTGTTCCCTTGCTGCACAGCTACTCCCACAGGAGAGCATGAGCTGGGAAGGAAGCAGACCAGACTACGCAGGGCTACAACACCTGTTTGTCTCATGTGGACTAGATTAGGCAAAAGCCAGAATGGACTGATTGTACCTACTGGTGAAAAAATAAAATATGAGTGGGTGAGGATTGTTTGGGCTTGGCCACAGCATCAGCTGGCAGAAGCTGGCTGGGGGCTGTTTCTGTCAAGTTACACAGCAGAACCACCTGGAGAGTGCATAATCCAGGAGTGGGAGTGGCCTAGAAAGTAAATAGTGGGATCCTCCCTATTGGTTTGCCTCTACCATGGGAGGGCATGAAAACTAGGAGAGGTGCTGGGGTGGCTAGACAGAACAGCACCCGACAATATCTGTGTGTGCTAGATAGTGGAGCTAGTTAGATGGAATTAGGTTTCAATGTCCATTGACATTTATGGGAGCTGAATGGGATGTGAGACAGAATGGACTAGTCTGCTATACATACTGGCAAATCAGGGAAGTGGGTAGGTCTGGTGGTTCACTCGAACTAGGCTGCAGCTCCCACTGGTTTATGTGAGGGCCGAGTGTGTGCTAGGCAGAAACAGGCTGGATTGCAACAACCATTGGTTCCTGTGGAAGTCGGGGCTGGTAACAGAACCAACCCAGCAATTGCAATCACTAGGTGAGTGGAGCGATGGACTGTGCCGGGCCCTGTACTTGCTAGTAAATACAAGAATCTGGCCTGAGAACACCTCAGACAAAGTTTGTTTGGGAATATCCCCAATTGAAATGCTGGACTCAGAATCTTAACCATGAAGAGATAGAGGACAGAACAAGTCAATCAACCACTTCAGCCATATGTTGGCAGTGAAAAACAGGGCAATCAGAGACTCTTAAGATGGACTGTGTCAATCAGTGGATTCTTCAATGATCTCATTGTGCTTGGAGTAGGGAGACTGGCAGCGATTCAAAACCAGTGAACCATCACAACCACTCGAGCAAGAATCTCAGAGCATGCTCCACATCTGGGACCTGGGGTAGGTGGGAAATTGGGTTGGGCTTCTCCCTTATAACCCCCTTTTCCTCAGATTCATGAAGGAAAAAATGCAGAAATAAAAGCGTTAACCACTTTGCTGTAGCCCTTGAACTTTTTTCTCTAATTAACTATGTAAAGATTTCCAAAAATATAATAAAAAGTGAAAAATAAAAAAGAAAATTAGAAATAAAATATAGAGCTGAGAGATAATTTATGCTGTGCATGACTGAAATTGCTTCCAGGATTCCTAACATTTTTTCAATGTTCCTATAACATTTTTAATACATTTATATTCCCCAGGTAAAGCATTTAATAGGTTTACATTTTGGCCTCTTAAAATTTAGATTTGTACTCTTGTAAGGTGGCATTTAATCTTTCATATTTTGAAAATCATGAAAAAAATGTTTACGAGACATCCTATTGTCATTGTTGTTTGAAAACCACTGAAAAAATCAGTACTACAGTTAAGATTTCCAAAAAAGAAAAAAACAAAAATCAACACCTCAAGGATTTTTGTGTATGCTGGTATTTAAGACATCATTGCCCATATTCAGATATCAGCACACTTTCTATTCTACCAAATTGAGGACTTGTTCGCTATCCCACCAACAGAGAATAATCCAGCCATCACAATCATGGGAATAACCTACTCCAAATGAAACCAGAGCATGGAAGGCTTATTTTTGTTTAAAGATTTATTTTTATTATTTTTTCATTGGAAAGGCAGATATACAGAGAGGAAAGACAGAGAGGAAGATCTTCCATTCGATGTTTCACTCCCCAAGTGAGCACAATGGTCGATGCTATGCCGATCCAAAGCCAGGAGCCTCTTCCGGGTCTCCCATGTGGGTGCAGGGTCCCAAAGCTTTGGGCCGTCCTCGACTGCTTTCCCAGGCCACAAGCAGGAAGCTGGAAGGGAAGCAGGGCTGCCGGAATTAGAACCGGCGCCCATATGGGATCCTGGGCGTGCTACGCGAGGACCTTAACCACTTGCGGCACCGCGCCCGGCCCAGAAGGCTTATTTTTAATATCATGTAATTAGCAAATCAATAATGAACTAAGAATTAAGACAGAGAACCTGGAAGTCACTCAATAGTTAAGTGTATGTTAAAATTGTGGTTCTTATCCACTATGGAATAATACAAACTCGTAAAAAATGACAACTGGGGCTTGTGCAGCGAGGAAGAAGGCTAATCCTTTGACTGTAGTGCTGGCATCCCATATGCACAGCAGTTTACTCCTGGCTGCTCCATTTCCTATGAAACTCCATGATTTGGGCCTGAGAAGCAGCAGTGGCTAGATGTATTAATTTTGGTCCCTGCCTCCATGTGGGAAGTCTGTAAAAAGTTCCTGATGACTGTATATTGGAATCAGTTCTGACCTGCACTGACTCTTGCATATGCTACCCAGGACAATATCAAATGTGAGGAAGAGCATCACTAATCCCTTATTTGGAGCATTTTATCACAAGGCTTCTGTTGTAGGAGCTGGACTCAACAATGAAGAACTGCAAACATCCCTGCTTCCTCTTTTCTCTCTGCTTCCAATACAAAAGGTGTTTTGAAATACTTATTTTGAAATAGTTATTCTGGCACTGGTATTTGAGGGAAGGCTTAACCCATCTCTACAATGGTCTTAGTCCAAAAACTGTACAGAAAAGCACATCCCAGGCTTGGAACAGGAAATTTCATGTGAACTGGATCTACATTTCTTTTCCCAGTCTCTCATAGAATCACTGGAACACACACAACATGCAAGTGACAGAACTTATTGTATTAGTTTAGGTTGACACAGCTGTTCCCAACTGGCACTCGAGGTCTCTATCTTCCTTTTGTCATGTGGCAGACAAGCTCATATATTCCATACCAGGACTTTCAGGGTTTTTACACATCTCCAACAGATTCCATTCTAAATGAAAAGCTCTCTGAAACACACAAATTCATAAGGACACATGTCTGTCTCAGAATAACACTAAATGTGTATCAAAATGGAAAGGTTCTGTATAGAAAGCTATCCAAAACTCACGTGTGACTTTTCATTAGTGCTCCCACAATGAGAGAGATTAAAATCTGTTTGCCCTTATTCCAGAGCAATTGCTAGTGTTCACTGAAGGAATACATGGTCCAAGAAAACTAAAATATAAGGGCATCTATTATTAAAACATAAACTCCTAATGTGTCTGAGGGCAAAAACACAACCTTAATATTCATGGATAATTCTGAAATCAGCAGTGAATGAAACTTAGATGAAACACAAACATAACTTGCTGGTATTGAGCTGAAGATCGGTTTGACATAGATGGGCAGGAATATGTCTATTAAAGTGAAGTGATGCTTCAAATTTATTTAGTATCTGCGTGGGTGGCCACAAAGCTTGCCTATATGTGTGTGTTCACACACAACCGTGAGCCAGTTTGTCAGAAAATCCCTTTTTCCTCCACTAAAACTCAGGTACACACTTTGGGAATTAAGCGACCATGTCCCTACACACAAGCTCTGACCCAAGGTCACAGGCTGCTCATCACCTTTCTCCATTCCATTTGCAGCTGCCTGAGTCCCAAGGTAATATGGCAAAAATCCTTGTAGATTATCTGTTAGGAATAAGGAGAAATTAGCTCACTGTTAAGTTGCCCCGGAACTTCCAACATTTACTTAGAATTTCCCCGTTAGCAACCACCTCAGCAATCCTGCTGGGGTCTACAAAGTCGTGGTCCACAAGCCAGTTGAAAATGCTGACACTGTTCTTATATGCCATGTGCCTTGGAGCTTCACTCGTATAACCCTGAAGCCACTTAACTGGAGAGGAACAATATGCTCTATAGCCTAAGGGATGAGAATGCAGAACAGAGCTGGATCACATCGCCAGTTACCTGTCACCCATGTCAAATATCCAGTCTCTGAGTAACATCTCACCATTGATGTTAGCTCGATATTTCTTAACAATCACTGTGTTAGAGAAGTAAGGATTGCTGCGGAAGAACAACCTGATCTTGAAGCGATTCCTGGGATGCTTGAGTTTGACCATCTGTCAGGATAAGATGGAGCATGCTGATTTTTCACCAGTGAGTCTCCTTTCAACTGTTCTAAACTACTTCTGTTACTCACAGTGCCTTCTGCATAGGACTAGGCTGAGGCTCAAGGAACTGACCTGTAGGCTGGTCATGTAGCTAAGGATGTCTTCATCGTTATCACAGATCATGGGAGATATCTGGGAATGGTTCAAAAACTACATATTAAGGATTTTGCACAAGAAAATCTCAGTGAGCTTGTATGTGTGTGTGTGTGTGTGTGTGTGTGTGTGTGTGTGTGTGTGTGTGTGTGTGTGTGCTTGCAAGAGAGCCAAAAGCAAGGGGAATATGGAAAGAACAGGCAGTGCAAAGGAGAAATCTTTTTTTGTTGGGTGCTCCTTAAAATATTGTTACATAGATCTTCTGTCTTCCAAGACTTGTCCAGATATTTCTTGTTCACAGCTCATAGGAAATAAATGAAGAGCAAGCATCACAGTCTCATGGCTGTTTGAACATACAACAGAATCATAAATATCGAACTTGAGTCCCATCATGTGGGACTAGAATTCAGACCTACACAATGCACAGCTGGGTTATTAATATTACTGGATCACAATGTCCCAATCCATCCTCAAATCAGAGCTCCTGGTACATGTTAATTTTTAAGTGGAGGACAGAAGGAGGGCCTCTGTCCTCAGTATAGTGAGAGCCCTGATCCTTGTGAGCTAAGGATGAACTGCCACCTAGCACTTCATACCTCTGTGTGCCACAGGTTCTTACTGGCAACCTGGCAGGATTGGCAAAGACAAGAATCTCATTTCTCGTACAGGATCCACTCCGAGCTGGTGCTTCCTTTGAGAGCCACCTCAGGCATCATAGTTATTGGCAATAGTCTTCCAACCAGTTGTCAGTGACTGGGCTGGAGAATCGTTCTGTTACCTGAAAGTCTCCAACACAAGCAAGACTGTGCTTTCAAAGAACCTTCCTTCCAAGTTGGAAGAATAGCTTGACAATTGGTGGACTTATGCATAACAGTGTAAGTTCAGTCAGCATGCCCTCCAGTCCTCCCTAGAGTGTTTAAATGTGCTGTGGAGGAAATTCATTTTCCTCACAACAGACACTTTTTCACGGTGATGCATTTCCTCAATGTTAACTAGGTGAACAGCTACACTTGTGACTGTGACTCAGCACATAAAAGGATACAACTTTAGAGCAGAAGCCAGGGATGTTGTGGAGGATCATCCCTCTGCGTTTCATCAGTACGTTGTGTCTCTGCTTCATTCAGCTTTTTTTTTTTTTTAATTTAATAGCTTTGTCTTTTTTCCCCCCTTTTTAAAAATTGTTAATAACATTTTATTATGTGAAACAGTTTTATAGGCACTGTGATTTCCCCACCCCTGCTATAACCCTCCCCCCTTGGTGGATTCCTCCACCTTGCTGCATAACCACAGTTCAAGTTCAGTTGAGATTCCTTCATTGCAAGCATATACCTAGAATACAGTCCAGCATCTTATTGTCCAGATAAGTTTAGTGGCTTCTTGGGGAGACCTTCTCTGGTCTGAAGGTAGAGCTAACAGAGTAAAGTCCTGGTCAGGTAAAAGCCTCAACAAAACATCAGCAACAGTATACAATGTTTTGGAATTAATTGACATATTATTGAGTAAATGATATATTAAAAATAATGCAAGTTCAATTGTTAGAAACACATGGGTTGAGACAGTATCAATGACAGGTTCAAAAACAAGCAAACAAACAAAACAAAATTATTACAGGTTAAATCAAGGCAAACATGTGGTATCTAACCTTTTGGCATTCTCTCATTTTGCTTAGCAGTATAGTATCCACTTGGAGCCATTTAGCCACAAAGAGTTGCGTTTTGATTTTTTTAATAGCTGCGTAGTATTCCATGGAGTAGATGAACCACAGCTTTCTTAGCCAATCTTCTGCTGATGGACATTTAGGTTGCTTCCATGTTTTTGCAATTACTGATTGTGCTGTTATGAACATGAACATAGGGGAGCATGTTGGTTTGTCGTGAAACACGTGTTTTGGATATATTCCTAGGAGTGCTATTGCTGGATCATATGGTATGCAGATTTTGAGTTTTTTAGGTGTTCCCCATACTGATTTCCATAAAGTTACCCACCTGTAGCCCCACCAGCAGTGGAGTAGGGTTCCCTTTTCCGCACATCCTCACCAAGAAGTGCTGTTAGTGTTCTTTTTTATATGGAATAGTCTAACTGGTGTTAGGTGGTATCTCATTGATGTCTTAATTTGAATTTCCTTATTGCCAGAGATCTGGAGCATTTTTTCATATGTTTGTTTGCCATTTGGACTTGTTCCTTTGTGAAAAGTTTGCCCATTTCTTGAGCGGCTTGTTTGTTTTGGTGTTTTGGTTGTTTTGGAGTTCTTTGAATATTCTGGAGATTAGCCCTCTATCTGCTACGTAGTGCTCAAAGATCTTCTCCCATTCTGTGGGTTGCTTTCTTACTTTGCTGATTGTTTCCCTTGCTGCACAGAAGCTTCTTAGTTTGATGACGACCCATTTGCTTATTTGTTTATTCTGTGCTTAACTGCTATTGCTTTTGTTGTCCCTCTCATAAAGCCAGGACCTACTCCTAGGTCTTGTAGGGTGTTTCCTACATTTTCTTCCAAGAGTTTGAAGGTTTCTGGATGTAGGTTTGGGTCTTTTATCCATGTAGATTGGATCTTAGTGTATGGTGATAGATGCGGCTCTATCATTTTGTTTCTGCAGGCTATCAGCCAGTTGTCCCAAAAACATATACTGAAGAGGCCTTCCCATTTGCTTACACTTTCGTTTGCTCTTTTTTTTTTGGCTGTATCTGTGTGGGTTCCCTTTTGGTGTTTCTATTCTGTCCTAGTGATCTTCCTCTATGTTTTTGTGCCAGTGCCAGGCTGTTTTGATAACCACTGCTCTATAGTATGTCCAGATGTCCGGAACTGTGATCCCCCCTGCTAACTTCTTGTTCCTTAGGATGGTTCTAGCTATTTGTGGTTTTTTGTTTCCAGATGAACTTTTTAATCATAAAGAATGTTTTGAGCAATTTGATTGGAATTACCTTGAAAGTGTATATTGCTTTTGGTAATACAGACAGTTTAATGATATTGATTTTACCTCTCCAGGACCATGGGATTTTATTCCATCTTTTGAGGTCTTGTTTAATTTCTTTTTTGAGTAGTTTGTCGTTTTCTTCGAATAGGTCTCCTACACTTTGGTAGACTTATTCCCAGATTCTTCATACTTTCCTCTGATATTTTGAATGGTATCTTGCTGGTTAGATGTTTTTCCATTTTGGAGCTGTTTATGTACAATATGGTTGTTGATTTTGTTCATTAATTTTGTACTCTGTCACTCTGCATATAAGTTCTAGCAGTTTCTGTATTGAGTTTCCTGATTTTTCTATGAACAGGATCATGTCATCTGCATATAATGAAAGCTTGACTTCTTCGTTTCCTATTTGTATGTCTCTGATTTCTTTTTCTCTTCTTATGGCCTCTGCAAATACCTCTAGGACTATTTTGAATAGCAGTGGAGATAGTGGGCATCCTTGTCTTGTTCCAGATCTCAGTGGGAAGGTTTCTAGCTTTTCTCCATTCGGCATGATACTGGCATTGGGTTTGTCATAAATTGCTTTGATTATGTCGTGGATTTTTCTCATCTATGCCTACCTTGGTTCACATTTTTAGCATGAAGAGGTGTTGGACTTTGTCAAAAGCTTTTTCTACGTCTTTTGATACTATCATGTGGTTCTTGTTTTGCAGTTTTTGAAAGTGGTGTATCACAATTATGGATTTCTGATTGTTGAACTATCCCTGCATTCGAAGGATAAATGCTACTTGATCCAGATGAATGATCTGTCTGATGATTTTTTGAATTCTATTGGCCACGATTTTGTTGAGAAATTTAAGCATCAATGTTCATCAGAGAAATAGATCTGTAGTTTTCCTTCTCTGATGGTTTTCTATCCGGTTTGGGTATTAAGGTAATGTTGGCTTCATAGAATGAATTTGGAAGGGTTGCTTCCTTTTCTATTTCTTGAAGAGTTTGTAGAGGATTAGGGTTAGCTCTATTTAGAATGTTTTGTAGAATTCTGTAGTGAAACCATCTGGGCCTGGGCTTTTCTTTGTTGGGAGATCCTTGATGACTGCTTCAATCTCTGCCTCAGTTATGGGTTTATTTAATTCTTCTCTTACCTCTGAACTACATTTTGGTAAGTGGTGGAAGTCTAAGAACTTTTCCCTTTTGTGGTGGTTGTCAAATTTATTGGAGTTCAGATCTTTGGAGTTCAGACCTTTGTAGTAATTTCTAATGATTTTCTTAATGATCACAGTGCCTGCTGTTATGCTGCCTTTTTGACCTATAATGCTGTTGATTTTCTCTCATTTTTCCTTTTTTTTTTTTTTTTTTTTGGTCAGTTGAGCCAGTGGAGTGTCTATTATTTTGTTTATCTTCTCAAAAAAAACAACTTTTTGATTTCTTGATTTTGTGTATATATATATATATATATATATTTAATTTCTATTGGGTTTATCTCCTCCATTGTTTTGATGATTTCTTGTTTCCTGTTGTTTGTGGGGCTCTTCTGCTGGTGTTTTTCCAATTCCTGGAGGTGTGTGCTTAATTCCTGTATTTGGCACCTTTCTTGGGCCTTGACTTGGGCTCCAATTGTGATGAGTTTACCCCTTAGCACTGCTTTGGCAGTGTCCCACAAGTTTTGGAATGTTGTATCAGAGTTTTCATTGGTTTCCATACTTTTTTTTATCTCATCTTAATTTGTTCTCTGATCCATTGTTCATTTAATAGCATATTGTTCATCTTCCAAGGGTGTCTATATTTCCTGGGGAGTTTTGCGTTGTTGATTTCCAGTTTCATTCCATGGTGGTCAGAGAGGGCATGATTCTAATCTTTTGGAAGTTATTTAGATTTGCTTTTTGTCCAATCATATGGTCGATTCTGGAGATGGTGCCGTGCACCACTGAGAAAAATGTGTAGCCTGTGGCCTTACGATAAAAAGCTCTATATATGTCGACTAAGCCCAGTCATTCTATTGTTTGTGTGAGCTCTGTTGTTTCTGTGTTCAGTTTTTGTTTCATCGATCTGTCCATTGGTGTTAAAGGTGTGTTGAGATCATGCACAAATATTGTGAGCATATCAACGTCTCCCCTTAAGTCTGTAAGTAATTGCTTCACATAGCAGGCGCGTTGGAATTTGGTGCATAAACGTTATTGATGGTGATTGCTTCTTGATGGATTATTCCTTTCATCAATATAAAATGGCCTTCCCTGTCTCTTTTGATGTTAGTTGGATTGAAGTCTATGTTGTCTGAAATTAGGACAGCTACCCCAGCCTTTTTTTCTCGTCCATTGGCGTGAAATATCTTTTTCCATCCCTTCACTTTCAGTTTGTTTGCATCTTTTCTGGTTAGATGTGTTTCTTGTAGGCAAAAGATAGTTGGGTCTTATTCGATGATCCATTCCATTAATCTCTGTCTTTGGTTGGTGAGTTTAGACCATTTGTGCTAAGAGTTAAAATTGAGAGGTTGGGATTTTGCCCTGCCATGAGAGTGTGTTTTGTGTGTGTTGTTATCTTTGTAATTGCCCTTCCTTGTGTGGGCTTTAGTTTGGATACCTTCCTTTTTGCCAACTTTGTTTGTGATTTGCCTCCTTTTTTTTCTGGATTTAGCACATTTCTGAGGAGATTTTGCAGAGCTGGTTTTGTGTTGGCATATTCTTCTAGTTTTTCTTTGCTATGCAAGTATTTGATTTTATTTTCATATACAAATGAGATCTTTGCTGGGTACATTATTTTGGTTGACAGTTGTTTTGCTTCAAGATTTGGAAAATCTTTGTCCATTCTCTCCTTGCTTCTAGTTTCTTCAGAGAAGTCAACAGTGATTCTGATTGGTTTTCCCCTGCATGTGATTTTTTTCTCTGCTTTGTACTTGTCTCAGGATTCTTTGTCTTTGTTATTAGTAGAACTAGAGCACCATGTGTCTGGGTGAAGATCTCTTTGGATCGTGTCTGTTGGGAGTTCTCTGTCCATCCTGTATGTGGGTTGGATTTATGTTCCAAGTGTTTTGGAAGTTTTCCTGTATAAGTTCATCAAGCACCATTTGCATTCCTGACTCTCTTTACACTCCTTCGGGAAGGTCCATGATTGAAATATGCAATTTTCTGAGGTGATCTTTCATTTATTGTATCATTTTATTAGCTTTGCTGAGGTTTGTCTCCAGCTGTTTAACGAGCTGAGTATCTTCATTATGTATCTCTTCCATTTCAGAGATCCTTTCTTCTGTTGTATTTATTCTGTTGGTCATACTTTCAACCTTGGTTTCCAGGTCATGAATTTTGTTTTTGACTTGTATTTGTGTGAGTATGTGGTTCTCGAAGTCTTCCCACTTCTTCTCATTGTCTCTGATGAGTTTTACCATTAATTTTTTTAAAATTCCTTGTCTGGTAAAGCTTCCATGTCTTCATCTCACATCTCCGAAATAGATATTGGCTTTTGGTCTTTTTTTAGTGGGGTGCTCACTCTCTGCTCTGAGTCGTTGCTTTTTCTGTTGCTTTTCTCATTGTGTTATTTTTTCCATATTCTGAGCGGGTGGTTGTGTTCCCTGCTTACTGTCTCTGGATTCCTTCCAAGTTGCGTGATCCTTCTTGGTTGCTCGGTGTTCAGGGACACTTCACGCATTCTTCTCTGCAGGTTTCTCATCTGTTGCTCCTCCCTCAGCTAATTTTTGTCCCTCTTTTACCACATCCTACTCCATGCCTGCCCTTCTTGGACTGCCTTCTTCTGTTTCCTTGGCTAGGTATTGTCTTATGTTTGCCAACAGGGATAGAGTGTGGATGAGAGACTTTGTAGCCTTGGGCTTCTTGTCTTTGCCCTGGGCAGATATAGAGCGTGCAGTTCCACACCCTGCTACACTCTCACAAATGTACTGCCCTGTTGGGAAACACCCTGCTGTGGCCCTCTTGCCTGCAGCAACTCCCAGGTCAGTAGACTGTGTTGAGTCATGCACTGCCTGTTGGGATTGGAGCTGAGCACAGCAGGGGGTTCTGCCCCAGTCTCCAGCCACCTGCTGCTCTTTCTGACCCTGAGTTGGGTCAGAAGGCTCTGTGGGGCAGGCCCTAGTGTGAGGCTACTCTACCTGTTACACTTTCTCAAAGGCGCTGTCCCACTGTGAGACACACTGTTGTATCCCTGCAAGACTGCTAGCCTGTGTCCCTGCCCAGGTCAGCTAGCTGTGTGGAGCAGTGCCACCCTTTTTCTGTAGTTGGAGCTGAGCACAGCAGGGTGTTCCACTGGAGCTTCCAGCTGCCTGTGGCTCGGAATTTGCAGGCCTGAGCTGGTTTGGGAAAGCTTGGTGTGCCCAGGCCTAGTGAAGTTCCCTGTTGCACTCTTTCAAAGGCGCTGCCCCACAGTGAGACACACTGTGTTGTTCCTGCTAGCCCGCACCTCTCTCCAGATCAGTAGAATCTGTTGAGTGGTGCCCCACCTCTGGGATTGGAGCTGAGCACAGCAGTGGATTTCACCCAAACCTCCAGCTTCCCATTTGCGGCTTGGAATTTGCTGCCCCAAGCTGCGTTAGAAAAGCTGGGCTTCACAGGAGCTTCCAGCTACCTGCAGCTTGGATTCCACAGCCTAAGCTGGGCTAGAAAAGCTTGGCCTGCCCAGACTAGTGAGGCTTCATGTTGCACTCTCTCAGATGTGCTCCCTAGTTGGAAGGTGTGAACTGTATCCCTGCTAGCCTGCACCTCTGGGTTGACTGACTTTGCAGTGTAGTGCCCCACCTCTGGGGCTCAGACCAAGCACAGCAGAAAATCCAAAGCTAATCCAGTTTGGAGCCGCCACATTTCTGTGACCCAGCCCCAGAGAGTGGCTCCAGGCCCCTCTGCACTCTCTCAATTGTGTTGCCTGCTTGTGGGAGTTCTGCTGGGAACTCCTCCCCAGATTGTCCACAACCTCGGCAGGGGTTGATGGCCCCTATGTTCAAACCAGTAGCAACCCTTAGGGTTTCAAGGACTCCAGTTGTCTATGGCTCCCGCTGGTGTGGAAACTTGCTTTTGCAGCTGCCCTTCTCTTCCATAGATTAACAGAGACTGTGCTGACCTTCCACATGCCTGGGAACGCAACTCAGCAAGTCTTGTGTGGAGTGTTGCCTTTCCTTTATTTCTTTTTCTTTTTTTTTAAGATTTATTTTTATTATTTTTCATTAGAAAGGCAGATATACAGAGAGGAGAGACAGAAAGGAAGATCTTCCGTCCGATGTTTCACTCCCCAAGTGAGCGCAACGGTCGATGCTATGCCGATCTGAAGCCAGGAGCCTCTTCTGAGTCTCCCATGCGGGTGCAGGGTCCCAAAGCTTTGGGCCGTCCTCGACTGCTTTCCCAGGCCACAGGCAGGGAGCTGGAAAGGAAACGGGGCTGCCAGGATTAGAACCGGCGCCCATATGGGATCCTGGGTGTGCTATGCGAGGACCTTAACCACTTGCGCCTCCGCGCCGTGCCCTATTTCTTTTTCTGACTGTCCCTCCAAGCTGTGTTGATCTTCTAACTTGAGTGAAGTCTAGAGACCTTCCAACTCCTCTCCCTGCAATTCTGTGTCTCCTGGATTTCTCCTCTGCTGGATTGGTCCTCCTCTCTTTGTTCTCCACCTTATACCAGCTCTTCAAGTTTGGCCATCTTTTTCCTTCTCTGGCTTCAGTTTCTGCAGCAGCCTCTGCTTCAATCTCTCACCGGCCCTGGTCAATGGATGTTTCCCAGAGCACACTTGTAACTGGGGTGTCCTTGACCCAAAAGCCAGTGGAGCCTTCTGGTTCTCATGCTTCCTTTCCTGGTGTGCAACACAGGCTGCTAGGAGCTTCTTCTCCTCCCTTTCTCCTTTGCTCACCTCCCTCCAGCACACACCTCTCACCTCCTGCTCAGCCACTACCCCAGCACCAGCACCTTCAAAGTACACAGCAGCCATGTTGATGCTGATGCCACCCAGCAGGGCCGCACTCTCTCCCTCAGCTCACAGGCCTCCCTTTCCTTGGGGGGCGGGGAGCAGGCCTCCTCAGAATGGACACGGGGCCCTTTTCCCAGCAAAGGACACAAACTGCCTGGCACCTGACAGCAGTGGTAACTGCGCAGGCCCTGGTGACTTTCCCGCGAGGAGGCTCCATGTAGGGCCTCTTTTCTAAAGCCCCTCTTGGCCCTTCAACCCGCCACACACCACAGCCATACTCCACCTCAGTGGACCCTTGGCCCAGGTCCGCAGAGGCTGCCACACTAAACAGAGCATGTGGGGAATGTCCCAACTTCTCCCTGGCTGAATACCACCCTGGTCATCCCAGGGCCCCGCACTTTCTCCCGGAAGTGACAACATGCCAACACCAGTGCATTTGCAGAGATCTCGGCATTGACAATAGATGGGGAGACACAGTGCGTGAAGTGGACCCAAAACCATCCTCAGCTTGCTGAGCTCTCCCGGGAAGTGTGGTGTGCAAGCAGGAAAGCGAGTGTGTCAACCTGAACCTGGCATCAGGCTCCCTGTGTACAGGGAGGGGAGCCTTTGCGGGGTGTGCCCAGCTCAGCCTTGTACCAGGGATGCAGGGTGCGGGTGAAGGGGGCAGACAGCAGCCCTCCTGTCTGACACGGGGATGCCTAGGTTCAGTCCTGCTGCCTGACCATGCTAATGGTGCAGGCATGCTGATGTAGACTTGTGGGTCAGCCAGAAGAAAAACAAGTGGAAAGACACGTGCCCAGAGTGGGCTAATATATGATTGCTCAGGTGGTGGGTCCTGGGTGGCTTTGGTGGGCTCCCTGCCCTTCCATGTCTACCTTCCAGGAATTATCTTCACATTGCAGGCAACTAAATGTTAGCACTATTGAGAAGCTCAAGGCTTTCAGTGGCAGCTTGTACTGCCCTGATGCTAAAAGAACCCTAGTTGACCTGCACTGTGCGTGTCACAGTGTGGGTTCACAACAAGTTAAAAGTGTGAAAATGTCCAGGATTGTTTCTGTTAATGCCTAAGCGATTGTAAGAAAGAAAAATAAATAAATAAATAAATAAATAAATAAATAAATAAAAACCCTGCCAGCTACAACTAGTGGGCTTAACTCTTTTAAAATGTGTTTAAATGACATTTTACATTGACAAACTGTCACAATAAATATTCTTTATACATATCGTATTTTATTCCTCGGACTGTGTAGGTTCATCTTCTAAAGTCATAGCTACCCATAGTGAGAGTGAACAAAACACAGAAGGTCTGTCACACGCACACTCAGAAATGGATCTGGATAAGACAGCCTCCACAATGTTTAGCTTATTCCTGGTTGGCTTTACAAATGGCGGTCTACATGCTGGCAGAATTGGGTTGTCTGGAGTTACAGCTGGGCCTTTCAATTGGGCGGTAGGGTTCTAAGTACTGGGCTCATAGAGTTTGCCCACAGGAATGAGCAGAAGCCTATATGGTATTGAAAGTCATGTCTTCCCCAAGACTCCCAGGGAATGCTTGTGACTGAGCCCAAATAGCAGCCACATTGTGATTCTTGTATTCAACGACTTTCTCCTTCCTGCATTATTTGATAAACATCCATGGTTTCAAATGATAGGTGTCAATATAGAGGTGTCAATGACATGGAGAGCAGCTTAGCACAGACCTTGGGTTGGATAGAACCTCTTGAGGACCTGTAAAATATGTGTTGTGCTCTATGTTCTTCAGCACATAGATCTACTTTCCGGGCTTATAAAAAAGCAGTAGTGAAGCAGTTCACTATGGATTAGCTTGAAGTGACATCAGGTCTTTCAAATGCAGAGTAATGCATACTCTCTTATTTTCTCCCTCCCTCACTCCCTCACTCACTCCCTCCCTCTCTCCTTCTTCCCTTCCTTCCTTGTCCCTTCCTTCCTTCCTCTCCCTCCCTGACTCTCCCATTCTTCCTCCCTCCCTCCCTCCCTCCTCCCTTCCTTCCTTCCTCCTTCCTTCCTTCCTTCCTTCCTTCCTTCCTTCCTTCCTTCCTTCCTTCCTTCCTTCCTTCCTTCCTTTCTTCCTTTTGTCCTTCCTTCTTTCCTCCTTTCCTTCCTTCCTCTCTCTCTGTCTTTCTTCCTTTTCTCTCTACCTACTTTCCTTCCCTCCCTCCTGCCACCCCCCCTGCTCTCTCTTTCTCGCTTTCTGGCTACCAAGTATTGGTTGTTACTGGAACTGTGAGAGCTGCTACTGGAATGTGGGTGGGAAACAGGAGCTGGCTAATTCTTCTGTGATGAATAATAGGCTGAAAATGGGATCATGACAGAAGAACATGTGGCAATGGCAAAGGTTCCTATGGTGGGCAGACATGAGGACCAGTGATGAAATTTGCCTCTTTAGGTTTTCCCACTTAGAGCATCATGTCCTCTGCACACATGAATATTGGACTTCATCTTTTTCTCTATTGAGCCAGCTAATTCTTTCTTTCTCCTCCTGGTAAGCATGGCAGAAGTTGATATGCTTGGCTTGTTTCAGATCTTGGAAGAAGTTCAGCTTTTGACAACATAATTTGATGTGGCTGTTGACTTTGATATATATATCCTTTACACTTTTGAGAAGTTTTTCTATACTTAATTAGTAATGTTTTTTCTGATGGTGGATTTTGAATCCAAATATATGTCTGATTAATTTTAATGACCTTACGGTTTATTCTTCATCCCATAGATACTATTGTTATATTCCTTGATTTACATATGGTAATATATGTTTGCATTTACTGGATGGATTTGATAGATTAATGTGTATGACTATTATATCTTTACATTTCACCTATCTTTAATTATTGTTTGCTTCATAGTGTTTTGTGGTTCGTTGATTGCAGTTATGCATTGGTTTTCTTATCCCTTTTGCTGTGTCTTGTAACTTGACATGCTGTGCTATTATCTTTATTCATTATTCATTTCTAGGATTATTTTGATTTTTACCATTGACCCATTGTTCATTCAATAATGTGTTGTTGAGTCTCCATTTTATGGCATAATTCCAGAGTTTCATGAGTTGTTGATTTGTTTTAGAGATTCATTGTATGATTCTAGCTATTACACTTTGAGGTCTGACTGACCCAGAGTACACATTACCTCTGTTACTTCTTGCTTGATTTTTTGTGTAGTTGATATGGCCATTTTCTAAGTTGGAATGTAGCTATTAGCCATTATTATTGTAGTGAAAA
The DNA here is from genome assembly GCF_017591425.1 of Ochotona curzoniae. Taxonomy (NCBI): domain Eukaryota; kingdom Metazoa; phylum Chordata; class Mammalia; order Lagomorpha; family Ochotonidae; genus Ochotona; species Ochotona curzoniae. Next base: position 368,935 of record NW_024465261.1, read on the forward strand.
CTTCTTTCCCTTTATGTCGATTAACAATCACGTTCAATTAGCATGTAGCATTGTGAATATATATATGCATTTATTATAGGTTCTTCTCCATACTGAATTATTTCGCTGTTCACTGTGATACAATTTGTCATCTCTTTTAATGTATATGTAATATACATATATTTATTTTATGAAATATATATTACTATATATTATATATCTTATTTTGTTTATAAAATATTTATTTATTTTATTTGTATATATTATATAATATATATATTTATATATATTTATTTTATATATGTGTGACAGAATCTATTGTGTGTGATATCAGTATACATAAAGCTTCTTATTTGTGTTGTCGCTGGCATGCTATTTCTCACCCATCACCTCACTCTGTCTAGGTTTTTGTTTTTTTTTTCTTTTTTGGTTTGTGAATTGTGTTGTTTTTGGGAGGAAATAGTTATACCCTGTTGTTTGGTATGTTTAGCAACTATTTATCTTCTAACAAGTCATTGGATCATTTGCCTGTGAAATTATTAATTAAACTACCTGATGTTGCCAGTTTTTCATAAATGTTTTCATGGTCTATTTGTCTATTTACCTTGCATGTTTTAAAGTTTTAGTGATTTATATTGGAAAGTCAGATATACAGAGAGGAGGAGAGGCAGAGAGGAAGCTCTTCCTTCTGCTGACTCACTCCAGCAAATGGCTGCAAGTGCCATAGCTTCCCCGATCGTGGGCCAAGACCTGTGAGCATATTCCAGGTTGCATGTGGGTACAGGTGCTAGGACTTGGGTTGTTCTCGATTGCTTTCACAGACCTTAAAAAGGGAGCTGGATGGGAAGCAGGATCATTGGGACAGGCACCAGAACTGGTGACCAGATAGAATCCCAGAACGCGCTAGGTGAGAAATTTAATGGCAAGGCTACCATGCGGACCCTCCTCTGTATTCTTGTTGTTGAGTTTTCCCTTTAACTGTCTTCAACTGTAGTTAGTGCAAATCTCCCCTGTTGAGCTGGGACTTCAAAAAGCATCTTTTGTACCTGAATGAATAGTGGTAAAGTCTTCAAAATATCATTCTGCAATTCTGTTTGCTTTTGTTTGTTTGTTTGCTTGTCTTCATTTACATGGGACAGCATTTTGGGATGCAGATTTGTTATTTCTTTCTTTGAGGCCTGAAGTATCTATCTACATCTCTCCTGGCATTAAGAGTTTCTAATGAGAAGTTAGACGTTAGTGTATTAGAACATCTAAGAAAGTAATCCAGCATTTCTCTCAAAATAGGTTAGGATCATATCCTTTTTTCTTGACAGTATGACTAAAGCATGTCTCATTATAGTGTTTGTTTCTAATTAGGTTGATCATGAGTTCTGTATATTTCTACTTTGATGTCCCTTTCATTCTACTCAAAAGGCACATTTTCTACTGTTAGTTAGCTCAATAGGCCTTCTAATACTTTCTCTCAGCACTTTCACAAAGTCCTAAATTATAAATGTCTAATTGCTTTCTATATACCCATGCATCTCCCAGACAGTTGCCAGTTTAATTTTTAAACATAGCTTTTTAATTTGCCTTTTGGCAAACTGAGATATTCTTATAGCAAAGTGGATTGTTTATTTTTAGCCTTTTTGGGCAGGAACTCAGCAGATCAAGCAAGTCAGAGATGATAGTGGCATTGGGCCATGCTGCACAGCATATAATTTAAAACCAAATCTAAGTTTCTACCTTGCACAAATGAAAGATGTTAGAGCAACTTCCTGGAGCTGCAATGGTGACTCAAAAGGCAACTCCTCCATGTGCCGCACTGGAAACACATGTGGGCATCTGTTGAACAACTGCTGCCTCATTTCTGATCCAGCTCACTGATTATGAGGTGATAAAGCAGCCAAGGTTTGCTCAATCATTTTACATTTGCATCCATGTAGGAGATCTTGAAGAATGTCTTGGCTCTTTCCAGATGCAGCCAGTCATTTGGGGATCAAACCAGTGCGTAGAAGATTCATATTTCACAAAGGAAGTTCCATTAGCAGATTCAGTTGAGGAGAACAATGTCGTATCCAGGTATCTTTGGTATTTGAAACACAAAAAAATGTCGTCCAAATCAAGATGTAAGTATTGATACATATTGTATCTTACTTAGAGAACATGAAAGTTATTTGGAAAAAAAAGTCTATAGCATATTAATTAATTACTAGTGACTCACCTGAAAGCTTCAATTATAACTTGAAATCAGTCGTGTTATCTCTGCTCATCTGCAGATATGTGAAACATATAGTTGATCAAAAAATCAAAACATAAAAAGCTCATGCAACAATTCTGAAGGGGAATACATTTTCTGTCCTTTCAAAAGTATTGGGAGTTTAAATACTGCTGTCTTTAGTGTAGCTTCTACTTATTTATTCCTCTCATCACTTGAGGACAAAGCTGAAAATACCTACATAGCTATATCTGCAGCTTATCTTTGTGGTTTAATTGTTATTTCTTACTGGATTCACTGACTCTTCTGGAATCCAATGTATATTTTCCCTTTTAGGAAATGATTTTACTTAACTTTGGAAAGACTTTTCATTACTTGATATGTTGTTACTTCTCCTGATTAGAAACGCCCAGCTGATATTTCCTCAGTCTTTATAGACAATAAATCTTGATACAGTATGTATGCATGCACATATATATATATATATATAATCATACATATAATCAAACAGATATATTTTAATATATACCAATGTATATATGTGTGTATATATATTCATATATATATATATGTGTGTGTATATATATAAATATATGTATATATGAATTTCTAATTGCTCATAGAGTTCATGGATCCAAAGTTGAAATAAATCACAGGTTCTGATGAGACAAGTCATGATATGTTCTCCACTGTTGTACTAAAGAGAAGACTGCATTTTCTCTTTCTCAGAGAAATTAGTAAGAACTTACTGCTAAGAAGACATTTCAACTTTGCCAAAAGTATCCTCATTTTACAAATGTGTATTTGCTAGGATGATGTGGAAGTTGAGAGAGCAAAAGTGATGGAGAAGGAGACCACTGCCACCATTCACCTGAAACAATGTTTTCCCCTGTATTGGAACCGTATATTATATTTGCACAACAACAGTCACAAGTCAAGCATTGTACTATTGAGATGAATTCTGACATTGTAGGCACATAGTATGCAGAACACTTTGATATGTAGCCCAGCATTCTAGTATATAGTTAATGGTTTCAGTGGGAGTCCATCTTTGACTCAGAAGTAGAGATGCATACTTTAATGCATCTCCGAATCATGGGGTACTTCCCTTCATTACACAGATCCTCCAGATAAATATGTGTATCTAAATGCTTGCCCATAAATCTATTGACCCTGTCATTTGCAGGAAGGTTTCCTTATATTGGAGAGACCATATGATATTTATGCTTCTGAGACTTGATTATTTCACTGATCATAACAATTGCGTTATTTAGTACCATTTTGCTGCAAATGTCCAAAATTCATTCGTTCATTCTAATGGCTGAGTAGTATTCCAGAGAGCAGATATATCACAGTATCATTATGTACTCCTCTTTTGATGGACATTTGTGTTGTTTCTGTGTCTTTCATGTTGTGGATTGTACTGCTGCAGATTTCTCATATGCAGCAGTTTTCTTGATCACATGGCTTCAGACAGTACTTAGTTCAGTTTTCATTATGTTGCCTTTTATGATATTGAGTATTTCAAATCAATGTACATGATTTTTTTCACTTTTCTGACTTCTCTTATTTTTTAATAATCTGAGACGTTCATTCAAATAATTGCACATCTTTGGAGGAATTTGGTAGTGTATTTGAATTTTCTGAAACAACAGTGCTATTTTATTTTTTCTTTCTTTAATTGTTTTTTATTGTATTTTTGACAATCTTTACATAGCTAATTAGGGTAAAGAGTGCTGAAAAAGTGAGTAAGACTATTATTTCCATATTGATTGTTTTCTTCATGTATCTGAGGTAAACGGAGTTTTAAGGGAGAAGCCCCATGGGGTTTCCCATCCACCCCAGGTCCCAGATGTGGAGCATGCTCTGAGATTCTTGCTTGAGTGGTTGTGATAGTTCACTGGCTATGAATCACTGCCAAGCTCACCACTCCAAGCACAATGAGGTCCTCAAAGAATCCACTGATTGACAAAATCCATCTTAGAGTCTCTGTTTACCCAATATTTTGCTACCAATGATTAGATGAGGTAGTTGATTTGACTTGTTATAGCTTCTGTCTTTTCTTGGTTAAGGTTCCGAGTCCAGCAGTTCAATTGGGGAGATCTCAAAAACAACTTTGAGGTGTTCCCAGGTTCTTTTATGCATTAGCAAGTACAGGGCCTGGCACAGTCCATCGCGCCATTCAGCTGGTGGTTGCAGTTGCTGGGTTGGTTCTGTTACCAGCCCCGTCTTCCACTGGAACCAATGGGTGTTGCAATCCAGCCTGTTTCTGCCCAGCACATACTCGGCCCTGACATTCACTAGTGGGAGCTGCAGCCCCGTTGGAGCAACCCACAATAACTCCCACCAGGCCTGCCCCCTACCCTGGTATGCCAGTATGTGTAGCAGACTAGTCCAGTCTGCCCCACATCCCATTTGGCACTGATATATGTCAATGGGTATTAACGTTTAGTTCCATCTAACCAGCTCCACTATGCAGTCCCCACAGATGATGTTGGGTGTCTCTCTGTCCAGATACCCCAGTCCCTGTCCTAGTTTTCATGTCCTCCTGTGGAATTTTTAACTCAAGAGGGAGGATCCCACTATTTCCTTTCTAGGCCTCGCCTACTTCCGGATAATGCACTCTCCAGGTGGTTCTGTGATTTGACTTGACAGAATTATTCCCCAAGCTTCTGACAGCTGATGCTGTGGCCAAGACCAAACATCCTTCACCCACTCTAATTTTCTTTGCACCAGTAGAAATAATCTGCCCATCATGGCTTTTTCCTGATCTGTTCCACATGAGGCACACAGGTGTTGTAGCCTTATTGAGTCAGGTCTGCGCCCATCTCATGCTTGCAGAAGGAGTGGCTGTGCAGCAAGGGAAACACCCCCCAAAATCCCCCTGCTGGCTCCGCCCCTTCCCTTCTTGGTTCTCACGCTTGCTGGATGGGCACTGCAGTCACATCTGGTATAGGCAACCTCACGTTGGTATTTCGTATTGGGCACTGGTCTTTGTCGTGACGGAACCCCACTCGACCCACACTGTTCTGGTGACTGGATTTGCCTGTGGATGACGTGGACAGATTCAACATGATCTTCCCCCCACCCCTGCCAATTGTATGCCTGTGGGTAACTTTCCATGGCCTGTTCTGGGCTGTTTCCTATCACGTTTCTTACACTTACCTGCCGGGCCTGTGTCCTGCCAGAGGAGTTGCCCAGGATCCTCCATCAGAACCTCTCCCAGTGCCAGGTTTCAAGCTTACCAGTGGGTCCATGAGCCAGCCCTACTCAGTTCACCTCCTGTCTTTGCAGGAACAGTGGCTTTTGCTGACTGGCCTTCAATCCAAACTGGTACTTGCTGTAGGATGTTTCAACCCAGCCATGGCCTGTCCATACCCACACACAGCTCACACATGGCTCAGTAGGGGTTTGAGATCTTGCCTAGTTCATCGCACATCTATCCCAGTCCTCCAGGACACCAGAGGGTGTTGGTGTCTGGCCCGGTTTGGTGCATCCAACCCCAGTCCACACTTGTGCCAAGGGAGACTACAACCGTATCCTGATCAGAATGCAGCCCCCATTTCATCTCATGAGCTCCCTGGTGGGAACCTCAACCCAGTTAGGGTGTTCCCTTTGCTCCCCAACTGGGCCTGTTCCCAGCCATAGATGGCATGCATGCCAGTGGTTGCTCTGACTCAGCATGGCTCTATCCCCAACCTCCCGGGCCTCTGCTTTAGACACTGTGGCTTGGCGTCCCTGGATCACGCAGATCAGTAGGTGCAAGATCCTAGCTCGGCTTCACCTGTGCTTTCTCCTGGTCTCTAGTTTCACTTGTGGGCCAAGGTTTGCTCAGTACTGCCCGGTATACCCTATTCTATTAGCAATTGACACAGTATGCAGCTGTTGGAGCTACTTTGCCCAGCTTGTCTGAACCCCCAGGTCTGCACCACATATTCATTAGCAGGAGCTATGACTCACCAGGGGAATTTCTCAAGTTCGTCAATTTGATCCACTCCCACACCCAGTTCTCATATGTGCTGTTGGGTTTTATGCCAGTGCCCAGCAAAGTCTAACCTTCCATTTGGTCTTGTATGAACTGGTGAATGTTGCAGCCCACCCCACATCCCATTCAGGATGCACATTTGGGTGCTGCTGTGCTGACCAGTCCAGACTGTTGCCGTTTGCTTTACCTGTGAGTAATGGCATGTTCCTGGGTCACACCTATCTCAGTCCATCGCCATCCCAGCTCTTGAGCTAACTAGTGGGGCTAGAACTTGTACAGGGTTTGGCCCACATGTTTCCTACAGAATCCACCCCCAGAAATGGTTCTCAAGTGCTAGTTAATGTCGTGGTCATGCATAATGTGACCCGTTTCTTGAAACATCATCATGTCAGATATAGGATATGATCTTGTTGGACAAGCCCCGAGCCCTAGCTTTTGCAAGGGTTGGTGTTTTGCGGTAAGCATTGTCATTGGGAATCTTTAGGATAGATTCATATACCATAAGCAAAGTGGGTTCCATTGGGAGCTACCTAACCAGTGATTGAAAGAACCAAAACCTCAGAATTACCTGGCATGGTGGTCAGCAGGCAGAGCCTAACACCAAATGGCTCGCTCCCTGCCTGGGGACAGCTGACCACATGCATGTTGTGGCTGGCATCTGGGATCCGGGCATGAGATGCCCTGGTATGAGACCCCCCAGCAGTTGGGAGGATGCTATAAGTTTAAACCCTGAAACCCAAGGTTGCACCCTTCCCAATCCCATCCACCACTTAATGAGGGTTACAGTGGGTGTCCCCAGACCCCTGGCCCCAGGCCTGCCCAGCCTCAGAGACTTCCCCTTCAATGTACTCATCCTGAAGGGAGCAGCCCCTGGAGCCCAGGCAGGCCCAGGGACAGCTCTCCACGTGCATTTGGTGTCTGGCGTCTGGGATCCGGGCATGAGACGCCCTGGCCTGAGACACCCCCAACCTTTACTTTCTTATAGCTTTCTTCTGAGTTGTAAAATGCCATTTTGCTCGTTACTCTAGGAACTCCAGGTATCACTTAGGGTTTCTGGTTCTAAGAATTAGAGGGTCAGACTGTCTATAAAAAAGGAGAATTTCATATTCTTCCTTTCCAATATATCCCTTGAGCTTTCCTTTCTTGTCTAATCACTTTTTACTAAACTTTCAAGGACGAGATATAGCAGAATAGGCCAGAGCAGAGAGCCCGTTCTGGATCTTTTGAGTGTTGGCTCCAGCTTTTGCCAGTGCAACGGGTGCTGTTTTTGGATGCATCATACCTATATTCTTAGTTGTTTTAATTTATCTTCCTTTGTCACATTCACATATGCTGCTGGCCATGAAGGTGTCAGCTTTTGATCAAATGATTTCAGCTTTAAATCTTTCACTGACCTGTATAGCCTGTATCAACTCTGCTTTCTTGGGATAAATTTCATTTTTTTTTGGATGATGTATTTAACAAATAGTTTGTTTCTATCAAGTAGTATCTTGGTGGAATTTCTAAACAGATGCTTATAAGCACAAACATTTGTGCAAAGTTATTTAATTTTCTTTCTTCCATTTTTCTCAGGTTTTATAATTAACAGTATCAGAAACAGTCTGCCCGGATTTGCTCACTTTCAGGATTTTCTTGTTAATGACTTACAAGGATTTGGATTAATTATTTCTTTTTTGGAAGAATAAGAAATAGTAATACCTGAAACTCGGCTTTTGTGAAATGTTATTTGTTAGATGCTAAATCACAATGAAACACCAAAGCTAAAAAGACTAGAATGATGTCAAAACCAAGTTTACTGAGATCTACTCCAAAGTGAGGATCATTGTTTTGCGAGGAAGCTGATGTTCATAGGCCGCCAAAGTTGCACCTGAACTAAACCACACACTACTTAAGTAGTGGTGCTAATGTGGCTTGATGTAAAGTTATGTGTTTTCTTCTGATTGGTCGGATCCATTGTAATGAGTGGGAACTTGTGGTGCCACCTAGGAGCCTTTCCCCTACCTCGGGTCCTCTTGGCTAATGTTATTAATGATCCTATTTTAGCCTGCTTAGTAACATAGTATTATTCTATATATTCATTCTTAACTTCACTGTCTTACTTAGTTAAATGATATTTGTCAATAAATTAATTTTTCTAAATTTTTTGAAGCCTTGACTTTAAATGCTCCTATTGACAAATAACTGATTTTGCTGTGATAGTCTCAATTGTAATATCTGCCCTTTTACCAATAATTCTACTAAGGTGTTTGCTATCCATTCTGTGGTTCCATGGCCTTGTAGTATACACATTTCTTTGTTTATTTCAAGTAAACCTCCTATTGCTTTTTCACTAACTGCTGTGCACTATTTTTTCAAATGTGTTTATGGCATGTCAACATATGTTATCACTTGCCCTCTAGTAATTTTCAGCAGGATTCATGCTTGATTGTGTCCTAGACATCCATTGGTATATCATTTACCAAGTAGGTTGCATTTTTCAACTTGTGAGTGATTGATATGCATTTGCCTGTTAACATATTTGATACACCAAAAACCTCAGATATTGTGTAGAATCACATTCAAATTTCCTTTTGGACTTAGCACATTTCCCTTTAAATATTCATAGTAATCTACTGTAATGTGTATGTTGTTCAATCATTACTAGCCTGCACTTACACTGTTTGATAATTTGTTAAACTTCATCTGTTTGCCAGCACAATTTCACTCAAGCAAGACACGGAGATTTTCTAACACAGAGACTTAATTCTGTATGTTTTTATTAATCCTAAAGTAGTCCTTTCTAAATGTTTTCAGGTATTTCTGTAAATCATCTTCACAGTTTTCGTTTCAAGTCTTGTAGTTATTGTGATGCGGATAGGATCTGTGTGCTTTTCTGTGACAGCTTTCCTGTGTTCTGGGTTGATTTTATTGGCTCTACAATCTCCCTGTGCTCTGTAACTCACCTCTGCACAACTGGAATAATTGTACCCTCAGGGGAGAGTTACAGCAATGTCACCCGGATAAAGGAGATCTGCCTTACACTGTAGAGAAGAGGGGCCCCCAAGTGGCACCCATGTTCTGCACAGTGTGTCTCCTATATAGGATGCAGGGAGAAAAAATAGCATAAATAGCTCCAATGATGGATGTTCTCACCACATCCTCCTAGCTCGAAGTCAGGCTGACCCACTTTGTGCCACAATCCCTATACCATCAGATGCTAAGCCACATAGATGAACTGTGTACTCCTGAATACATGCACATATCCTTCCATGATGCCCACACTTTTGAAATCATAAAATGTGAATGGAAACACAACTGTGAAAACAGGTTCTCTAGATATTGAGGTGATGAAACTATTAAAAAAAAAAGGATTGACTAAACTCTTACTCCTATTTATAATATCTATCATAGCAAAATTGTACAGCAACAGGAATAAACCATGATTAATCATTAAGTTATTATTTACTATATTGGTAAACTAGTCACAATTGGTATGGGGAGGTCATTAAAGAGACACTTCAGATTTCTGAAATTATATCCAGCATATTGCAAATCATCTCACCCATATGCATTTATCTAAAAAGCAAAACAACATATGTACTTTCATATACACAGCAGACCAAGTATAACAGCTAAGATTGGTATCAAATCATATGCACTCCAAAACAGACGGTAATTGGAAGAGCTCCGTCTTCGTTCTCTTTCACAACTGAACCATCTTTCATAAGATACGTGTTGGGTTCCCTTATTCTTACTGGTTCTAATCCTGGCAGCCCTGCTTTGATATAGATCCCTGCTTGTGGTCTAGGAAAGCAGTCAAGGATGCCCCAAGGCCTTGGGACCTTGCACCTGCATGGGATAACTGGAAGAGCTTCTGGGTCCGGATTAGCACAGCACTGGCCATTGTGGTCACATTGGGAATAAACCATCAATTTGAATATCTTCTCTCTGTTTCTTCTCCTCTCTATACATCTGCCTTTCCAATAAAAATAAATAAATCTTAAACAAATAAAAAACGCACACACCTACTGCAACAAGGTGGAGGAATCCACTATGGGGAGAGGGTTCTGGCAGGGGTGGGGGAATCCCAGAGCCTGTGAAACTGTGTCACGTGCTGCAATGCAATTAATAAAATAAAAATAAAAAAAAACCAAAAACACACACACCTTATCAACAACAAGAAGCACTTAAAGTAGGCAATCCAGGAACTTAAGGACTGTCACACTGTAAATTGATCAAATGCAAGCTGAAATATCAGAAATTAATTCTAGAGTGTGACAGTGGAGAGTCTCCAAAATAGAATGAAGCATTCTGAAGAAAGAATCTCAAAATTAGAAGATTTTCCTGTCATCAGGGGAAGACAAAAGAAAAACACAAACAACAACAACAACAAAAATAAGCTGGAAGCAGAGCTGGATCAGCAAAACAGACATATATTCAAAAATTTAAAAACACTATTAAAAGAGCAAATATAAGAATTAAGGGAATCCAAGATGGGGCAGAAAGAGAAGCTATTTTTACAAATATATTTAATGAGATAATAGGGGAATTTTTTTTCTAATCTATAGAAAGAACTATGAAATATTCAGGAGGGGCACAGAACCCCCAACATTGTTCACCCGGTCTGATCTCCCCCATGACACATGATTATCAAGCTCTTTTCAATCAAACATGAGAAAAAAATACTTATATGTGCACACAAAAAAGAAAATCAACTGACATTTAAAGAAATGTCAATTAAATTCAGAGGAGACCTCTTACAGGAAACTCTATAATCCAGAAGACAATGGAGCAATGTTTTCCAGATTCTAAAAGCAAAAACTTGTTGGCCCAGGATAATGTACCCAGGAAAACTTCCTATGTCTTTGAAAACAAAATAAAACTCTTTGACAGCAAATTAAAATGAAAAGAATATGCCTCTTCCAAATCTGCCCTACAAATGATACTTAAAAAGCGATACCTGACAGAGAAAATAATAGTACCAACCAAAACCAAAGGCAAATGTGTAGAACATTCCAGTAATATGACAACAGAAGACTAAGTCAATGAATAATCCACAGCTAAAGTGACAGACAAAATTACCATCCATTCATATCAACCCTGAATGTAAATGTCTTAAGCTCATTAAACAAATATGATAGATTAGTAAGCTGGGTTAAAAAACCCATCTCTTTGTTCCCTATAGGAGACATTTCACCAGCAAAATCAGCAGAAACTATAATTCATGGATTGTTTTTTGTTGGTTTCACCTCTTCAAAATACATTTTTCTGATTAAATAATTCAGTGACTCATAATTCATATAACAGCCTCACTTTCATCAAGAAGGGTCTTGATTTCATGTCTTCAGCGATACATTAGTCATTAAGTAGCATGCTATTTACCTTTATGCTGTTAATTCTTTTTTCTTCTTTTGTTGATTTTGCATTGTGGCTTATCTTTTAAGTATATGTATAGCAACTGTTTAATGGAGAACATCATACCCAAATATGAGGATACAATGCGATATGCATCTCTACTTCCAAAGATGGATTCCCAATGAAACTGTTTACTATATCTTGACAATAGGATGCCACACTCTCTGCCATTGTCCAGGCATGCAATGAAGGACGTATGACTGTGTATGAAGAACTATACTATGGTAACTATAAAGGAAAACTCAGGGAGGGGCGGGGGAGGGAATTATGGAAAAGCTAAGGGAAATGCCAGGGTCTATGGAAATGTATTATAAAAATAACAATAGAAAGTGAAATTAACAGAAATAAATGCTTTAAAAAGATGAATATGCATCTTGTTTTCTACAGAAATCTAAAACTAAAAGAAGAAGAAGAAAAATAAGGAGGAGGAAGAGAAGGGGAGGAAGATGAAAAGGAGTAGAAGGAGGAGGAGAAGGAGAAGAAGAAGAAGAAGAAGAAGTCGCTACACTCGCGACTGTGACTCAGCACTTTAAAGAATACGACTTTAGAGCAGAAGCCAGGGATGATGTGGAAGATCATCCCTCTGCGTTCCATTAGTACCATGCGTTTCTGCTTCAATTCTTTAGCAGCCTCTGCTCAGAAGAAGAAGAAGAAGAAGAAGAAGAAGAAGAAGAAGAAGAAGAAATCAGAGGCAGTTGTCACACTGGGGTTGAAAAAACAGGCAAGCCGACCATCAGGGAGAGTACAATGGATTTAAACCAAGCTGTATGTGGATGTAACTACATTAATCAAGAGGCTGAAATAGAGTAGAAAAAAGGAAATGCAGGGAAATGTGGCTGATGCTATGGGAGCAGCCAGAAATGAAGAGAAGAGTTGGTGTCCTGCTGTCACAGCAATTCTAACTACCTAGCTTTTCACAGTCGGAACGCTTAAGTTGTGCCATGACCAGGAACTAGGGGATGTATGTGCAAGGCTTGGGAGGTTGAGGTCCTAGCAGGCCACAGCACAGCCTACAGAGGGAGACAGTGCTCTCCTCAGCAGAATACACTGCCTGAAACTTTCCTGTTACTGGGCACCAGCTGACACTCCCCTTCCAGAGCTTGCAGCTAAAACTTCTCTCCAGAAGGACCAATCCCTGTTCTCCTCCCCAGTTGCCGTGTCTGCTCTCTCTCTTCCTGAAGGACTCTTCCACCTCCATCCTCTCAGATCAGGTACACCATTCCTTGTCTGCTGCACTTCTGAGGAGCATCTCTGAGCAGAGCAGCCCTTCCCACAGAGGTCTGGTAAATCTCCTGGAAGCCCACCAGAAAATGGTAACTTATCAAGGATTCCCGTCACAGACTGGCCAGTTGGCTCCTCCTGCTCCCTTGTCCATCAAGAACACCTGTCCTGCTAGGGCCAGTGCACCAAGTTCAGCCTCCAGCCAGTGCACATTGCAACACTGCAGAGACTGTCAGACCTCCTTTCCAAGTTGCAGGAATACCTTGACAATTGATGGATTATGCATAACAGTGTAGGTTCAGTCAACATGCCCTCCAGTCCTCCCTAGAGTGTTTTAATGTGCTGTGGAGGAAATTCATTTTCTTCACAACAGACACTTTTTCACGGTGATGCATTTCCTCAATGCTAACTAGGTAAACAGCTACACTCACGACTGTGACTCAGCACTTTAAAGAATACAACTTTAGAGCAGAAGCCAGGGATGATGTGGAAGATCATCCCTCTGCGTTCCATTAGTACCATGCGTTTCTGCTTCAATTCTTTAGCAGCCTCTGCTCAGTCTCTCATGGTCCCTGGTCAATGGATGTCTCCCAGAGCACACTTGTAACTGGGGTGTCCTTGACCCAAATGCCAGTGGAGCCTTCTGGTTCTCGTGCCACCTTTTCTTGTGTGCAACACAGGCTGCTAGGAGCTCCTGCTTCTCCCCTCCTCCTCTGCTCACCTCCCCCCAGCACGCTCCTCTCCTCTCCTTCCAGCCACTACCCCAGCACCAGCACCTTCAAAGTACACAGCAGCCATGTTGATGCTGATGCCACCCAGCAGGGCCGCACTCTCTCCCTCAGCTCACAGGCCTCCCTTTCCTGGGGTCCTTCTCAGAACAGACATGGGGCCCATGTTTCAAGTAATGGTCACAAACTGCCTGGTACCTGACAGCAGTGGTAACTGCACAGGCCCTGGTGACTTTCCCGTGAGGAGGCTCCATGTAGGGCCTCCTTCCTAAATCCCCTCTCAGCCCTTCTACCTGCCCCGTACCACAGCCATTCTCCACCTCAGTGGATCCGGGTCCCAGGTCCGCAGAGGCTGTCATGCTAAACAGAGCATGTGGGGAATTCCATGACTTCTCCTTGCCTAAGCACTGCCTGGGTCACCCCAGGGCACCTGCACTGTCTCCCGGAAGTGACGACATGCCAACGCCAGGGGCATGCGTAGAGATCTCGGCATTGACAATAGGTGGGACGACACAGTGTGAAAAGTGTACCCTGACCCACCCCCCACATGCTGAGCTCTCCTGGGAAGTGCGGTATGCAAGCAGGAAAGCGAGTGTGTCAACCTGAACCTGGCATCAGGCTCCCTGTGCACATGGAGGGGAGCCTTTGCGGGGTGTGCCCAGCTCAGCCTTGTACCAGGGATGCAGGCTGCGGGTGAAGGGGACAGACAGAAGCCCTCCTGTCTGACACGGGCACTGCCTGGGTTCAACCCTGCTGCTGGGCCATGTTTCTGGTGCAGGCATGCTGAAGCAGCCATTGTGGGTCAGCCAGAAGAAAAGCATGTGGAAGGACACGTGCCCAGAGTGGGCTAATAAATGATTACTCTGGTGGTGGGTCCTGGGTGGCTTTGGTGGGCTCCCTGCCCTTCCACGTCTTAGTTGCCGGATCCCCTGATTTTGGGATTTCAATTCGATCTGAGCTGCAGACAAGTTCTTTGGGAATGTAGGGATTTGGTCACCTTCCTGGCCTGTTTTCACATTTGCAGGCAACAAAATCTTGCACTGTTGAGAAGCTCAAAACTTTCAGTCACATAGCTTGTGCTGCCATGATGCTAAACAAACTTACCTTAGACTGCTCACTTGCATTACGCGAGAATCACATGGCAGCCTGTTTTTTGCAATTTCTCAAAATAACACTAAACATGTTTCAAGTGATCAAGGATCTACATGAGGAGCCCTTCTCCTGCAAAGAAAAGTAAAAAAGCCCAGTGCAGCTGTCGGCTTGGTTCCTTATCCTTATGGGAGCACAAGCATAAGATGCAGTTAGCCCTAGCATCACTAGTGACCATGGAGGCACCAGGAGTGAAGTGCAAAGAAGCTGTCAGGCCTAGACCATCCAACACAAAGGGGCTTCTTGGCAAGGGGCATTGGTCCAGGCCATGGCTTCTCAGATCCAGCACAAGGGATATGACATCATAAAGGGCCTTATGGGATGAGTCAGGCCACAGTACTGGCCAGCTTCCTGCTGTCAGCTGGTTCCCTCCAACAACCCACCTCACAAGCTGCAGGATCCCAATGCCTCATTTCCAAGACACAGACTGTTGTTCTCATTGGACAATGTTACAGAGGGAACTGTGCCTGACCTCAACAACAGGAAGAGTACAAGGAGGAGAGAGTGGAGAGCTCCTCAGTGTTCAGTGGCATTGCAGAGAGTAGGACACATGGGGATTGGGGAATTCCATCTGTCAGGACCCCCATTTTGCTGGGGGATAGTAGCCATTATTCCACTCAGTTGATTGTGAGTTACAACTTCTGTGTCCCCCAAGTACAGAGTGCGTGAGATGACCCCAAATGTTAGTGTTTGGAGGAGGGACTTCGAGCCATCACGAGTGGGATCAGAGAGAGGAAAGGTAGTGTGAGTTCTCTGCCTGTATATGAGGTGAGGACTGTGGCAGGTGAGGCTCACATGAGTCCTCAAAGCCCCAACTATCAGACCCATCTCAGAGCCCCGCTTGGGCTGCACACCCTTCAGATCTGTGACACAGCATGCATGAGCTGCATACCTCAGACCCATGGCAGAGCCTCAGGTGGTCTGCAGAGCCTTCAGATTTATGGCTGTGTGCCACATGGGCCTCCTGGCCCTCAAATCCATGGCAGTGCCCCACATGAGCCACAAGCTCCTCAGATCCAAGGCAGAGCCTTGTGTCAGCCTCAGGGCTGTCAGACAAACCAGAAAGCCCTGCAGTAGCTGCAAGGCTCTCCTTATTGGCAGAGCCACATGTGATCTGCAGGTTCTTTTAATCTATTGTGAACACTCCATTAGGTGAGGAACACCTGGGTCCTGATAGTTGCAACCTTCAGTTCAATAGCAGAGCCTTAGGTCAGTCTGCAAAGCCGTCAGATCCATGGCAGTGTCTTGTGTGATTTGCCTGCTCCCCAGAACCATGGCAGGGCCCCATGTTGTCCAAAGCCCCTCAGATCCATGTAAGAGATTCATGTGGTTCTTGCGGCCCTCAGATCTGTGGCAGAAACCACTGTGGTACTCACTGGTTTCAGACCCATAACTATGGCTAAAATGCCCTACTCCACAACAAGAATAGCAATTATTTCTCCTTTGAGTTCCTTGATTGCCTCATGTTCTTTAAAACTCCAGTGTCAGTTTGACACTGAAGAGAACCAGCAATTGTTAACCCTTGTATGTATGATGGAGCTACTTTAGCACAAGTCCGAACATAGGCTGACAATTCTCCTGTATTTCTCCCTGGCTGAATTATGGTCTGACAAGATGGAGTTGCATTCTCAAAAGTTAGCTGTTTAACTATGAGTTCTGTAGCTGTATTGATAATAACAGCCTGTCCCATTGTTTCAGTGACTCAAGCGCAAAAATCTTCAAAAGGCTCCTCAGGTTTCTGTTTAACATTTATAAAATTTGAAGACTTTTGATCAGGAGATGGCAGGCATTTCCATGCACCTAATGCCAGGGAGGAGATAAGTTGTAATGTCTCCTTAAGCAGAGTAAGATGTTCTGAAATGCCAAGATGAGTGCCCTGTCCTAAAAGCATGTGTAAGGTAATGGAAGGTTTGCCATGCCTCACAGATCTCTGAGACTTCACTTCTTTCTTAGCTAATTCCTCATGTTTCATTTTCCACAGAAGGAAGTTTCCACCTGTGAGGCGAGTCTTCACAACCTGAAATCAATCATACGGAGTCATCCACTTTAGTGCTAATCCCTCCACCATTGTCATACTCTACGTGGATTTTGGCCCATAGTCAGAGACAGGATGCTTTAGTTTTTTCTTTTTAAAAAAGATTTTTTTTATTATTATTATTATTTTTTTGGAGGAAAGGTGGATCTACAAAGAGGAGAGACAGAGAGGAAGATCTTTCATCCAATGATTCACTCCCCAAGTGAGCGCAACGGCCGATGCAATGCCAACCAAAAGCCAGGAGACTCTTCCGGGTCCCCCACGTGGGTCCAGGGACCCAAAGTCTTGGACCATCTTCGACTGCACTCCCAGGCCACAGGCAGGGAGCTGGAAGGGAAGCGGGGCTGCTGGGATAGAACTAGAGCCCATATGGGATCCTGGGCATGCAAGGTGAAAACCTTAACTACTTGCGACACTTTGCCGGGCCCAGGATGCTTTAGTTCTTTAATAAGCTTATAAGACAATGGTTCTCATTCAGGGTCATCCCATTCATAGACAACAGGAAAACAGAAAAAATCACCTTCCTTATGTGCCTGCTGCTTTGCCCACTCTAAGGCCAACCTTTGCTGGATCTGGTCTAGCTGGAAAGGGCTCACACTGCTTAACCGAATAATTAGGAGGCTTATCATCCACAGCAGGAGACCACCCATCATGTAATTCAGTTGTCTGCACTTTTTCACAATCCTTAACTCCTGATCTAAATCTTTCTGATTTTAAAAGATCTTCTTTCTCCTCTGTTAAATCCTCCTGATCATTTTCATAACACTTTATATTATCTTCAGTATGAACACTTTTGATTGAGCCATAAGTACAGCCTGAGCCTCCCTTTTTCCATTTAATCAAGGGAGTATGCTCCTGGGGTTGAGCATTTAGAAAAGATGGGGCATACACATCTGTCCCTGCATCCAAAGCTTGTTCCAATATTTTCCAAAGACCATGCTCTAAGGATGGCATGACAGCCACCACATGACTCTGATACCACCTCTTCATGTCATTCCCTACCTGATCCGATGTTTGTAAATCCAGTATTCCCTCCTCTGGGAACCAGGGACTAGTTGTCCATATAAAGTGTAAAAATATTGAAAGCTGATTTTGCTAACCTTTACTCCTTTCTTTAGTAAAGTATGCTTACTAATATCAGCATACATGCTTCTGTCGCTGAATGGACTCTTCCTCATTTTAACTTTATAGTAACACAGGGTACAAAACATCTCAAGAAATGTTCTGACTATTCACCCCTCCTAGCCTAACCTTCTGTCAGGGGGCCTGCAGCAACCTGGGTGAAGTCCTATCCATGCTGCTAGAAACAAGGGAGTAAATACCTACTTTTTTGGAGTAAAACTTTGGGCGCTACTTGCCGGACTCCAGCTCCAGCTGAGATCTGAATTCAAGAAGCGTGCGTTGATGAGATGCAATGAAAGAGACTGATGGAGCAGTAGGATTTCATGATGATAAAGGACAATGCAGAAAACCTGTAGGCTTTATTTATACAAAATCAATCAAACGCTGGCTCAGACTTTTTACATCATGGGCAAGTTGGGAATTTCTAAGGGTAATTTTGCCATCAGTTTTATCCAGAAACAATAAAAGTTCCTGCTACAATTCTTATCCTACAACTCAATCTTGTAACACAAAGAAAAGGAGATAGAAATATATGAGGAAAAAATGAAAGCCTAAATATTGGTCCCTAGATTAGCATAAGGACAATGGGGACAGAAAATACAGTAGTGATAATAGCAGGCCCTTTTGCAAGACAAACTCCAAACTCACATTGATTAAAAGGCCAGTCTCACACTATCAAGCAAATGCCTGGATGGATTTATATTTTTCTTCCGGGTGGTCTCATGTCCATGTACAAGAAGGTGGAGCTTCATTGAGGTGGTTTTATAGACATACGACACGTGGTCCTGCCAAACAGCTGGAAGTTACTTATGACCTTGCCTGCAATGGAAAAATAGCTTTCACAACTTCATGTCACCCACATCCACTGCATGTACACCAACAGGCTCAAGCTCTGCTTCCTGAGGTTTTTCCCCCAACATCCCTTGGCACCTCACCTGGACAGAAACACACACACACACACACACACACACACACACACACACACACACACACACACACACACACAAAGGACCTACCAGAGAGGATGTGCAGCTGCTGTAGAAGACAGTTGTCAATGAGTGTATGAGGTTTGGGTGACTACTGAGTGGAAGTGTGCCAATATGTTGAAAACAGTGTGAAGGCTAGGGCTTTGACCACTCTGTTCCTGAAAAAGTGTTACTCCCAGGCTGTGGTTTCATTGTCATTCTGTTTAGAGTCATGTATGCAAAGGATAGCAATAGCCCTGTGCCGCAATGGGGAATCCTTGAGCCACTAGGGAGTCCACATTTGTCCTAGTTAGAACAGGGACTGACAAAATCGGTTTGAGACTGCGTTGCGACTCTCCCTTGTATGACAAGGGTGACCTGCTCAGCGAGGATTAGCTTTAGAGGACAGATACATGCCAGAAGCTGTCATCCATCTTGGATTCCTGGAATAGCAAGCTGGTCCAAAACTGTTGTTGGAGGACTGGGAGGGGGGGAGCATTGTAGCAGTTTGATGCCCATAGGATTTTAAGCCAGCTGCCAAATTTGGTTTATATCTCCAGATGACAGGAAGCTCATCAACTTGGTGTTGGATGAGTTGGAATAACATGAGTTGACATCACAGCATATTTGGTGGAGCATGACCTCAGACCTCACTCTTGTTTCACTCACCTAAGCCCATGAGTCTGTCCAGGTACAGGGACCATCCTGATTGGCTGCCTTCTGTGAACTCACTGGGCTCTGTGACCATACTAGCCATCCACTCAGCAGTTGCCTGGTTATAACTGGCCTGGAATGCTATGGTATTAGCATTCTAGAAAAGCCATGGTGACAGACAGGCCAGTTTGGGCTTGATTCACAGAGCTGGCAGGTGACTCAAATTCTGCTTTTTTTGGAGTTCCCCTAAAGACCCTCTGCCACTACCACCTAGCCACATGCCCACACCCACTCACACATACACACATCCTGACAGGCCATACCAGGGAGTTTGTTCAGCCTCCATGTAAGACAGCTGTCCGTGAGTATATAGGGTTTGGGTTTCTACCGTCTGGAGGTGTGCCAATATGCTGAAAACAGACTGAATCCCAGGGCTTTTGCAACACTGTTACGAGAAAAGTGTTTCTCCCAGGTTGTGGTTTCATTATCATTCTCTTTAGAGTCACACAGGCAGAGGTAATGTATAACACTGTGCCAAAACGGGGAGTCCTTGAGCCACTATGGAGACCACGTTTGCCTAGGTAGAACAGAGACCAATGAGAATGGTTTGGGTCTGTCCCTTGTATAAAGTGGGCACCAAGCTAAGTGAGCTTTAACTATGAGGGACAGGTACATGCCAGAACCTGTCATGCATCTCATTTTGCTGCATCGGCAAAGGGGCATGTTGGGGTGCCTGTGTGAGTGTCTCTTGGTGTGTGGGCCATAGTGGCAGTTTGATGCCCATAGCATTGTTAGCAGTAGCCAAAGTTGGTGTGGAGCTCCAGATGACAGGAAGCTCACAGGCATGGGGTTGGATGAGTTGGGCCATCAGGCAGGTGTCAGCACAGCAACTTTCGTAGACCAAAACTCCGGCTCTCACTCTTGCTTCATTCACCTAAGTCCATGTTGCTGTGCAGGTAAAGGGAGCATCCCAATTGGCTGCCCTTCTGTGATCTCATAGGGCTGTGGTCTTGTACCTGCCATCCACTCAGCAGCTGCCTAGTCATAACCGGCCCAGTCTCCTCCAGGCTCAGCATTTTAGAAAAGCCATGGCAACTGACAGGCCCCTTTTTCCCCAAAGCAAAAAGCAGGCAGCTGGCTCAAATTCTGATCTCTCTGGTCCTATCCCCAACACCACTCTGCTGAACAGCCTTCACACAACACATGCACAAACACACACACACACACAAACATACACACCCACATCCCCACACGCCCTACCATCGAGGATGTCTACCCTCTGTGGAAGCCAGCTGTCCGTGAGTATAAAAAGCTTGGGTGTTTACCAAGGTGGAGTGTGCTTATATGCTGAAAATTGCCAAAAGACAAGGGATTTTGCAACAACACATTTGCTAGGAGAGTGTTTCTTTCACATGGTGGTTTCATTGTCATTCTCTTTAGAGTCACATAGGCAGAGGATGGCCATAAACCTCTGGTATAACTGGGAGTATTTGAGCCAATATGGAAACCACATTCATCTAGGTATATCAGGAACTCACAAGAATCATTTGACAGTGCTTTAGGGCTATCATGTGTATGCAGAGGGCACCCTATTCACCAAGGTCCAACCATAGGGGACAGATGCATGTCAGTAGCTGTGTGTATCTCAGATTCCTGGAGTAGAAAGCAGTTGCCAATGGGCATGTTGGGCTGTTGTCTGTGAGTGAATGTGTGGAGATGGGCATTTGTAGCAATTTGAGGCCCATTAGATTGTGAGTAGTTGCCTCAGGTGGTTTGGAGCTCCAGATGACAGAAAGCTCGCAGGTATGGGAGTGAATAAGCTGCACCAACAGGCAGAAGACAGCACAGCAACTTTGGTTTACCATGACCTCGGCTCTTCCTCTTGCTTCACTCACCTAAGCATATGAGTCTGTCCAAGTACAGAGAGCAACCTGATTGGCTGCCACTCTGTGACATTATAGGGCTCTGTGGACATAGCATCATACACTCTGCAGCCGCCTGGTCATAACCGGATCAGAATCCTATGGCAACAGCATTTTAGAAAAGCCATGGAGACACAAAGGCCTCTTTTGACCAAGCGCAGAAAGCAGTGTAGTGGCTCAGGATATAGTCTCTCTGGTTTTCCTCCAATGATCCTCTGCTCACTCTCCCCTAAACACACACACACACACACACATGCCCACAGGCCCTATCAGGGAAGATGTCTACCATCCATGGAAGCGAGCCATCTGTGAGTATATGTCTACCGAGTGGCAGTGTGCCAATATACTGAAAATGATGTGACGTTCAGGGATTTTGCAACACTGTTACAAGTAAAGCATTTCTCCTGGCTTGTCTTTAATTGTCATTTTCTTTAGAGACACCTAGTCAGAGGATAGCCATAGCCTTGTGCCACAACGTTGAGTTCTGGAGCCACTATCGAGACCACATTCATCTAGGTAGAACAGGGACCAATGAGAATGGAATGACATCATGTTGGGGCTGTCCCTTGTGTTTGTGGGCATCCTGCTCAGTGAGGTCCAACTATGGGGACAGACATATGCCAGAAGCTGTCATTATCTCAGATTCCTGGAGAAGAAAGCATTTTCACAGAGAAGTGTTGGGGTGCCTTTGTAAGTGTGGATGTGGGGAGGAGGGCCGTGGTTTCAGTTTGATGCCCAAAGAATTTTAAACCAGTTCCCACAGATGGTGTGGAGTTCCAGATGAGAGGAAGCTCACAGTCATGAGGGTGGATGAGTTGGGTAAACGGGCAGGTGACAGCACAGTAACTTTGGTGGACTGTGACCTCAGCCCTCACTCTTGTTTCACTCACCTAAGCCCATGAGGCTACCCAGGTACAGGGAACAGGTCCATTGTCTGCCCCTCTGTGAACACACAGGGCTCTATAACCATATCAGCCGTCCACTCAGCAGCCACCTGGTCATAACCTGCCCAGAATGATACGGCCTCAGCATTCCAGAAAAGCCATGGTGACAGACATGCCCCTTTTGGCCTGGTACAGGCAGCCGGCAGGTGGCTCGAGCTCTGCTTTCTGTGGTCTTCCCACCAACTCCCCACTGCTCACATACTCTACACACAGAAAGACACACACACACACACACACACACACACACACACACACACACACACACACACACACACACACACACACTCACATCCCGACAGGCCCTACCTGGGATGATGTCCCGCCTACTTGGAAGCCAGCTGTCTGTGAGTGTCTGGGCTTGGGTGTCAACAAAGTGGGAATGTGCAAGTATGCTGAAAATGCGATAAAGCCCAGGGCTTTTGTAACACTGATACTATTAAAGTGTTTCTACTCATTTGTGGTTTCATTGTCATTCTCTTTAGAGTCACATAGGCAGAAGATGGCCATAGCCATATGCTACAATGAGGAGTTGTGGAGCAACTATGGAGACCACATTTGTCTAGGGAGACCAGTGACTCAAGAGAATGGTTTGACACTTGCTTTTTCCTGCTCATTGTACAAGTGGTCACAATGCTCAGCCAGGTCCAACTATGGGGGACAGATACATGGCATAAAATGAAGTGCAACTCAGATGCCTGGAGAAGCAAGCAGTTGCCAAAGCGCATGCTGGGGTACTTGTGTGAGTGTGTGTGTGAGGAGAGGATCATTGAAGCAACTTGACTTGCATAGGATTCTAAGGCAAGTGGTGTGGTGCTCCAGATGACAGAAAGCTCATAGTCATGGGAATGAATGAGTTGGATCAGCACGCAGGTGACAACACATCAACTTTGTTGAACCATGACCAGCCCTCACTCTTGCTTCACTCACCTAAGCTTATGAGTCTGTCCAGGTACAGGGAGAATCCTGATTTGCTGCCCCTCTGTGACCTCACAGGGCTCAGTGGACATAGCAGCTGTACACTCAGCAGCCGCCTGTTCATAACTGCCCTGCAATGCTTGGCCTCAGCATTTTAGAAAAGCTATGGAGATAGAAAGGCTCCTTTTGGCCAGGTGCAGAAAGTGGGCAGGAGATTCGGTCTATGCTTTCTGTGGTCTTACCCCTAATACCCTTCTAAGCACACCCTTCTACACACACACACACACACACACACACACACACACACACACACACACACACACACACACACTCATATCCTGACAGGCTCTACCAGGAAGGATGTCGAGCCTACTTGAAAGCCAGCTGTCTGTGACTGTATGAGGTTTGGGTATCTCCTGTTAGGAGTGTGCCAATATGGAGAAAATGAAATGAAGCCCATGGCTTTTGCAATAGTGTTATTATTGAAGTGTTTTTGCTGATTTGTGGTTTCATTTGCATTCTGTTAAAAGTTGCGGAGGCACAGGATTTTCATATCACTGTGCAACAAAGAGGAGTCCTTGATGCACTATGGAAACCACCTTCCATAGGGAGAAGAGTAACAAACAAGAATGGCTTGACATGCCATTGAGGCCCCCATATTAAGTGGGCACTCTGCTCAGCATGCTCCAACTATAAGGAACAGATAAATGGCAGAAGCTGTCATGCATCTCGGATTCCTGGAGTAGCAAGCAGTTGCCAATGTGGAGTGTTGGGGTGACTGTGTGAGTGTGTGCGTGAGAGTTTGGGCTGTTGTAGTAGTTTGACACCATAGTATTATAAGTGTGCTCCCACAGGTGGTGTGGAGTTCCAGAGGACAGGAATCTTGCAGGCATGGGGTGGATTCATTTGGCCATCATACAGGTGATAACACAGCAACTTTGCTGGACCATGACCTCAGCCCTCACTCTTGCTTCACGCACCTAAGCCCATGAGGCTGTCCTGGGGCAGGGAGCATCTTGATTGGTTCCCTCTGTGACCTCAAAGTGCTCTGTGGCCATACCAGCTGTCCACTCAGCAGCTGCATGGTCATAATTGGCACACAATACTATGGTCTAGGATTCTAGAAAAGCCATGGCGACAAACAAGCCCTTTTTGGCCAGGTGCAGAAAGCAGGCTGGTACCTCAAACTTCCCGTTCTGTGGTCTTTCAACCACTGTCCCTGTGTTCACCCCCTCCACAAACACACATGCACAAAAACACATCCCCCAAAGGTCCTACCTGGGAGGCTGTCCTGCCTCCATGGAAGCCAGCTGTCCTGAGTGTATGGGGCTTGGGTGTGTACCGAGTAGGAGTGTGCCAATATGCTGAAAGTGGAGTGAAATCCAGGGTTTTTCTATACTGTTACTAGGAAAGTGCTTCTCCCAGATTGTGGTTTTATTGTCATTCTCTTTAGAGTCATGACGGAAAAGAATGGCCAATACCCTGTGCCATAAAAGGAGTCCTTGAGCCACTAATTACACCACATCCATTTCAGTATAACAGGAACCCAGGAGAATGGTTTCAGGCCGCGCTGGGGCTGTGGCTTTTATGAAGTGTGTACCCTACTTAGTGAGGTCCAACCATTTTGGAAAGATACATGCCAGAAGCTCTCGTGCATTTTGCATTCCTGGAATAGCAAGCAGTTGCCAATCAGGCATATTGGGGTGCTCGTGTGAGTGTGTGTGCTTGGAGTGCACCTTTGTAGCAGTTTGATGCCGATAGAATTGTTACCCAGCTGCGACAGGTGGTGAGGAGGTCCAGATGACAGGATGCTGCAGGCATGCTGGTGGATGAGTTGGACCAACACTCAGGTGGCAGCACAGCAACTTTGGTATATTGTAATCTCAGCCCTCACTCTTGCTTCACTCACCGAATTCCATGCGGCTGTCTAGGTACAGAGAGCATCCCATTTGGCAGCTCCTCTGTGACCTCACAGGGCTCAGTGGCCATACCAGCCATCCATTCGGCAGCCACTATGAGAATCAGAGCTCAAAACCCTGAATATCAGAGTGAGTAATAGTCAACCCTAAGAGAACGACAAAAGTGTCTCACTGGTAATGCAAACATCAGAGTTCATTGTGACAGTATGCTGAGGTCAACCACACTTAACACATCAGACCAGCCAAGCAGGGTGGTCAACCCTTGAACAGCCCAAGACAGAAGCATATAGGCAATTTGAAGCTGGGAAATTCATCAAAAGTAATAATCTTAGACATGTTTGTTTTTATGGCCTTCAGGCACAGGCAGCCTGTTTTGTTCCTATACCCATTATCTGCTTCATCCTATCCTCACACCCTTTTCTTTCTCATGTGCCCAGGACCAGGGAAGAATTGTGCCCTTGGCCTCCTGCACCTGGGTTCACAAAGTTGCCAGACAGCAAAGAACAGATTTATCACCAAATCAGAATCCTCCCAAGCTCCCAGTACCCCCAGCGTAGCAAACTAGCAGTTTTGTCTACACAAAGGAAATTCACACTACCCAATAATAGCATTTTACCCACACTCTAACATCCCCCCCCCTTTTTTTTTTTGTTTTCATTAATCTTTCTCAGTACAGGGTAGCTGGTGAAACTGCTATTAAAGGATTAGCAATTGCCTGGTATGTTCCTTTAGAAATTTTGTACAAGACAGTTTTACTAGGAACTGAAAAACTTATTTGGCCTTTATATTTTCAAACAGAGGACTGGAACCCAGTTGCTTTTAGGGAAAAGGGACTGCATCCTCTACTCTTGGCTACTTCTTTTTGAGAGTTGGCGCTGTGTTGAATAACAGTGTAGGGGGTTCATCTAGTAGTTCTTGATAGAAGGTAGAGTCATCAAGTGTTTGATGTACAGTGTGGAATTTGAAAGTCTTTTCTTTGTTTAAGTTTGGAATGGATAGCAGAACTCTGGTGGGGTCTCTTAGGTTGTGAACTCACTGTTGCACAAATGAGGGGCACAAACATATATCATTCCAGCAAGTAAGGGCTGAGGCAACTTTTGTATTTAGTTTCCGTGTGAAGGAGAGTTTAAATCCTAACAGAAACATATAGCCTGGAACATAAATCATAACACTGAAAACATTTTGTTGCAAGACCTATTAGTGACATCAAAAGATTTAACTGGTTTTCATTTATGCAAACTTAGCAGTTTGTAATATTCTAGCAAGATTTTACAGATCTTTCCTAATCTGGTAAAGCCTGGTTGTGGCAATGGTCATATGCTAGTCAACTTACAAGCTACTGAGAGACAATGTATGCTAACCTCCACCTATTAATAATACTCTCAAGATCCTTAAGTCACTATTTAGAAAATTTTATTAATATTAATAATATATATTTTAATGTAACTCTGAATATACATGTTCAACATGGGAAGTCAGTACACAGTGACTCTAGTGAATTTAATAAATTAGCACACTTATGTGTGACGTCAGTAATCACTTGAGGCTATTGACACACGATGCTTAGCCAGTGGAAGCTTCTTGAATCTTCACCAACCCCACGAGTCATTAGACAAGGACACACACAATGTGGAAGTTCTCTTCTCCATTGAGAGAAAAGCACAACCATGTTTGATGGCTGTACTTTGCACTGGGATGTGGACCATTGAGGCCCTTCACAGAGCAACACTCTTGCAGCAGCATCCTGGGCTTTCCACACCTGATGCACTTGCTCGCTTGCTGGATTTCTTGTCAGACCAGAATGCCTTTTGGGCTGATTCTAAGGCCACTGAGTGCTACTCAAGATTGCCAGTCTGTGAGTTTACTGTAAAAACTGTTGCCCATATGGGAGCATTTTAACATTTCCTGACATTTGAATTATCATTGAACACTCTTATACATATAGCCATGTGACTATAAAGCTTGCCACATAAACATGTGTATGCATATCAGGTAACACTCATTTTAAAAACATTATCAAATATAACCAAGTAGAGACATCTATATTTCAGATAGCACTGCAAAACTACTTGTATGATTTTACATACTGCTGTACATTTTTAGACCTAACTACATAACCATCACAACTGATAGCTCTACAACCAGATGGTCACTTACACATCAAGAAGGACAGTTTGAGGAATTCACATATCAACAGTTTGTTCACCCAGCAGGTGCCTTTTCTTAGTCTGTGACTTTCTATACCTTGATTTTGGCAAAAAGCACCTTCAAACCATTTTTGCAGCCTTCCTGGAGTGCAAATAATTCTGGTTTCCCACCAGCAAGATTTTCTACAGTCATTTATGTAACCAAATTTTCCTACACAGTTCTCTTTGCCAATCAAAACGTGAATCTTTGACAAAAATTCTTATAACTTTGAAAATCCTAAGGCCCCACATATGATTCTCAAAAATTAGCAGGGTCAGGTTGACTGAAACAGTAACTGATTAGATACAATGATCACACAAATATCAATAACAGAGCTTATGGAAGCTGGATAGACAATGGACAAAGTTATAATTTGTTTCCATTAACAATCCTCAAAACTCGAGACTTCCATTGTCAGGTATTTAGGAGTACTTCCACAAATGCACATTTTAAAAGTATTTTGTAAAGAGATATCAGTTCAAATGCCAGTAATACTTAAACAACACTGTAACAATATATCAAAAATTATAATCAGTTCCACATAAAACTTGCAAGATTCATTTCACAAATTTTATAACTTCCTCACCTTTTTCTCAACATGTTTAAGCCTTCAACTATATTGCCTTAGTTTTTCTTAGCCATATTCCTGCAGGACAAAATATTTTTACTACCACAGCAATGCTCTTCCTTAACAATTTTCCTTTTACAATCTTCTCACGAAGAACATATTCTCAGGCTTGTAACCATTCTTTATCTGCAAAATCTTTGGATCTATATTTTGAAACAAACTTTGAAAACCTTAAAACAAAGCAATTCAAAACACAAACCTGCTTCAGAACCAGAAGCGGTTACCTCTTTCCTTCCAGCTGATTTGGGAACTCCCCTCTTCTTAAATGAAGGCAGAGACAAGGTCACATTTCTAAAGTCCCAAATCCTTCAAAGGCTAGGCTCCAAGCATGCCCCTCCTTTTTCTGGGCTGATAGGCCTGGTGCATCTTCTTGTCCCCTGTTTTATTGAAGTCAAGGGTACTGAAGAACTTCTGACAAGGGATTAAACTTCAATTTCAATTCTGCTGCTTTAAAAAAGGTTAACTACTTAGAAGAATGTACACAATACAGACAATTTTGCCACACATCTTTTAAAAATTCGTTGTCCTCCTGTAAGGCAAAATCTTACAAACAGCACCTTTTCGTAAGTAAGAACACAGATAACTTATAACCTATGATTAAAAACACTTTGACCAGTAGACATAAACATCAATATACATGCTCTAAAACCATGTAAATCTCCACCACTTTGTAGAACATATGCAACCAGTTTTGCATAATTTCATAACATTGTGAGTTTATAATTCAGAATGTTTCAAAGATCAACTGAATTATTCAAATTTTGTCTCTTTCCTTGAGACTTTCATGGATCCTATGAAACTCCCAAAGTCAGGAAAACTGAGCACGCCAGGAAAACTGAGCACGCCAACAGTAGGCCAGGTCTTATCCACTGGGAACCAGTATTATCTTTTAACACCAAAAAGTATCAAAGAACATTGCTAAACACTGAGAGCTCATCACTGAAGTCAGTTGCCATAACACAAAACCCTGATGAACTAGCCCGTGAATCCATCACCAATATCAGTAAAATACACCACATAAAGCACATAGGATTCCACATTCCTAGTCAGAAGCACAGACCATCCCCAAAAAAGGGACCAAAATCTCTTGGACTAGAAAGAGTTAAACTAACTGAAGAGTTTTGCTCCCAGCCATGTCCTGCTGCCTAGAAGCCACACCTTGGCCAACCGGCAACACTCAAAAGTACGGGGAGCCTTCTCAGTCATCAAATTCAAGCCTAAAATAAATCAGGGCTACAAGACAAATACACAGAAGAGCCCAACATTAGGCCGGCCGTTACACAAATTCTCACAGCAATACAACTTTTTACTAGACCAGTCCACCTTTTGCATTTTTCCACACACTCACCATTCCTCCAGTTCCGGATCATCAACTAGAAGTGCCCTGTACAGTGTCCTCATGGACTGCAGATGATTGAGGAGCTCGAAAACTTCCTCTAGGATGTAATCCTGCTCCTGTCCTGCAGGTCGTTTCTACGTTCCTTGCTCTGAATGGCCAAGTCCTTCCAAGGTCCCTGGCAACCTTGCTCGCTGCCCAGAAACTTCCTCCCTGGAGCCTAGCTCACTTGCTCTCCTGAAGCTTCCCTGGTTAGCCTGGAGCTTCTTAGGTCCTTTCCAGGGTGATCAAGTGCCACTGCAGTACCTGGAGCTTCCTTGCTCCCCTCCAGTGTGATCAAATCCTGCCATGGTGTCTGGAGCTTCTTATCTCCCTTCAGGGTTGATAAAGTGCCTCTGCAGTCCCTTCGGCTTCACTCACCAACCCTGTACCTTCTCAATCCCCCTCGGGTCTAACCTGAACCCTTGAGGAATATGTAACTCTGATACCATTCAACAGCTTCGCTGCTCAAAGAGGGGTCGACAATCTCGCTGGGGCCTTCAAATGTTGGAGTCCATGCTAAAGCACCACTGGACATCAGGGTGTGAGCTTGTCAACCACCACAGAATGACAAATAGTCTCGCTGATAATGCAAACAGAAAACAGTGTTTATTGTGCCAGCATGCTGGGGCCAGACCACATTTAGGGCACATAGGGCAGCCACCAATGGCAGCCGGACCCCGAACAGCTCAAGATGGCCTTTGGGTCTGGGAAACACATCAAAAGTAATAACCTTAGATATGTACATTTTTATGGTCTTCAGGCACTGGCAGCCTGTGCTGTTCCCATACAAATTTTCTATATGTCTCTTCCTATTCTCACACCCTTATTTTCTCTGCTCCTGGGACCAAAGAAGAATTGCGCCCTTGCCCTACTGCACCTGGGTTTACAAAGTTGCATGACATCAAAAAAACAGATTTATCACTAAAGCAGAATCCTGCCAATGTCCCAGCAACTCCTGGCCTAGCAAACTGGCAGTTTTCCCTATACAAAGGAACCTCACACTACCCAACAATAGCATTTTACTCACACTTTAACAGACCTCAGTGACCAGGGCGCCCAGTTCATACATGGGACAGACCCACCACGGTGTCAAACCATTTTCCTGGGTTCCTGATATTGCTAGATTGATGCGATCTCCATTGTTGCTCAAGTTCTGCCCATTGTTTCACAGGGCTATGGTCATCCTCTGCCTGCTTGACTCTAAAGAGAATGAGAATGAAAGCACAATCCAAGAGAAAAGCTTTCCTAGTAACAGTGTTGTAAAGGGCCTGGGCTTCACTGTGTTTCAGAATTTAGGAACACTCCCACTTGGTAGACATCCAAGTCCCATATAATCTCAGACAGCTGTCTTCAATGGAGGCTGGACTTCCTCCTGGATAGGGCTTGTAGGGCGGTGTGTGCTATTGTGGAGGGGTAAGAGCAGAGGGACATTGGGGGGAATACCACAGAAAACAAAGCTTGGGCCACCTGCCTGCTTTCTGCAGCAAGCCAAAAGGGGCCTGTCTGTCCCCATGGCTTTTCTAGACTGCTTAAGCCATAGCTTTCAGGCCGATTATGTCCACTTGGCTGCTGAGTCGATGGGGGCTATGGCCACATTGCACAGTGAGATTACAGAAGGTCAGCCAAACTGGATGCCTCTTGCACCTGGTCAGCAGCATGGGCTTATGTGAGAGAAGCAAGAATGAGGGCACAGGTCAGGGTCCACAAAAAGTTGCTCAGCTGTCACCTGCCTATTGTTCCAACTCACTCATCTCCATGCCTGCGAGCTTCCTGTCATTTGCAGCTCTTTACCACCTTTGCCATCTAGCCCACTGTGGTGGCTTTTCTGTGCAAGAAATCACACGACACTGGAAAGCAAATTACAGGCACTTTATTCAGACCTTCTATTAAAACATTTATGTCTGTTAATTCTGTTACGCTGAAGTCCATTCCCCTCCCCAAAGCCCCTGGCTTATATATCAATCCTAACCAATTAACTTAAAGATCATCAAGGCCCACCAATCAGGGCAAAGGGCAAATCACAGGGCAGGAAATGGTCAGTGCTCCCAACGGCTCAGCTTTCTTGTATTATTATGAAAAGGACCGTGCCTATCTTAGATGTTCCGAGTCTGGACTCCCCTTACATCTCATGTTCTAACCATGTGGCTAGGAACGTGGCACATGTCTTAGGTTGGTGAAGCTGTATCAGATACTTACCTGTCTCTGGCTGCCGGTCCAGCATGCCTAGCCAAACTTCTGGGGATTCTCAGTTGTGAAGAGCAAACACAGCTTGCACTAGTATCCATTCTTGCTGATGCTGATGTTGTGCTCAAAGATGAAGTGTCCACAGACCTCAAAGAACAATAATTAATAAAATAAGGCCCAGGCCTACTATAATGGCCCATTGGCATGCAAAGAAAAGATCCTTTAGCATCCAATTTGTCCATTGCTCTACCATGGCAATCTCTACTTTGCTGTTATTTATGGCTATAATTTGGGATCTTAGTTCCTAAGTAAAATTCTATGATCACCTTCCATTAGGGGATAGCATCACCTGAAAGGGCATGGGAATCAGTTGTGGAATGCGTACCAGCATCGCAGTTCTGGAGCCATTTCAACACTGGTTAAGGGCTCACTTAACTACAGAGAATTCAAAAGGGTAACATTCACACTCATGGAAACCATAAACATAAATGGAGCTTGTATACTTACATAAATAGCATTATAGATAACAACATGACTGCAATGAACTTTAACATCTTCCCATATTCTAGAACTATTACTACTATAATTCCAACTTTTTATCACTAAATTATCAATAAATGAAAAAGCTGATATATCTGAACACCCACCCATACTAGTGCAAAGTACCCAGGCATTCCAAGGCTGAGCAGAAACAGATTGAACAGGGTTACCACATGTATACTTATACCCCACAAAGGTGGAGTTGGAACCGGTTGGAAATAAATTGGTCACAGCAAGACCAGTTGCTACTCTCTTAGAAGTCACAGTACTTTGACAGCCAGTCCATTCTGGGGGCCATTTCCAAGGCCCTAGACAGCAAGGCACTATTTGCTTCACCACTTTTATAGTGCAGTTACATTCGCTCCTCAGGCAGTCGTGGATTGGATACGGTCATAACCATTGCTTTTCAGTGGAAGAGGGAATGGCCAAGCTTTCACTATTGGCCATAGCTGAAGATTCTGGCTGTCTCCTCTTGGCATCTGAATGAACACCAGGCTTGGCAACATGTACCACATTCACAGGCTCATCTTCTTCCAGCTTTCTTATCACTCGTGTCAAATATTCTGGCACCCACAGTAGTCTGTATGAGTGTTCAATGATAATTCAAATGTCAGGAAATGTTAAAATGCTCCCATATGGGCAACAGTTTTTACAGCACACTCATAGACTGGCAATCTTGAGTAGCAATCACTGGCCTCAGAATTAGCCTAAAAGGCATTCTGGTCTGACAAGAAAGCCAGCAAGACAACAAGCACATTAGGTGTGGAAAACCCAGGATGCCACTGCAAGAGTGTCGCTCCTTGAAGGGCCTCAGTGGTCCAAACCCCAGTGCAAAGAAGCAGCCATCAAATATGGCTGTGCTCTTCTTTCAATGCAGAAGAGAACTTCCACTTTGTGTGTGTCATTGTCTATTTTTTTAAATTTATTGTTGCTTACATTGTATTATGTAGTACAGTTTTATAGGCGCTGGGGATTCCCCCCACCCCTCCAATACCCCTCCCCCCATGGTGGATTCCTCCACCTTGTTGCATAACCATAGTTCAAGTTCAGTTGAGATTCATTGCTTGCAAACACATGCCTAGCATAAAGTTCAGCGTCTTATTGTCCAGATAAGTTCAGTGGCCTCTTGGGGATACCTTCTATGGTCTGAAGATAGGTCTAACAGAGTAAAGATCCGGTCAGTTAAAAGCCCCAACAAGGCCTCAGTATCAATATACAACATTATGAAATTAATTGACATAGTATTGGGTAAACAATATGTTAAAAATAATGCAAGTTCCATTCTTCGAAACATCTGGGTTGAGACAGTATCAATGACAGGTTCAAAAAATAACAACCAAACAAACAAAAAATTACAGGTTAAATCAAGGCAAACATGTGGTATCTAATCTTTTGGGATTCGCTCATTTCCCTTAGCATTATAGTTTCCAGTTGGGCCCATTTAGCCACAAAGAACTGCATTTTGTTTTTTTTTAATAGCTGAGTAGTATTCCATGGAGTAGATGAACCAAAGCTTTCTTATCCAATCTTCTGCTGATGGGCATTTCGGTTGCTTCCATGTTTTTGCAATTACTGATTGTGCTGCAATGAACATAGGGATGCATGTTGGTTTGTCGTAAAACAGGTGTTTTGGATATATTCCTAGGAGTGCTATTGCTGGGTCATGTGGTATGCAGATTTTGAGTTGTTTGAGTGTTCTCCAGACTGATTTCCATAAAGGCTGTACCAATTTGCAGCTCCACCAGCAGTGGAGAGGATTCCCTTTTCCCCGCATCCTCGCCAGCAAGCGTCGTTGGTGTTCTTGTTTATGTGGGCCAATCTTGCTGGTGTTAGGTGGTACCTCATCGATGTTTTAATTTGGATTTCCCTTATTGCTAGGGAGCTGGAACATTTTTTCATATGTTTGTTTGCCATTTGAACTTGTTCCTTTGTGAAATGTTTGCCCATTTCCTGTGCCCATTTCTTGAGTGGCTTGTTTGTTTTGGTTTTTTGGTTGTTTTGAAGTTCTTTGTATATCCTGGAAATTAGCCCCCTATCGCCTATATCGTGTGCAAAGATCTTCTCCCACTCTGTGGGTTGCTTTTTTACTTTGTTGATTGTTTCCCTTGCTGTACAGAAGCTTCTTAGTTTGATGAGGCCCCTTTGTTTATTCTGTCCTCAACTGCTATTGCTTTTGGTGTCCTTCTTAGAAAGGCAGAACCTACTCCTAGGTCTTGCAGGGTATTTCCTACATTTTCTTGCAAGAGTTTGAAGGTTTCTGGATGTAGGTTTAGGTCTTTTATCCATGTAGATTGGATCTTGGTGTATGGTGATAGATGTGGGTCTATCTTTTTGTTTCTACAGGCTCTCAGCTAGTTGCCCCCAACAACATTTACTAAAGAGGCCTTCCCACTTGCTTGAGTTGTCATTGGTCTTTTTGTCAAAGATTAATTGGCTGTATTTGTGTGGGTTCCCTTTGGTGCTTGTATTCTATTCTGTTGATCTTCCTTCCTGTCTTTGTGCCAGTACCAGGCTGTTTTGATAACCACTGCTCTATGGTATGTCCAGAGGTCCAGGATTGTGATTCCCCCTGCTAACTTCTTATTTTTCAGGATGGTTCTAGCTATTCGTGGTTTTTTGTGTTTCCAGATGAACTTTTGAATCATTGTATCCAGTTCCATGAAGAATGTTTTGGGCAATTTGATTGGAATTGCGTTAAAAACGTATATAGCTTGTGGTAGTATAGACATTTTAATGATATTGATTTTGCCTATCCAGGAGCACGGGAAGTTATTCCATCTTTTGAGGTTTTGTTCAATTTCCTTTTTAAATAGTTTGTAGTTTTCTTCAAATAGCTCTCCTAAGCTTTTGGTTAGATTTATTCCCTGATACTTCATACTTCTCTCTGCTGTTTTGAATGATATCCTGTTGGTTAGATCTTCTTCCATCTTGGTGTTATTTGCGTACACTATGGCTGTTGATTTTCGTTCGTTAATTTTGTACCCCGCCACTCTGCCAAACTCTCGTATAAGTTCTAGCAGTTTCTGTATTGAGTCTCCTGGTTTTTCTATGTATAGGATTATGTCATCTGCATATAGTGAAAGCTTGACTTCTTCGTTTCCTATACGTATGCCTTTGATTTCTTTTCCTTGTCTTATGGCCTCTGCAAGTACCTCTAGGACTATGTTGAATAGCAGTGGTGATAGCGGGCACCCTTGTCTTGTTCCAGATCGCAGTGGGAAGGGTCCTAGCTTTTCTCCATTCAGTATGATACTGGCGTTGGGTTTTTCATAAATTGCTTTGATTATGTTGTGGATTTTCCCATCTATGCCTACTTTGGCTAGAGTTTTTAGCATGAAGAGGTGTTGGATTTTGTCGAAAGCTTTTTCTGCATCTATTGAAACTATTATGTGGTTCTTGTTTTGCAGTTTTTGGATATAGTTTATAACATTTATGGATTTCCGAATGTTGAACCATCCCTGCATTCCAGGGATGAATCCTACTTGATCCGGATGAATGATCTGTCTGATGATTTTTTGAATTCTATTGGCTAGGATTTTGTTGAGAATTTTAGCATCAATGTTCATCAGAGAAATAGGTCTGTAGTTTTCCTTCTCTGATGGTTCTCTGTCCGGTTTTGGGACTAAGGTGATGTTGGCTTCATAGAATGAGTTTGGAAGGGTTGCTTCCTCCTCTATTGTTTTGAAGAGCTTGTAGAGCATTGGGGTTAGTTCTGTTCGGAATGTTTTGTATAATTCTGCAGTGAAGCCGTCTGGGCCTGGGCTTTTCTTTGTTGGGAGATCCTTGATGACTGTTTCAATCTCTACCTCGGTTATGGGTTTATTTAATTCTTCAGTTGCCTCCGGACTGAGTTTTGGTAAGTGGTGGGAGTCCAAGAACTTTTCTATTTCTTGGTGGTCCTCGAATTTGTGGGAGTACAGTTTTTTGTAGTAATTTCTAATTATTTTCCTAATGATTGCAGTGTCTGTTGTTATGTTGCCTTTTTCATCTTTAATGCTATTGATTCTCACTTTCTCTTGCTTTTTTTTGGTCAATTGGGCCAGTGGAGTGTCTATTTTGTTTATTTTCTCAAAAAACCAACTTTTTGATTTGTTGATTTTATGTATAGTTTTTTTGATTTCTATTTGGTTTATCTCCTCCCGGGTTTTGATGATTTCTTGTTTCCTATTGTGCGTGGGACTCTTCTGCTGCTGTTTTTCCAGATCCTCGAGGTGTGAGGTTAGTTCCTGTATTTGGCGTCTTTCTTGGGCCTTGACATGCACTGCGATTGCAATGAATCTACCTCGTAGCACTGCTTTGGTGGTGTCCCACAGGTTTTGGAATGTTGTATCAGAGTTTTCATTGGTTTCCATAAATTTTTTGATCTCATCTTTAATTTCTTCTCTGACCCATTGTTCGTTTAATAGCATATTGTTCAATTTCCAAGAGTGCCCATACTTCCTGGGGAGTTTTGATTTGTTGATTTCCAGTTTCATCCCATGGTGGTCTGAGAGGGTACATGGTATGATACTAATGTTTTGGAAGTTATTTATATTCGCTTTATGACCTATCATGTGTTCGATTCTGGAGAAGGTGCCATGCACCACTGAGAAGAATGTATAGTCTGTGGCCTTAGGATAAAAAGCTCTATATATGTCTACTAAGTCCAGTTGTTCTATTGTTTGTGTGAGCTCTGTTGTTTCTTTGTTGACTTTTTGTTACGTAGACCGGTGCATTGTTGTTAGAGGTGTGTTGAGATCGCCTACAAGAATTGTGCAGGTGTCTATGTCTTCCCTTAAGTCTGTAAGTAATTGCTTTACGTAATTAGGTGCATTAAGATTCGGTGCATAAACATTAATGATGGTGATTGCTTCTTGATGGATCATTCCTTTCACCAGTATAAAATGGCCATCCCTGTCTCTTTTGATGTTACTTAGAATGAAATCTATCTCGTCTGAAATTAGGATAGCTACCCCAGCTTCTTTTTCTCATCTTTTGGCGTGAAATATCTTTTTCCATCCCTTTACTTTCAGTTTCTTTGCATCCTTTCTGGTTAGATGTGTTTCTTGTAGGCAACAGATGGTTGGGTCTTGTTTGATGATCCATTCTATTAATCTCTGTCTTTTGATTGGTGAATTTAGAACATTTGTGTTGAGAGTTAAAATTGAGAGGATGCAATTTTGCCCTGCCATGTGATTGTTTTGTGTGTGTGTTGTTGCCTATGTAATTGTCTTGTTTGTGCGGCCTTTAGTTTGGAAAACTTCTTATTTGCCAACTTTGTTTGTGATTTGCCTCCTTTTTGTTCGGGACTAGCGCATTTCTAAGAAGACTTTGCAGAGCTGGTTTTGTGTAGACATATTCTTCTAGTTTTTCTTTGCTATTGAAGTATCTGATTTCGTTCTTATATACAAATGAGATCTTTGCTGGGTAGATTATTTTTGGTTGACAGTTGTTTTGTTTCAGGACTTGGAAGATCTTTGTCCATTCTCTCCTTGCTTGTAGGGTCTCTTCGGAGAAGTCAGCAGTGATTCTGATGGGTTTTCCCCTGTATGTGATCTTTTCTCTACTTCGTACTTGTCTCAGGATTCCTTCTTTGTCTTCATTGGAGTAGAACTTGAGCACCGTGTGTCTGGGTGAAGATCTCTTTGGATCATGTCTGTTGGGAGTTCTCTGTCCATCCTGTATGCGGGGTGGATTCGTGTTCCAAGTGTTTTGGAAGTTTTCCTGTATAATTTCATCAAGCACTGCTTGCATTCCTGATTCTCTTTCTACTCCCTCGGGGAGGCCGATGATCCGGATATTCAATTTTCTAAGGTAATCCTTCATCTCTTGCATCATTTTATTAGTTTTGCTGAGGTTTGTCTCCAGCTGTTTAATTCGCTGGGTACCTTCATTTTGTGTGTCTTCTGTTTCAGAGATCCTTTCCTCTGCCGCATTTATTCTGTTGATCAGGCTTTGAATTTTATGATCTTGGGCATCCAGTTTGGTTTTGATTTGTTGTATTTCGGTGATTGTGCGGTTCTGGAGGTCTTCCGGCTTTGTGTCCACGTCTCTGAGAAATTTTAGCATTATTTTCATCAATTCCTTTGCTGGTAACACTTCCATGTCTTCATCTCGCATCGCCGATATTGATAATGGCTTTTGGCCCTTGTTTGGTGGGGTGCTGGCTCTTTCATCTGGAGCACAACTCTTTCTGGTGGTTTTTTCCATTGCGTTGGTGTATTCTGGTGGGGCAAATGGACCAGTGTTGAGGGGCTGTCAGGTGCTTTCCTGTAGAGATTGGAGCCTGCAGGCGTGGTGTTGCCGGGCGTGGTAATTTTCAAGGCATCGTTGGTGCGTTCTCAGGGCCCGGGGCTGTATAGCACCACCTTTGGGGCCCAGTGGATTCCAGGCACACTCTGGGCATTTCTTCTACAGGTGTGACACCCCAGGGCGTGGAGGGATGGAGACGCTCTCTGGGTGTGCCCCCTGCATGGGAATCCACAGGGCCTAGATGGTTTTATGTGCTTTCTCCCTGCGTTCTCCGTGTCAGGGACTGCAGGGTTTTTCAGAGCCCACCTGGTGCATCTCCCGCACATGGGACTGTGGGTGAGGCACTTTCCAGGCGTGGCTCTTGTGCAGTTAATCCACCACACGTGGTGTTTGGGTGTTCAGAGCCCCTGCTCCCGTGTGGCTCCCCGACACAGGCCCTTAGCGGAGGAGTGTCCCAGGCGCCCTGTTATAATGACTTCACGGCAGGTTCGCACCGTATCAGTGTGGTACAGGAGTTTTCAGAGCTCTCCTGGTGGGTCGCCCATGCTCACAACTGCAGGGTGGGAGGCGAGGAGTCAGCAGTTCACTCTATGGGAGTGGTACCTGCGTGTCAGGGACACACAGCGCTACACTTCCCAAATCTCAGAGCCCTCCTGACACCTGACACCTGCGCTGCAGAGGCGGCTGCTGCAGGCGGGGCCGCCCAGCCCGCTCAGTGCAGCGTTCAGAGTCCTCCTGGTGGTCTCGCGCACCCACCAGGCAGGATGTGGGGGACTCCAGACCCTTGCCAGCAGCCTCTGCGCACCGAGACGCACTGGCCCCCTCAGCACAGGAACATCCGAGGCGCCTTCTCGGGCCCCCCTCAGCCACCAACACCACTGTTCGTAGTTCCCAAGGCACAGACCCAACACTTTCAGGCTGTCTGCCCCGCGTTCTCAGAGGCTGGAACCTCAGCAGGGGGCGAGGAATGTGGAGGCTGCCACGTCAACCCCCCTCGCTCACCAAACGTCCAGCCGCTGCAGTCTGCCTCCGCTGCTGTCGAAGGCCTCTCGCCGG
The DNA here is from genome assembly GCF_017591425.1 of Ochotona curzoniae. Taxonomy (NCBI): domain Eukaryota; kingdom Metazoa; phylum Chordata; class Mammalia; order Lagomorpha; family Ochotonidae; genus Ochotona; species Ochotona curzoniae. The sequence continues at coordinate 408,271 of NW_024465261.1, forward strand.
CGACAATCCCCCTGATCTCCCCGCCTCCGAGCTGGCCGCGTCTCCCATCAGGCTGTTTTCAAAAGTGCCTCAGCAGGTCTGGAGTGGGATGGCGGTTTCTCTGCCTTTGCCCTGCTCAGTTCTTGTTGTTCTTCCGAGTTGTGTGGATCTTTTTGGCTCCACACTGTCCCAGGGAGCTTCACGGACCTCTCCCTGCGGTTCCCTGCTGTTCCTCTTTGCTGCTTCTGTAGCGTTCTATCCCTCTATCACTGGACGCTCCCTCACAGCCTTCCTCCTACGTCGGCCATCGTAAAACCCCTCATTGTCTATTGCCTCTTGGGGTTGGTGTGGATTCAAGAAGCTTCTACAAGCAAAGCATTATGTGTCAAGAGCCTCATGTGATCACTGACATCACACATAACAGTCATAATTTGTTTTTAAATTCACTAGAGTCACTGTGTGCAGAATTCCCAGGTGGAACATATATATTCAGAGTTATGTTAAAATATATATAGTATTAATATTTATAGATTATTTCTAAGTAGTGATTATAAATCTTGAGAATCTTATTAGTATAGTAGCTCTCAATAGCTTGTAAGTTGACTGGCATATGACCAGTGCTACAACTAGGCCTCACTGGAAAAGAAAAGTTCTGTAAAATCTTGTTAGAATATTACAAATTGCTAAGTTATCATAAATGAAAATCAGTTAAATCTTTTGATGTGAGTAGGGGGTCTTGCAACAAAATGATTTCAGTGATACATTTTATGTTCTAGGCTATATACGTCATCCTAAAACTCTTAGGGCTTATACTCTTCTTAACATTGAAACTGAAAGAGAGGTCACCTCAGCCCTTACTTGGTGGAATGATATAGGTTTGTGCCCCTCACTGGTACAACAGTGAGTTCACAACCTAAGAGTTCCCACCAGAGTTTTGCTATTCATTCCAGACTTCAACGAAGGCAAGACCTTCAAATGCAAGAGTGTACATCAAACAATTGATGATTTCTACTTTCTATCAAGAACTGCTAGATGGACACCACTACTACTGTGCTTACTCAACACAACACCCCCTCTCAGCAAGAGGGAGCCAAGAGTAGACGAAGACGTCCCTTTTCCCTAAAAGTAGTTTTGATTCAGTCCTCTCTTTGGAAATATAAGAGTAAAATAAGGTTTCCAGTTTCTACTAAAACTGTCTTCCATAGTATTGGATACCACCCAATTGTTAATGATCGAACAGTAGTTTCAAGCAGCTATCCTGAATTCCCAATTGGCGACCACATGGTGTTAACCAGCCCGGAATGCAATGGCATCAGCATTCTAAAAAGCCATGGCAACAGAAAGGACCCTTTAGACCAATGTAGAATGTGGTCAGGTGGCTCAAGCTCTGCTTTCTGTGGTCTTTCCCTTAAACAAACCTCTGCTCACCCACCACAATCACATACCTCCACAGGCCCTACCAGGGAGGATGCCAAGCCTCCATCGAAGCCAGCAGTCTGTGAGTGAATTGGGATTGGTTTCTCTGCAATGGGAGTGTGCTAATATGCTAAAAATGGAATGAAGACCAGGGCTTTTTGCAAAATATTTACTAGGAAAGCATTTCTCCTGGTTTGTGGTGTCATTGTCATTCTCTTTAGAGTCACGTAGGTGAAGTATGGCTATAACCCTGTGCCACAACGGGGAGCCCTTGAGCCACTATGGAGACACATTTGTCTAGATAGAACAGGGACCCATGAGAATGGTTTGACACCAATTTGGGGTTGTCCCTTGTATGAAGTGGGTACCCTTCTCTTCGAGTTGCAACTATGGGTGACAAACACATATGAGGAGCTGTCTCACAAATCAGTTCCCTGGAGTAGAAAGCAGTTGAAAAAGGGAATAGGGGGGGTGTCTATTTAGGGGAGTAGGTGGTTTTAGCAGTTTGACGCCCATAGAATTGTAAGCCAGCTGCCACAGGTGGTATGTAGATTCAGATGACAGAAAGCTCTCACAATGGAGGTGGATGAGTTGAACCAATAGGCAGGTGACAGCACAGCAACTATGGTGGGCCATGACCCCAGTCCTCACTCTTGCTTCACTCACCTAAGTCCATGCCGCCATCCAGTTAGAGGGAGCATCCCAATTGACTTCCATGGTGTGACCTCACATGGATCTGTGCCTCAGTAGCCGCCAGGACAAAAGGGGCTGGAATGCTAGGGCCTCAGCATTCTAGAAAGGTCATGGTGACAGACAGGCCTGTTTGGCTTGCTGCAGAAAGGAGACAGGTGGTTCAAGCACTGCTTTCTGTTGCCTTCCCTACAATGCCACTCTGCTGAGACCGCATACACACACACACACACACACACACACACACACACACACACACACACACACACACACACACACACACACACACACACACACACATCCCCACAGGCCCACCATGGATAATGTCCAGCCTCCAGGAAAGCCGGTTTTCCGTGTGTATATGGGACCTGGGTGTCTACCGAGTTGGAGTGCCAATGTTGTGAAAACGGAGTGAAGCCCAGGGCTTTTGGAACACAGTTACTACGTAAGTTTTTCTGCTCTTTTGTGATTTCATTATAATTCATCTTAGAATCAGTTAGGCAGAGGATCGGCATTGCCCTGTTACACAACAGAGAGTCCTTGAGCCACTTTGGAGACCATATTTCTCTAGGTAGAACACAGACCCATGAGAATGATTTGACACTGCATTGGTCTGTCCCTTGTATGAAATGGGTGCGCTCCTCAGCAAGGTATAAAAATGGTGGAAAGATATATGCCAGAAGCTGTCCTGATTCTCAGATTACAGGAGTAGCAAACAGTTGCCAAATGGGATATAGTGGTATGTGTGTGATGTGTGTGTGGGCCATTGTAGCAGTTTGATGCCCATAGCATTGTAAGCCAACTGGCTTAGGTGATGTGGAGCTCCAGATCACAGTAAGGTCACAAGCAGGGAGGTATATGAGTTGGCTCAAAGCAAATGACAGCACAGCAAATTTGGTGGAACATGACCTAAGCCTACACTCTTATTTCACTTGCCTAAGCCCATGCAGCTGTCCAGGTAGAGGGAGCATCCTGATTGGCTGCCCCTCTGGGACCTCACAGGGCTCTGTGGTTGCACCAGCAATTTACTCAGGAGCCACCTGGTCATAACTGGCACACAATGCTACAGCCTTAACAGTCCTAAAAGCCATTCTAACAGAAAGGCCTCTTTAGGGCTGGTGCAGAAAACAGGCAGGTAGCTCAAGCTCTGTTTCCTATGACCATCCCCACAATGACCCTCAGTTCCCCATCCTTCACACACAAACACAAACACATCCCCACAAGCCCTACGAGGGAAGAATTCCAGCCTCCATGGAAGCCAGCTGTCTGTGAGTGTATGGGGCTTGGATTTCTATGGTATGGGAGTGTGCCAATATGATGAAAATGGAGTGAAGTACTTCGCTTTTGCAACACTGTTACTACAAAAGATATTTTCCCAAGTTGTGGGTTTTATTGTCATTCTCGTTAGAGTCACATAGGCAGAGGATGACCAGAGCCCTATGCCACAACGGGTGTGCCTATGTGACTGTGTTTGTGTGGCCATTGTAGAAGTTTGACACCCATAATTTTAAGTTGTGGACAAGTTGTGTGGAGCTCCGAGGGGCTGCCCCTCTGTAACCTCATGACCTCACAGTTTCTGTGTCCACTCAGCAGCCACCTGGTCATAACCAGCCAGCAATGATAAGGCATCAGCATTCTAGAAAAGCCATGGCAACAGACAGGCACCTTTTGGCCAAAAAGGGTGGGCAGAGGGCTCGAGGTCTGCTTTCTGTGGTGTTTCCTCAATGCCCTTCTGCTCAGGCCCACACACACACACCCATACACACATCCCAACAGAAGCTAACAGTAAGGCTGGTATGACTGTCAAACCATTCTTGTCGGACCCTGCTTTACATAGACAAATATGGTCTCCATAGTGGCTCAAGGCCTCCCCATTGTGGCACAGGGCTATGGCCATCCTCTACCTGTGACTCTAAAGAAAATGACAATGAACACATAACACGGGAGAATCACTCTCCTACTAACAGTGATTCAAAAACCCTGGGCTTCACTCCATTTTCAAAATATTGGCATACTCCCACCCATTATACAACCAAGCTCCATATGTTCAGACAGCTGGCTTCCATACAGGCTGGCCATCCTTCATGGTAGGGCATTTAGAGATGTGTGTGTGTGTGTGTGTGTGTGTGTGAATGTGTGTGTGTGGGGGGGGTGAGGAGGGTGTAAGCAGAGGGCATTCATGGGAAGATCACAGCAAACACAGCTTGAGCATGCTTCCTGCACCACGCCAAAATGTTACCTTCAGTTCAATAGATTTTCTGGAATGCTGAGGCTGTAGCATTTTGGTCTGTTATGATGGTGCGGCTGCTTAGTGGACAGCAGGCATGGCCACAGAGCCCTGTGATGTCACAGAGCGGCAGCCAATCGAGATGTTAACCTGTCCCTGGACAGCAACGTGGGCTTGGATGAGTGAAACAAGAGTGAGGGCTGAGGTCACGGTCCACCAAATTTTCTGTGCTGTTACCTGCTGTTGCTACAACTCCTCCAACCCCATGCCAGCAAGCTTCCTGTCATGTAGAGCTAACACCACCTGTGGGAACGGGCTGACAATCCTAGGGCCAACAAACTGCTACAACGCCCAACACCCCAACACACACACACAAGCACTTCAACACCTCTCTTTGGAAACTGCCTGCTACTCCAGGAATCTGAGATACACGGCAGCTTCTGGCATGTATCAGTCCCCAATAGTTGGACCTCACTGAGCAGGGTGCCCACTTCATAAAAGGGGCAGACACAACACAGTGTAAACCATTCTCATGGGCCTCTGCTCTACCTAGCAAATATGGCCTTAATAGTAGCTCACAGTCTCCCCTTTGTGGCACAGAGCTATGGCCATCCTCTGCCTATATGACTTGAAAGAGAATGACAATGATACCACAACACAAGAGAAGCACTTTCCTAGTAACAGTGTTGCAAAAGCACTGGGCTTCTCTTTGTTTTGAAAATATTGGCACACTCCACCCTTTAGACACCCAAGCCCCATATATTCCAGACAGCTGGCTTCCATGGAGGCTGGAAATCCACTATGGTAGGGCCTGTGTGGATGTGTGTGTGTGTGTGTGTGTGTGTGTGTGTGTGTGTGTGTGTGTGTGTGTGTGTGTGTGTGCTAGAGAGAGAGAGTGTGTGAGTGGAGGATGTAAGCAGTGGGGCGTTCAGTGATGACCCCAGAAAGCAGAGCTAAAGCCACCTGAGCACTTTCTGCACATGGCCAAAAGGAGCCTGTCAGTCCCAATGGCTTTTCTAGAATGTTGATGCCATAGCATTTCAAGCTGGTTATGACCAGGTGGCTGCTTAGTGGACTAATGGTATGGCCACAGAGCCCTGTGACATCACAGAGGGGCAGCCAAGCTCTCCACTGTACCTGGAGAGCCGCATGAGCTTAGCTGTGAGAAGCAAGAGTGAGGCCTGAGGTTACTGTACTCGAAAGTTGCTGTGCTGTCACCTGCCTGTTGGTCCAACTCATCCAAGCCAAATGCTTGCCATCTTCATCTGATCTGGAGCTCCACACCACCTGTGGCAACTGACTTATAATCATTTTGGCTTCAAACTGCTACAATGGCCCACACCCACAACACACTCACATAGCCACCCCATCACGTGATTTTGGCAAAACTTACTACTACAGGAATCCAAGATGCATGACAGTTTCTGCCATGTATCTGTCCCACAATTGGACTTCACTGAGCAGGGACCCCACTTCATACAAAAAAACAGCTCTAACACGGTGTCAAACCATTGTCTTTAGTTCAATTCTACCTAGACAAATGTGCTCTCCATAGTGGCTCAAGGACTCCCGGTTTTTGCATAGGGCTATATCAATCCTCGGCCTATGTGACTTGAAAGAGAATGGACAATGATACCACAACTTGGGATAAAAGCTTTAATAGTAACAGAGTTGCAAAAACCCTGGGCTTCTCTCTTTTAGAGCATATAGGCACCCTCCCACTCTGTAGACACCCAAGCCCTGCCTCCACGGACTGCTGGCTACTATATAGGCGGCATCCTCCCTGGTAGGGCATGTGGGGATCCATGTGTCTGTGTGTGTGTAAGGGCGTGAGCATTGGTGCCTAAGCAGAAAATGACAGAAAGCAGAGTCTGAAGCACCTGCCCACTTTTTTGCACTGGGATAAAAGTAGACTCTGTTTCGATGACTTTTCTAGAATCCTGAGGCAGTAGCATTTCAGTCTGTTATGACTTGGCCGCTGCTGAGTGGACTTCTGGTATGGCCACAGATCCCTGTAAGGTCACAGAGGGGCAGGCATTCAGGATACTCCCTGTACCTGGACTGTTGCATGGGCTTTGGTGAATGGAGCATGCATTAAGGCTGAGGTCGTGATCCACCAAAATTGCTATTGCTCTCTCCTTCCTTCCTATTGGTCCAAATCATCCGCCCGCATACCTGCCAGCTTCCTCTGACCTGGAGCTCCATACCACCTGTGGCAACTGGCTTACAATACTATGGGCGCTAAACTGATACAACGGCCAACACCCCTACACACACATTCATACACAGGCACCCCAACAGGCCCTTTAGCAACTGCTTGCTAATCCAGCAATCAGAGATACATGACAGCTTTTGCCACGTATCTGTACCCCATAGTTGCAACTCACTTAGTGGGTCAGCCTCTTCATAAAAGTGACAACACCAACGCGGTGTCAAACCCTTTTCGTGGGTCCCTGTTCTTCCTAGACAAATGTGGTCTCTATAGAGGATCAAGGACTTCCCCTTTTGGCACAGGGCTATGGCCATCCTCTCCTTACATGACTCTAAAGAGAATGACAGTGATACCACAACCAAGAGAATCGCTTTCCTAGTAACAGCGTTGCAAAAGCACTGGGCTTCACTCCGTTTTCGCATATTGGCACACTTCCACTCGGTAGACACCCAAGCCCCATACACTCACAGACAACTGGCTTCTATGGAGGCAGGACAACCTCCCTAGTTGAGCCTGTGGTAATGTGTGTGTGTGTGTGTGTGTGTGTGTGTGTGTGTGTGTGTGTGTGTGTGTGTGTGTGTGTGTGTGTGTGTAGTTTGGTGAGCAGATTAACGTTGCGGGTAAACCACAGAAAGCAGAGCTTGAGCCACTTGACCACTTTCTGCACATTGCCAAAAGGCCCCATGACTTTTATTGAATGCTGTGGGAATAGTGTTGCTTGTCAGTTATGACCAGGCAACTGCTTAGCAGACTAATGGTACAGACACAGAGCCCTGTGAGGTCACACAGGGGCAACCAATCAAGATGCTCCCTGTTCCTGGATTGCTACATGGGCTTTTGTGAGTAAAGTAAGAATGAGGCCAGAGATCATAATCCACCATAGTTGCTGTGCTGTCACCTGCCTGTTGCTCCAACTCATCCACCTCCATTTTGTGAGCTTTCTGTCATCTGGAACTCCACATCAGCTATGGCAGCTGACTTACAATCTATGGTTGTCAAACTGCTACAAAGGCCCACACTCCAACATACACACTCACTCAGGCACCCCAACACACCCCGATGGGAACTGCTTGCTACTCCAGGAATGTGCAATGCATGACAGCTTCTGGCATGTATCTGTCCCATAGTTGGACCTCAAGGAGTTGTGTGTCCACTTCATACTGGAGGAAGCACCTGCAGTAAGACAGCTTCATGACCTCATCCCGTAAGATGAATCACCATCAAGGAAACATTGGAGAAGAAGGATGCTAGACCCTTCCCTATACTGGGTGATGGGGGATTCTAAGAGATTGGTACACCAAGCACAAGTATCGCTGACCTCATGATATATTTTATAATAAAACTGAATGATTGATATTCTGGGTCATTAATAATCCATGGGAAAGATTATGCTTTTGTCTCTAGAGTTTTCTTATGGATCCTCCAAACTCGGTTTCCCTATGGCCTCTCTGATGCAAACTTCAATGCAATGCTGCCCCTGGAGAAAATGGAGCTTTCAGTGGAACTGCCTCTAAGAACTGAAAAACTAAATTTGTTTAATATTTGTCTTATTCCACTACAGGTAAGGAGTGCAGAGAAATTCTCTACCTTCCTAGGATATTTGAGGAAGACTTTAAGTGTAACTTATTATTAATAAAGAACAAATTCTTAACTGCCTTAGACATTAGAAAAGCCATATTAATTTGTGGTGGGATCCAAAGATGAATCTGACACTCTCTTAAAGGAGGCTGTGTATACAGAGCAGCAGAGAATCTCAGGCAGGAGTAGGAGCATGAGAGGAGCTCTCTATCCTAGTCCTAGAGACCCCTGCAGGCCTGTCATGTGCTTTCACTGCAGAAGCAGTGGAAACCTGCCTCATCAAGGACATCAAGAACCATATCCTGACTGCCAAGGAGATCACAAGGAAGGTGAGTGCCCTTGGAGGTTGAGAACTCTGAGGTCAGTCCTTTCCTATTGAATTTCCCGCATGGGATTGAAGCAGCACAGTTCCCTCTTCATAGGGTCTAGTGACATCAGAACTTCAGCCAGGAGCCCCAGGTGGCACTCAGAGACAACTGGATTCAGAGGAGGAGCTTTCTCCAGTTCTTACCTGGCTCCAACCTTAGCTCCCAGCCCTCTCTTACACCAATCATCAGGGTTGCTTCTGAGCTCCAAAATTATTTTAGATAGAGACTAATATGATATAGATTAAATTCTTCCTCACTCACTAAGTTGTTGGAGATTGCCCTGCTCACCTGCCTAAATATATTCTATTCCTCAATTGTTAAATACAAAGTTCTGTAAAAACCATGCTTAATCACTACAAACTGCAAAGTTTAAATTGTGGGATAAGAATCTTCCTGAAAAAGTTTAAACAAGTTAAAACTGTTAATTTTAAGCAAGATGTAACTGTATAGAGACTTTGATTGTATTCAGCTGTTATTTATGCTAGATGTTAATGTTGATTCTTTCACAGTTCCTGTGCAACTCTGATTTAGGTTAAATTCAAAAACATGTTAGCTCAGAAGAAATTATTGCTGTTATATTTCTACCTCTAACAAGGACGATTAGATGCATCTCCTGGAAAATAAGTGGTAGCTATGGCATCCTCTATGCCCATTACTCAGGTTCAAATAGCCAAAGTGGTCACCAGCCCCTATCCCTGATATGCAGCCAATGGTCATTCTTTGGGTAAAAAAGGATTTTGAGGAGTTAGGTGTAATGATGAGCAGTTAGGGTGTGTAGTCCCTGGTGAAGTCATCTTTGTATCATATGTAATATTGTTAATCCCTCTTTTTCTGCTCTTCTGAGAGCATGTTCCCCCAGCTACCACTTTCAGGCCTAATTTTATAAAACACAAAAAGGGGATTTGTAGGAGAATATTGTGACCATAGAAGTTCAGCGAGCACTGGATTACACAGAATTGGATGGTATTTACATGAGAATAAACAAATGGCTATATTTTGTATACCTGATGGAGACCATTTGCATAGAAATGGATGAGTGGACAGTACGTGTGTGAGAAACTTGGTGGAATATAAAAGACAAAAGGAGTTCCAAACAAAAGCATAGAAATGGTTACTGGGTTTTGTTAATGCAATCTGTACTTCCTCCCTTATCCCACATGACCCTCAGTGTATAAAGTCTGCGGCCACAAAGGAATTTCAGTTTGACCATGAGTCAGGGTCCACGCAAGTTAATATCTGCTACGTACACCAAGTCCATCGCTGCAGACAGGGACAGCAAGCACTTGCAAAAGTCGCATGAGGGGGAACGTGTGTGTGGGGGTGGGCCGTGGACTGGGTTGGACACCCATAGGGTTGTAAGCTACCTGCCATAAGTGATGTGGAGCTCCAGATAACAGAAAGTTTAAGGAATGGAGTTGGATGAGTTGGATCAACAAACAAGTGACAGCACAGCAAATTTGGTAGACTGTGAACTCAGCCCTCACTCTTGCTTCACTCACCTAAGCCCATGCAGCTGTCCAGGTGTATGGAGCATTTCTTTTGACTGCCACTGTGTGACCTGAAAAGGCTCTGTGGCCTCACCACTCATCCACTCATCTGCTACCTGGTCATAACCAGCCCGGAATACTAGAGCGTCAGCATTCTAGAAAAGCCTTGGTGACAGACAGGAACATTTTGGCCATGCGCAGAAAGTAGGCAGGTGGCTCAAGCTCTGCTTTCTATAGTCTTCTCCACAATGCCCCTCTGGTCACCACCATTCCACACACACACACATTCCCATATCTTGTACCAGGGAGGGTGTCCAGTCTCTGTGGAATCCAGCTCTCTGTGAGTGTGTCTACCGAGTGGGAGTGGAACTCTCAAGGAAAGAGACAAAATTTGAATAATTCAGTTGATCTTTGAAACATTCTGAATTATAAACTCAAAATGTTATGAAATTATGCAAAATTGGTTGCATATGTTCTACAAAGTGGTGGAGATTTACATGGTTTTAAAGCATGTATATTGATGTTTATGTCTACTGGTCAAAGTGTTTTTAATCATAGGTTATAAGTTATCTGTGTTCTTACTTACGAAAAGGTGCTGTTTGTAAGATTTTGCCTTACAGGAAGACAATAAATTTTTAAAAGATGTGTGGTAAAATTGTCTGTATTGTGCACATTCTTCTAAGTAGTTAACCTTTTTTAAAGCAGCAGAATTTAAATTGAAGTTTAGGGCCCGGCACGGTGGATCGAGTAGTTAAAGGGCCTCGCCTCCCATGCCCAGGATCCCATATGGGCGCCGGTTCTAATCCCAGCAGCCTCGCTTCCCTTCCAGCTCCCTGCCTGTGGCCTGGGAAGGCAGTCGAGGATGGCCCAAGGCTTTGGGAACCTGCACCCACGTGGGAAGCCGGAAGAGGCTCCTGGCTTCGGATTGGCATAGTATCGGCCCGTTGCGCTCACTTGGGGAGTGAATCATCGGACGGAAGATTTTCCTCTCTGTCTCTCCTCTCTGTATATCCGCCTTTCCAATGAAAAAATAGTAAAAAAATAAATCTTTAAAAAAAAAAAGAAATTGAAGTTTAATCCCTTGTCAGAAGTTCTTCAGTACCCTTGACTTCAATAAAACTGGGACAAGAAGATGCACCAGGCCTATCAGCCCAGAAAAACTGGGGACAAGAAGATGCACCAGGCCTATCAGCCCAGAAAAAGGAGGGGCATGCTTGGAGCCTAGCCTTTGAAGGATTGGGACTTTAGAAATATGACCTTGTCTCTGCCTTCATTTAAGAAGAGGGAAGTTCCCAAATCAGCTGGAAGGAAAGAGGTAACCGCTTCTGGTTCTGAAGCAGGTTTGTGTTTTGAATTGCTTTGTTTTAAGGTTTTCAAAGTTTGTTTCAAAATATAGATCCATTTACTAAAGAGTCCTTCCCACTTGCTTAAGCTGTCATTGGTCTTTTTGTCAAAGATTAATTGGCTGTATCTGTGTGGATTCCCTTTTGGTGATTCTATTCTATTCCATTGATCTTCCTTTCTGTCTTTGTGCCAGTACCAGGCTGTTTTGATAACCACTGCTCTATAGTATGTCCAGAGGTCCGGGATTGTGATTCCCCCTGCTAAATTCTTATTTTTCAGGATGGTTCTAGCTATTCATGGTTTTTTGTGTTTCCAGATGAACTTTTGAATCATTGTATCCAGTTCCGTGAAGAATGTTTTGGGCAATTTGATTGGAATTGCGTTGAAAATGTATATTGCTTGTGGTAGTATAGACATTTTAATGATATTGATTTTGCCTATCGAGGAGCATGGGAAGTTATTCCATCTTTTGAGGTTTTGTTCAATTTCCTTTTTAAATAGTTTGTAGTTTTCTTCGAATAGGTCTCCTACACTTTTGGTTAGATTTATTCCCAAATACTTCATACTTCTTTCTGCTATTTTGAATGGTATCCTGTTGGTTAGATCTTCTTCCATCTTGGTGTTATTTGCGTACACTATGGCTGTTGATTTTCGTTCGTTAATTTTGTACCCCGCCACTTGTTGGGACAACTGGCTGATAGCCTGTAGAAACAAAAAGATAGACCCACATCTATCACCATACACCAAGATCCAATCTACATGGATAAAAGACCTAAACCTACATCCAGAAACCTTCAAACTCTTGCAAGAAAATGTAGGAAATACCCTGCAAGACCTAGGAGTAGGTACCAACTTTCTAAGAAGGACACCAAAAGCAATAGCAGTTGAGAACAGAATAAACAAATGGGACCTCATCAAACTAAGAAGCTTCTGTACAGCAAGGGAAACAATCAACAAAGTAAAAAAGCAACCCACAGAGTGGGAGAAGATCTTTGCACACGATATAGGCGATAGGGGGCTAATTTCCAGGATATACAAAGAACTTCAAAACAACCAAAAAACCAAAACAAACAAGCCATTCAAGAAATGGGCATGGGAAATGGGCAAACATTTCACAAAGGAACGAGTCCAAATGGCAAACAAACATATGAAAAAATGTTCCAGCTCCCTAGCAATAAGGGAAATCCAAATTAAAACATCGATGAGGTACCACCTAACACCAGTAAGATTGGCCCACATAAACAAGAACACCAACAACGCTTGCTGGCGAGGATGCGGGGAAAAGGGAACCCTACTCCACTGCTGGTGGAGCTGCAAATTGGTACAGCCTTTAGGGAAATCAGTCTGGAGAACACTCAAACAACTCAAAATCTGCATACCATATGACCCAGCAATAGCACTCCTAGGAATATATCCAAAACACCTGTTTTACGACAAACCAACATGCATCCCTATGTTCATAGCAGCACAATCAGTAATTGCGAAAACATGGAAGCAACCGAAATGCCCATCAGCAGAAGATTGGATAAGAAAGCTTTGGTTCATCTACTCCATGGAATACTACTCAGCTATTAAAAAAAACAAAATGCAGTTCTTTGTGGCTAAATGGGCACAACTGGAAACTATAATGCTAAGGGAAATGAGCGAATCCCAAAAGATTAGATACCACATGTCTGCCTTGATTTAACCTGTAATTTTTTGTTTGTTTGGTTGTTATTTTTTGAACCTGTCATTGATACTGTCTCAACCCAGATGTTTCGAAGAATGGAACTTGCATTATTTTTAACATATTGTTTACCCAATACTATGTCAATTAATTTCATAATGTTGTATAATGATACTGAGGCCTTGTTGGGGCTTTTAACTGACTGGATCTTTACTCTGTTAGACCTATCTTCAGACCATAGAAGGTCTCCCCAAGAGGCCACTGAACTTATCTGGACAATAAGACGCTGAACTTTATGCTAGGCATGTGTTTGCAAGCAATGAATCTCAACTGAACTTGAACTATGGTTATGCAACAAGGTGGAGGAATCCACCATGGGGGGAGGGGTAAGGGAGGGGTGGGGGGAATCCCCAGCGCCTATAAAACTGTACAACATAATATAATGTAAGCAAAAATAAAACAAAACAAAACAAAACAAAACAAAAAAAAGAAAACAAAATATAGATCCAAAGATTTTGCAGATAAAGAATGGTTACAAGCCTGAGAATATGTTCTTCGTGAGAAGATTGTAAAAGGAAAATTGTTAAGGAAGAGCATTGCTGTGGTAGTAAAAATATTTTGTCCTGCAGGAATATGGCTAAGAAAAACTAAGACAAGAAAAAGGTGAGGAAGTTATAAAATTTGTGAAATGAATCTTGCAAGTTTTATGTGGAACTGATTAAACTTTTGAGATGTTGTTACAGCGTTGTTTAAGTATTACTGACATTTGAACTGATACCTGTTTACAAAATACTTTTAAAATGTACATCTGTGAAAGTACTCCTAAATACCTGACAATGGAAGCCTCGAGTTTTGAGGATTGTTAATGGAAACAAATTGATAACTTTGTCCATTGTCTATAAAGCTTCTGTAAGCTCTATTATTGATATTTGTGTGATCATTGTATCAAATCTGTTACTATTTCAGTCAACCTGACTTCTGATTTTTAAGATTCTTATGTGGGGCCTAATAGGAATCCTAAAAATAATTGTCAAAGATTCATGTTTTGATTGGCAAAGAGAAGTGTATAGAAAAATTTGGTTATATAAAGGACTGTAGAAAATCTTGCTGTTTGAATGCTAGGATTAGTTGCAATCCAGAAAGTCTCCAGTAATGGTTGATATGAACATTTACATGTCCTGTATTACACTGGGCAGTCCTTGGACCACTATGGAGAGCACATTCATCTATGTAGAACAGGGACCGATGAGAATGGTTTGTCACCACATCGGAGATATTCTTTGTTAGAAGTGTGTTCCCAGCTCATTGAGCTCAAACATGGGGGACAGATACATGTCAGAAATTGTTGTAAATGTCAGATTCCTGCAGTAACAAGCAGTTGCCAAGACAGAAGTTTTTGTTCCGTTGGGGCCATGGCTGGTGGTAGCAGTTTCATGCCCATAGTATTCTAAGCCCGCTGGGACAGGTGGTGTGGAGCTCCAGATGACAGAAATTTTACAGACATCAGGGTGGCTTAGTGGATGAGTTGGGCCAACAGGCAGGTGACAGCACAGATATTTATGGACCATGTCCTCAGCCCTCTCCCTTGCTTCACTCACATAAAACCATGCAGATTTCCAAGTACAGCGACCATCCCGCTTGGCTGACCCTCTGTCACCTCACAGGGCTCTGTGGGTGTACCAGCTATCCAGGGAGAAGCCACTTAGTCATAAGTGGCCTAGATGCTATGGCCTCAGTATTCTAGAAAAGCCATGGGGACAGGCAGGCCCCTTTTGGCCATGTGCAGAATGTGGTCAGGTGGCTCAAGCCCTGCTTTCTGTGGTCTTCCCCGCATAGCCCCTGTGCTCAAACAAACCCCGACACACACACACACTCCTAGCGCTGAGGATATCCACCTTCTGTGCAAGCTAGCTATCCATGAGTGTATGGGGTTTGTGTGTCTAAAGAGTGGGAGTGTTTAAATAAGCTGATAACTAGGTGAAGCCCATCGCTTTTGCAACACTGTTACTAAAAGCATTTCTCGCAGGTTCTGGTTTCATTGTCATTCACTTTAGAGTCCTTTTGGCAGAGGATGGCAATAGCCCTTTGCCACAACCAGGAGTCATTGAGCCACTATGGACTGCAGATTTGTCTAAGTATATCAAGGTCCCAAGAGAATGGGACTTTCCTTGTATGAAGTAGGCAATATGCTCACCATGGTCCAACTATGGGGGACAGATACATGCCAGAAAACAGGTGTGTGTAATTGGGTGGAGGGAGGTAGCAATTTGATTGGCACAGGTGGTGTGGAGCTCCAGATTACAGGAAGCTCTCATGATTGAAGTGACTGAGTGGATGAGTTGGCCCACAGGCAGCTGACAGCACAGAAGCGTTGGTGTACTGTGACCTCAGCCCTCAATCTTGCTTCACTCACCTAAACCCATGCAGCTATCCAGGTACAGGGAACTGCAACTCTGTGACCTAGGAGGGCTCTTTGGTGTACCAACCATCCATTCTGCAGCCTCCTAATTATAAAAGGCCCGAAATGCTATGGCCTCAGCATTCTAGAAAAGCCATGGTGACACACATGCCCCCTTTGTCCTGCTGCAGAAAGCAGGCAGGTGAATCAATCTCTGCTGTTTCTGGTCTACTCCCCAATACCCCTGTGCTCAGACTCACCCCGACACACACAAACATCCCCACAGGCCCTACCTGGAAGGATATCCAGCCTCCGGGGAAGCCAGTTGTCTGTGAGTGTTTTGGGCCTAGGTGTCTACTGAGTGGGAATGCGCCAATATGCTGAAAAAAGTGTGAAGCACAGGGCTTTTGGAACACAGTTATTAGAAAAGAGTTTTTCCTGGGTTGTGATTTCATCTTCATTCTCTTTAGAGTCACATCGGCAGAGGATGGCAATAGCCTTGTGCAACAAGGAGGAGTCCTTGATCCTCTATGGAGACCACATTCATCTAGGTAGAACAGGGACACATTTGAATGGTTTGTCACTGCATTGAGGCTGTCCCTTGTATGAAATTAGTGCCCTGCTCAGTGAGTTCAAATTCTGGGGGACAAATACATCCAGAAGCTGTCGTGCCTCTCAGTTTACTGGAGAGGCAAGCAGTTGCCAAATCGGGTGTTGTGTTGCGAGTATGGTGTGGAGGGTGTAATAGGCTATTATAGCAGTATGACTCTCATAGGATTGTAAGCCAGTTGCCACAGGTGGTGTGTAGCTCCAGATAAGAGCAAGTTTGCAGGCATGGGGTTGGAGGAATTGTAGCAACAGGCAGATGACAGCACAGAAAACTTGGTGGACCATGACATCAGCCCTCACTCCTGTTTCACTCATCCAAGCCCATGCAGCTGTCCAGGAACAGGGAGAATATTGGTTGGCTGCCCCTCTGTGACTTCACAGGCCATGTGGCCATTCTAGCCATCCACTCAGCAGCCGCCTAGTCATAAGCAGCCCAGAATGCTATGATGTCAGCAATCTCAGTTCTCTATCCGGTTTTGGGATTAAGGTGATGTTGGCTTCATAGAATGAGTTTGAAAGTGGTGCTTCCTTTTCTATCGTTTTGAAAAGTTTGTGGAGGATTGTGTTAGGTCTGCTTGGAATTTTTTGTATAATTCTGGAGTGAAAACGTCTGGGCCTGGACTTTTCTTTGTTGGGAGAGCTTAGATCACTGAGTTGATCCCTGCCTCAGTTATGGGTTTGTTCAGGTGTTCTGTTGACTTTGAGCTAAGTTTTGGTAAGTGGTGGGAGTCCAAGAACCTTTCCATTTCCTGGTGGTCTTCTAATTTGTTGGAGTATAGTTTATTGTAGCAATTTCTAATTATTTTCTCAATGGTTGCAGTGTCAATTCTTATGTTGCCTTTCTCATTCTTAATGCTGTTAATCCTCGTTTTCTTGTTTTTTCTTTGTCAGTCATTCCAGTGGGGTGTCTCTTTTGTTTATCTTCTCCAAGAACCAGCTTTTTGATTCATTCATTTTGTGTAGTTTTTTTTTTTTCTATTTGGTTTATCTCCTCCCTTGTTTTGATGATTTCTTATTTCCTTTTGTTTGAAAGGTCAATTTGTTGCTGTTTCTCTAATTTCTGGAGGCGGATGTTTAACTCTTGCAATTGGTATCTTTCTTGGGCTTTGACATAGTCACCGATTGCTATGAACTTACTACGCAAGACTTCTTTGGCAGTGTCCCAGAAGTTCTGGAATATTGTATTTTAGTTTTTGTTGGTTTCCATATATATGTTTTAATCTTGTCCTTTATTTCTTCTCTGACCCACTGCTCATTTAGTTGTTCAGCGTCCAGGTGTTTATGTACTTCCTGGGGCATATTCATTTGTTGATTTCCAGTTTCACTCCATTGTGGTCTGAGAAGGTGCATGGAATGACTGTGATGTTTTTGAAGTTACTGAGGCTTGCTTTGTATCCTATAATGTGTTAATTCTGGAGAAGGTGCCATGCACTGCTGAAAAAAATGTGTATTCTGTGTCTGAGGGGTGGAGGTTTCTATAAATGTTCACCAAGTCCATTGGTTCTATTGTCTGTCTGAGTTCTACTGTTTCTCTGTTAAGTTTCTGTTTTGATGATCTGTCTATTGCTGTTAACTGGGTTTTGCGGTCCCCCAGGATTCTTGTGTGTTCCCTCTTAATTCTATCAGCAATTGCTTCACGTACTTTGGTAAACCCGTGTTTTTGCTCATAGATGGTAATAATAGTAATCAATTGCAGTTGGAAGGTTCCCTTTAGCAATATGAAGTGTCCATCTCTCTTTTGATGTTTGTCACATTGAAGTCTATGTCATCTGAGATTAGAGCAGCTACTATGGCCTTTTATTCTCTTCTATTGGCATGGAATATCTTTTTCCATCCCTTCACTTTCAGTTTCTTCGCATCTTTTTTGGTTAGATGTGTCTTTTGTAGGCAGCATATGGTTGTATTCTGTTCATTAATCCATTCTGTTAATCTGTGTCTTTTGATTGATGAATTTAGGCCATTTGTGTTTAGTGATAAAATTGAGAGGTTGTGATTTTGAGCTGCCATGTGCATGTGAAAGCGTGCTAGTGTGTGTGTTTGCCTCTATTAGAATCTCTGATTAGTTGACTTTCCTCATATGGTTTTAGTGGGGAGGTCTTCCCATTTGCCATTTTGGTTCCGGTTTTCATTTTTTCTTTCTGGGTTTAGTACCTTACTAAGGAGATTTTGTAGAGCTGGCTTCTTGCTGGCATATTCTTCGAGTTTCTCTTTACAGTGGAATAATTTAATTTCATTTTCAAATACAAACAAAAGCTTTGCTGGGTACATTATTCTTGGTTTGCAGTTGTTTTGTTTCAGGATTTGAAAGGTTTTACTCCATTCTCTCCTTGCCTGCAGTGTTTCTTCTGAGAAATAGGCTGTGATTCTGATTTGTCTTCCTCTGAAAGCAATCTTATCCTTTCTTCTTATTTGCCTTAGGATAGATTCCTTATGTTCACTTGAGGGGAGCATGAGGACCACATGTCTGGGAGAGGGTCTCTTGGGATCAGATCAGTGGGTGGTTCTCGGACCTTCCTGAATTTCTGCTGGATTTATATTTCCAGTGTTCTGGAAGTTCTCCTGTATTATTTCATTGAACGCTCATTTTAAGCCTATCTCTTTTTCCACTCCTTCTGGAAGGCCGATTATTCTGATATTTGATTTTTGAGGTTGTCCTTCATTTCCTGTATGGACCTGTTGGCTTTATTCAGGTTTGTCTCCAAGTGTTTGATGAGCTGCTGACTTTCATTCTCATTGTCTTCCATTTCTGATATTCTGTCCACTGCTGTGTTCATTCTGTTAATTAGGCTTTCAATTTTGTGTTCAAGATTGAGGATTCCCTTTTTGACTTGGTTTATTTCTGCAATGACATGGTTTTTGAATGTCGTGGACTCTTCCTAGTGCTTCTCGCTGTCTGTGATGAATTTCATCACTATTTTCTTAAATTCCTTATCTGATAATTCCTCTATGTCTTCATCTCAGAAATTGAGATTAGTTTTTGGTTATTTTGGGTGGTGGTAGTGCTTGATCTTTCTTCTGTGTCATTACTTTTTCTGATACTAATCCTCATTGTGTTGTTTCTTGTCATTTTGGGATTTTAGCCTCTAACTTGCTTGTCCACAGCCGCTGCCCTCAGTGCTGTATCCTGGAGGTGGTATGATCCAGCTCCTGCTGAAAAGTATGTTGGTAAAAGTGTATTTCTTCTTGCTGTATTGGGGACAGCAGGCGATGTTGGGGTGGGTGTTGGGTTGTTTCATAAGCCTCTGAGCTTATACCTCTACTACCTGGTTCCATTGCAACTAGTTGTTTTGGTGTTTTCTTACATGTACCAACAGAGATAGAGTGTGGATGAGAGACTTTGTAGATTTGGGCTTCTTGTCTTTCCTCTGGGTAGATATAGAGCTTGAGGTTCCACACCCTACTACACTCTCACAAATATGCTCCGATGTTAGGAAACATGCTGCTGTGGCCTGCTGGCCTGCTTCTCCACCCTGGTCAGCAGACTGTGTTGAGCTGGATCAGAAAGTTCTGTGGGCCAGGCCCTAATATGATGCTACTCTTCCTGTTACACTTCCTCAAAGGCACTGCCCCACTGTGAGACACATTGTCATCTTTCTGCTACCCACACCTCTGTCCTGGTCAGTTGACACGGTTGAATGGTGCCCCAACTTTGGGATAGAAACTGAGCACAGCAGAGGGTCCGCCTGAGCTTCCAGCTGCCTGACGCTCAGAATCCACAGCCCCAAGCTGGGTTAGAAAAGCTCTGTGTGCCCTGGCCCCGTGAGGCTCCCTGTTATATACTCTCAAAGGCACTGACCCACTGTCATGTCCCTCCATGCCAGCTAGCCTGTGCATCTGTCCTCATTGTCTGACTGTTGGAACAGTGCCGCCCCACCTCTGGAGTTGGAGCTGAGCACAGCATGAGGTTCCGCTGGAGCTTCCATCTGCCTGCTGCTCTGATTCTGTAGCCCCTAGCTGAGTTAGGAAATCTTAGCAGCCTGGGCCTTGGCCTAGTGAGGCTCCGCTCTTTGCTATAGTCTCTCAGTTGTAAGGTACTCATCTATTTCAGTGCTTAGCCTACACTTCTGTCTGGGTTGGCAGACTCTGTGGTGTGGTGCCCCACCTCTCATGCCTCACCTGTTCAGGCTGAGAACAGCAGGAATTTCTGTGGCTAATCCAAAGTTTGGAGCTGAGATTCTGAGACCCAGCCCAAAAGCAAGTCTGCATCCCCACTGCACTTTCTCAATAGTGCTGACCTGTTAAAAGGTATACTGCTGGGACCCCCTTCCCTGCTTGTCCTCAACCTCTGCAGAAGTTGATTTCCCCTATGTTCAAACCTGTATTCACCTCTAGGGTTTCCAGGACTCTAGTGGTTTGTGGCTCCAGCTCATGTGGGTACTTGTTTGTGTAGCTGCCTTTGTGTTCCCTGGATTGGCTGAGACTGCATGGGCCTTCTCCCTGCCTGGGACCACAACTCACCAAGTTTTGCACGACATGCTGCCTTTTCTTTTGTTCTTTTTCTGGCTGTCCCTCCAAGCTCTGTTGAACTTGTTCGTTCAGTGAGGACCAGTGACCATCCCACTCCTCTCCCTGCAATTTTTTGTCTTCTGCTTTGTTTCTGTGCTGGATGTGTCGCTCTGTCTCCATGGTCCAGCTTTTACCAGCACTTAGAGTTCAGACATCTTCTTCCCTCTACCATCATACAATTTAGAGTCACATAGGTGGAGGATGGCTTTAGCCCTGTGACACAATGAACAGTCCTTGAGCCATAATGAAGACCACATTTTGTCTAGGTGGAACAGGGACCCAGAGGAATGCATTGACACCATGTTGGGGCTTTCTCTTGTATGAAGAGGGCAGTTGGCTCAGTGAGGTATAACTATGGGGGACTGATACATGGCAGAAGCCGCGTGCCTCTCAGATTCCTGGAGTAACAAGCACTTGCCAATCAGGTAGTGGGGTACTTGTTTAGATGTGGCTTTGTAGCCATTTGATGCTCATAGGATTCTAAGCCAGCTGTCCCTGGTGGTGCAGATCTCCAGATAAGAGGAAGCTCGCAGGCATTGGGATTAGACATATTGGACCAACTGACAGTTGACAGCACAGCAAATTTGATGTACCGTGATCTCAGCCCTCACTCTTGCTTCACTTGCCAACACACATGCTATTGTCCAGGAACAGGGAGCATCCCAATTGGCTGCCTCTGTGACCTCACAGGGCTCTGTGGCCATAACAGCTATTCACTCAGCTGGAACAAAATTGGGGTTCTCCATTATATGGAGTGGGCGACCTGCTCACCCAGGTCCAACAATGGTGGACAGGTACATGCCAGAAGCTGTCGTGCATCTTGGATTCCTGTGGTAGCAAGCAGATGCCAATGAAGGGCGTAGAAGGACGTGTAGTGGAGCACGGGGTTGGTGTGGGATGTTGTAGCAGCTTGAAGCAAACAGCATTGTTAGCCAGCTGCCACAGCTACTGTGCAGATCCAGATGACAGCAACCCCGCAACCATGAAGCTGAATGAGTTGGACCAACAGCGCAGCAAATTTGGTGGACCGTGACCTCAGCCCTCATTCTTGCTTCACTAGCCTATGCACATGTGGCTGATCTGGTACAGGGAGCATCACAATTGGCTGCCCTCTGTGACCACACAGAGCTCTGTGGCCACATGAGGAATCCAGTCAGCAGCCGCCTGCTCATAACCAGCACATAATGCAATGGTGTCAGCATTCTGAAAAGGCCATGATGACAGACAGGCCCCTTTTGACCTGGTGCAGAAAGCGGGGAGGAAGCTCAAGCTCTGCTTTTTTGGTCTTCCCCCAAACGCCCCCTCTCCACACACCCCTACTCCTCCCACACGCACACATCCCCACAAACCTTACCAGAGAGGATGCCCAGCCTCCGTGGAAGGTAGTTTTTCGTGAGTGTATGGGATTTGGGTGTTTATCAAGTGAGAGTGTGACAATATGCAGAAAACGGAATGCAGACCAGGGATTTTGCAACACTGTTACTAGGAAAACCTTTCTCCTGGGTTGTTATTACATTGTCATTCCGTTTAGAGTCATATGGGCAGAGAATGGCCATAGCCCTGGGCCACAAAAGAGAGTCTTTGAGCTACTATGGAGACCATATTTGTCTAGGTAGAACAGGGACCCACGAGAATAGTTTGACAGCGCATTGGAGCTGTGCCTTGTATGAAGTGAGCGGCCTTCTCAGCAAGGTCCAACCATGGGGTACAGATCCATTCCAAAGCTGTTGTGCATCTCAGTTAAATGGGATTGAAAGCAGATGCCAAAATGGGCATGCAAGAAGGCATTTTAGGGTGCGTGTGTATGGGGGAGGCGGTTTTAGCAGTTTGACGCCCATAGAATTGTAAGCCAGCTGCCACAGTTGGTGTGGAGCTCAAGATGACATGAAGCTCACAGGCATGGGGGTAGATGAGTAGGACCAACAGGCAGGTGACAACACAGCAAATTTGGTGTATAATGACCTCATCCCTCACTCTTGCTTCACTTGCCAATGCCCGTGTGGCTGTCCCAGTACAGGGAACTTCACAATTGGCTGCCATCTGTGACCTCACAGAGCTCTGTGGCTGTACCAGCCATCCAATTAGCATCTGCCTGCTTATAACCAGTCCAGAATGCTATGGCCTCATCATTCCAGAAAAGCCATGGCTAGACTGGTACCGTTTGTCCTGGTACAGAAACTGGGCAGGTAGCTCAAGCTCTTCTTTCTTTGTCCTCCCCCAATGCCTCTCGGATCACCTCACACCCCCCCCCAGACAAATGCCCACAGGCTCTACCATAGACGAAGTCCAGCCTCAGTGAAGCCAGCTATCTGTGATTGTATGGGGCTTGGGAGCCAAACTAGTGGGAGTGTGCCAATAGCTGAAAATGGAGTGAAGCCCAGGGCTTTAGCAACACTGTTACTAGGAAAGTGTTTCTCCCGGGTTTTGGTTTCATTGTCACTCAGTTTAACCTTGAACCTTGGATTTTAAACTTCCAGCAGTCTCCTGGTTGCTGGTGGGTCTCAATAGGGTTGTCTCATTCCTGAATCCCTGAAGACAGCCACCATATGCATGTGAGGATCTGTTCCTGGGCGGCCAGTGCTCCCTTCATTTTTTGCCATGTTCCACCTGCTGGCTTCCTGGCTGGGGAGCTCTAGGATGTAGGCTCTTTGAATCTCTGCTTAGTTACATTCTGATTGAACACACTATACTTCTAGGACATGAAGCAATCATAAAGCTCTCCTATGACAGTAACTCTTCATTTGAAAATCTTGTAATCACTGAACAATGCTGACTGCCAAATACCGGTCCTTGCAAAAGTTATGGCTCAAGACTCTTCCAGCAGAATCATATCCTGTTACGTTACATGATGTTGGATCAGGAGAAGACTCACATTAAGCAGGGTCATTACATTAACTAGCACTAAAACCATAACCGGGGACAGATTCTGTGAGGGATGTGTGCCAAACCCTGTGGATATTCTATCTCCACTGGTTAGCTCAAGAGATTGGGGTGTTGATGGACTAAGCTAGGTGTGACCAAGGAGCCTGCCATCAATCACAGGTAAAGGAACCCACAAGAGTCTGCACTGCTCAAGGCAGCAACACCCAAATGTGCATCCTGAATAGGGTGTGGGGTGGGCCAGAATGCAACATTCACTAGCTCATACAAACAAATGGAAGGCTAGACTTCACCAGAACCTGGCCTATCGCCAATGGCATGTATGAGAACTGGGTCTGGGAGTGGATTAAGTGGAGGAACTTTGGAAATTTCTTTGGTGAATCATAGCTCCCACTGGTAAAGATGTGGTCCAGACCTGGGGGTCAGACAATCTGGGCAAAGTAGCTCCAACAGCTGGGTAATGTGTCAATTGGCAATGGAATAGGGTGGACCCGGCAGGACTGAGTAAACCTTAGCCCACCAGCGAAACTAAGACCAGGAAGAAGCACAGGTCATGCTGAGCTAGGCTCTTGTACCTACTGGTCTGCATTAGCCAGGAATGTTATGATACAGTGTCTAGGGCAGAGCTTGCGACAGGTGAGGGGCTGAGCAAAGCTAAATCAGAGCAACCACTGGCATGTGTCTGATTTCTGACTGGGAATAGGCCCAGTTTGGGAGTTAAGGGGAAAACCTGCTGGGTTGAGGTACCCACCAAGTGGCGTGTAACTTGGAATGGGGGCTATGTTCTGAACAGGAAGTGGTTGTAGTCTCCCTTGGCACAAATGTGGACTGGGAAGATATGCACTGAGCCAGGCCAAACTCCAAACTCTGTGGTGTTCTGGAGCACCAGGGTAGATGTGGGATGGACTAGGCAAAGTCTTAACCCCTATTGAACCTTGTGTAAGCCATATGTGGGTATGGACAAGCCATGGCTGGGCTGAAACATCCAACAGCAAAGATCAGTTTGGGTTGAAGGCCAGTCAGCAAAAGCCACTGTTCCTGTTAAGACAGGAGGTGAACTGAGTAGGGCTGGCTCATGCACCCACTGCTAAGCCAAAATCTGGCATTGGGAGAGGTTCTGATGGAGGAGCCTGGGCAATTCCTCTGGCAGGACACAGACCCTGCAATAAGTGCAAGAAACAGGTCAAGGAATGTTACCCACTGGCATACATCTGGCATGGATCTGGGGATGACCAGGCTGAATCTGTTCATATCATCCACTGGCAAATTCGAACACCAGAATAGTGTGTGTTGAGCCGGTTTTGGTCGGAAAAATACTAGTGCACAATGCGGAATGCCAATGTGAGGTTGCCTATGACAGAAGTGACTGCAGCACCCAAACAGCACACATGAGAACCAAGAAAAGAGGAGGCACAGCCAGAAAAGGGATAAATGGTGGTTCCTTTGCTGGACAGATGCTCCCACTGAAGAGCATGAACTGGGATGGGGGCAGACCAGACTAAGCAGGGCTAGATCAGGGAAAAACCATGCTGGACTGATTATTCCTATTGGCGCAAACTAAACTAGAGTGGGTGAGTGTGTTTTGGGCTTAACCACAGCATCAGCTGGCAGAAAATGGCACTGATGGTTAGTTCTGTCAAGGCAAACCACAGAACTACCTGGAGAGTGCATAAGCTGGAAATGGGAGAGGCCACGGAGGGAAATAGTGGGCCCCTCCCTCTTGGGTTACCACTTCTATTGGAGGGCATCAAAACAAGGACAGGGGCTGGGATGAAATGGGGTCTGGGACAGACTGGACTGGTCTGCTACACATACTGGCAAATCAGGGTAGGGGGCGGGCCTGGTAGGGGTTATTGCGGGCCACTCAAACTATGCTGCAGCTCCTAATTGGTTATGCAAGGTCCGAGAATGTGCTGGGTAGAACCAGGCTGGACTTCAACACCCATTGTTTCCAGTGGAAGTCAAGGCTGAAAACAGAATCAACCCAGCAATCGCAACCACCAGCTGATTGGGGTGATGGACTGAGCCAAGTCCTGTACCTGCTAACACATACAAGAATGGGATGTGAGAAAACCACAGACAAAGTTTCTTTGGAGATTTCCCCAATTGAAATGCCCAACTCTGAACCCTAACCAAGAAAAAAGAGAAGACAGAATAGGTCAATCAACCATCTCAGCTATATGTTGGCAGTGAAATACAGGACAAACGGAGACTTTAAGGACTATGTAAATCAATGGATTCTTCAAAGACCTCATAGTGCTTAGAGTGGCAAGATTGGCAGCAATTTAGAACTGGTGAACTATCAAAAACACTTGAGCAAGGACCTCGGAGCATACCCTACATCCAGGACCTAGTAAGGGTGGGAAATAGGGTGGGCCTTCTCCTTTAAGGCCCTTCCTTTAAACATGAAGTAAACAATATGGAAACAATAGTCTTACCCAATTTCCTTTACTCGTTGAATCTTTTCACCCCAATTAACTATGTAAAGATTATCAAAAATATAATTTAAAAAATTCCAATGCAACAAAAAAAAAAAAAATGCTGGAAGAACTAATGATCAGTAACAGAGCTGGAAAGGCCATGGAGAGCACCCTCGTATGAAATGACCCGTCAGAATGGTGTCATCGGGGTACATCTGTCCACTTCATCGTGTTTGTCGGGACCTCAAGAGTCTCCACAGTCGTCCCAGGGACTTTTCACATAGGTATATAAAAAAATAAATGAAAAAAAAAAAAGGCATTTCTATGGCCATGGACAGTGAGGACAAGAGGCTAAAGTCCTCTCATTGAACGTGCCGGGATCCCATAAGGGTGCCAATTCTAATCCTGGCAGCTGCATGCTTGTGGCCTAGAAAAGCAGTCAAGGACAGCCCAAAGCTATGAGACCCTGCACCAATGTTGGATACCAGGAAAAAGATTCTGGATCCTGACTTCAGATTGGCATAGTGTCAGCCTTTGCATTCAACTGGGGAGTAAATAATTAAACAAAAGATCATCCTCCCTGGCTCTCCTCCATTATGAATATCAAAAATTCAAACATTCTAATAACTAAAAAAAACCTATGGGTGCCTATTGGGGGTCCTCCCGTCCCACGGAAGAAATCACCAGACACTTTAGTCTCCAAGGCGCTTTATTCCGATCTTTTGTTGTGAACCTTATGACCATTGTGACTAGTTATGACCTTGCTGACCATTATAACCGTTATCACCGTTACATTCCAGCCCATTCCCCACCAAGCCCCCGCTTAACTGTCAAACCTGTCCAAACAGCTTAAAGATACCGAAGGCACACAAATCAGGGCAAAGAACCAATCACAGGGCAGGAAATGGTCAGTGTCCCCAACAGCTCCCCCATCTTGTTTTATTAAGCAAGGGATCCTGCCTGTCTTAGGTGTTCTGAGTTTGGGATCCCCTTACCTGTCCTGGGATAACCACGTGGCTAGGAATGTGGCACCTGTATTATATTGGTGAAGACTTATCAGATACTTACCCATCTCTGGCTGCAGGTCCAGCATGCCTAGCCAGATTCTGGGGATTCTTAGTTGTGAAGGGCAAGCACAGCTTGCACTAGCAGCTACTGTTACTGCTGCTGCTGCTGTGCTCAAGGATGAAGCATCCACAGACCCCAAAGAATGAAAATTAATAAAATAAGGCCCAGGGATACTATACCGGTCCATTGGTGTGCAAAGGAAAGGTACTGTATTATCCAATTTATCCATTGCTTTACCGTGGCAATCTCTACTTTTGTGCTATTTATGGCTGTAATTTGGGATCTTAGTTCCTACGTCAAATTCTCAAATTGTATGGATCACCTTCCATTAGAGGATAGCATAGCGGATAACTGGACAAATTCAATACTCGGGGACCACTGGTAACACAAGAGGGAGTGACACACATTCCAGGTAGACTAAGCACACAGGAGCTCTTCATTTGATGGAAATAAATTGTGGAATCTGTACCAGCACCGCAGTGACAGAGCCATTCCAACACTGGGTAAGGGCTCACTTAAATACAGAGCAATTCAAAAGAGTAACATTAGCACTCATGGAAACAATAAACATAAATGGAGCTTGTACACATACATAAATAGCATTATAGATAACATCACAATTGCAATTAACTTTAACATCTTCTTCCCCTATTCTACAAATATTACTACAATAATCACAATTTCTTATCACCACCATATCAATAAATGGAAAAGCTGATATATCTGAACACCCACCCATACTAGTGTAAAGTACCCAGACCTTCCAAGACTGAGCAGAAACAGATTGAATAAGGTTACCATATGTATAGTTTTTTTTTTATTGTTGTTGTTAACATTGTATTATGTGATACAGTTTTATAGGTACTGGAGATTCCCCCCACCCCTTCCATATGCCTCCCCCCATGGTGGATTTCTCCACCTTGATGCATAACCACAGTTCAAGTTCAGTTGAGATTCGTTTCTTGCAAACACATATCTAGCATAAAGTCCAGCGTCTTATTGTCCAGATAAGTTCAGTGGCCTCTTGGGGAGACCTTCTCTTACTTTTACCCCACAAAGGCAGAATTTGAACATGTAGGAAATAAATTGGTCACAGCAAGACCAGGTGCTACTCTTCTAGGAGTCTCAGTACTTTGACAGCAGTCCATTCAGGGGGACATTTCCAAGGTCCTAGGCAGCGAAGCAATATTTGCTGCACACCTTTCATGGCACAGTTTGTAGCTGGAGATTCTGGCTGTCTCCTCTCGGTATCTGAATGAACATCAGGCTGGTCAGCATCCACCACGTCCACAGGTTCATCTTGATCCAGCTTTCTTATCACTCACGTCAAATGTTCTGGCACCCACACTGGTCCATCAGAATCATGCGGAAAAACACAAACCGCTCCTCACATCCGTCATAAGACAGGATGCAAGCCCCTCCATCGTTGTGTTAAAACATCCTTCCACATCATTCAATCTTTGCTGGGGCCTGTGCCAACAGTGTGGCATTCGGCATCAGAATGGCCATCCGAATCCAAAATTAAGTAACTAAAGCCAATTGATGTTTAGGACTATTGGGATATAGGGTGGCTCCTACTTCCCCTTTTTGTTTTATTGATAATGCTTTGAGAGTTCCATGGGCATGCTCTACCACAGCCTGGCCCTAGTGATTGTACGGGATGCCAGTGGAATGTTTAATCGCAAATTCAGAGCAAAGCTTATCAAATGCTTTGGCTCTATATTCAGGTCCACTATCAGTCTTATAGCACTGAGGAATGCCCCAGGGTGCAAAAGTCTGAAGGCAATGAGATATAACATCTTGAACCTTTTCCCCTTTAGGAGCTGAGTCATAAAGAACCCCAGAGCAGGTATCAGTAGAGATATGAAAAAAAGGAAGGCTACCAAAACTGGGAACATGGGTAACATCCATCTGCCATATATGATTAGGCATAAGACCACTGGGATTAGCCCCTAAGCAAGGCTGGGATTAACCCCTAAGCAAGGCTGGGATAAAAAGTAGACACAATTTTGGCATCATCTAATAATATGAAAATATTTTCAGATCCAATTAATATACCCCAATACCAGCATACCTGCTGGAAATCACTAAGGGTCTTTAAACCTTCCATTCTAAGTTTTTCGTGTGTGTCTCCATAAGACTTTCTCACCTTCCTGTATAAGTCTTCTGAATCTATCAGTGCCATCTGTCTGGCAAGACTTAATCAATGTCCAGAACCTGACCATTCCTAGAGGGAGGGGCTCCTGCTGTTTTGCCCTAGCTAAGTCTCTGCCTAAGTTCTCCCATTGTGGCAGGATCAAAAGGCCCTCATCCAGAAACCACGGAGCAATCCTCTGCACAGTTTGCAAAAACGAAAGCACTGTCAGCACTTTCTGTAATAAAGGCTGCATGCACACTGAAGAAGTTAAATTGCCCATATTTCTAACACCTCTGATCGTCAATAACCTGCAAACTTGACTGATTGTCAAATAGCGAAATTGATCATTAAGTGCAAACTTGAATGGGCGCTATTATCGCAAACCTGAATGGCAGTAAACCCCAACCCTGAATGGTGGTATACTGCAACCCTGAATGGCAGTAAACCGCCCCCCTGAATGGTGGTAAAAGCGATCATGAATGTGTGGTAAACCGCGATTGATCGTGAATGGGCTGTCAAGGCAATCTTAAATGGGCGGTAAATAGGATCGTGTGTGAGCAGTCAACATGATTGTGAGTGAACCTGAATGAATCTGAATGGCCGCTAGTCCGTGAGCCTGAATGGTTGCTAGACCCCAGCTTTAATGGTCGCAACCCCCCGAATTTGACTTGCATGTTCCCGCTGTTATCAGCAGCTCCATGAGGTAACCTGAAACCTCAGCTTAAATGGTCCCCCGCTATCAGCAGCTTCCTGAGCAAAAAGCTCAGCTGTAAACTAATTCCCTCTGTAAGCCGCTCCTGAGCAATCTGCTCAGCTTTACCTTCCTGGCATTCACCAGCTGACTTCTATCTGATTCATAGCGCCTGTTATCTTCTATCCAAACCACAGTACCAATTATTTTCTATCAGAGTCACGGTACCAAATATCGGGGGTCCTCCCGTCCTGCGGAAGAAATCAACCAACACTTGACAGAGTCTCCAAGGCACTTTATTCTGATCTTCTGTTGTGAACGTTATTACTGTTGTGAACATTATAACCTTGGTAACCATTATGAACATTATGCTCCAGCCCCTTCCTCGCCAAGCCCTTGCTTAACTGTCAAACCTGTCCAATCAGCTTAAAGATACCAAAGGCACACAAATCAGGGCAAAGGGCCTATCACAGGGCAGAAATTTGTCAGTGCCCCAAACAGGTGTCCAAGTGCTACAACAACCCACCTCACACAAACACACACACACACACACACACACACACACACACACACACACACACACCCCACCTACCATGCCCATCTTTGGCAACTGCTTGCTACAACAGGAATCCAATAGCCACGATAGCTTCTGAAATGGATCTGTCCCCTACAGTTAGACCTCACTGAGCAGGACACACACTTCATACAAGGGACAGATCCAAAGCTGTGTCAAACCATTCTCATGGGTCCCTGTTCTACCTAGATGAATGTGGTCTTCATAGTGGCTCAAGCACTCTCCGTTGTGGCACAGGGCTATGGCCATCCTCTGCTTACATGGTTATAAAGTGAATGACAATGAAACCACAACCCAGGAGAAATGCTTTCCTAGTAACAGTGTTGCAAAGGCCCTGGCCTTCACTCTGTTTTCAGCATTTTGGCACACTGCCACTCGGTAGTCACCGAAGCTTTCTACACTCACAGACAGCTCTCTTCCAAAGAGGCAGGACAGCCTCCCTGTTAGGGCCTGTGGGCATGTGTGTTTGTGGGAGCTGAATTTGAGCAGAAGGGCACTAAGAGGAAGACAAAAGAAAGTAGATCTTGAGCCACCTGCCTGCTTTCTGCTCCAGGCAAAGAGGGGTCTTTCTGTCACCATGGCTTTTTTTTTTTTTAAAGATTTACTTTTATTATTATTTTCTGTTTTATTGGAAAGGCGGATATACAGAGAGGAGAGACAGAGAGGAAGATCTTCCTTCCGATGATTCACTCCTCAAGTGAGTGCAATGGCCGATACTATGCCGATCCAAACCTAGGAGAATATTTTGACCTTAACAGAATTTCAGAGGTATGCCTATTGGAATTCAACACATAATTCTCCTTAACAATTCCTCAGGAGTAGTGCTCAAGACTTCTTCAATGCACTCTATCTGTTTAGTCTAATGTCAGGGTCCTTGTCAGATACAAAAGGATTTGTATGTGACAGAAAATCATCAACCTAACCTCAGAGAGAGCCCCAGATGTACAAGCATTTGGCTTCTAAGGAAACAGATCTGTCTGCCAGATGGGAAGTGTCTCTGACCTGAATGGAACTTTTGTTATTGGTGTTCATCTTCAGAACTCTGGGAACATGTGCTACATCAATGCAGCCCTCTAGTGTCTGATGACCCCTCCACTCGGCAAGTATTTTCTTTCTTGAACATTCCCTCACATCTCAGTGCTGTTTTTAGTTCTACACACCCTGTGCTGGTGTAAAGTCGCATTATTGGATCCTGAACAATCCCAGTAGTGTCAAGTAGCCCTGTCAGGCATTGGCTGCTAGCTTTCACAGAAAAAGCCAAGAAGATGTCCACAAATTTTTTGATTTTCATGTTTGATAAACTGACGGCAGCAGGTCTGCCTTGCCTCAAATCCAAACTCGGCTCCACCAAGGACCAGTCCATAAACCATCCGCTAGCTGGAGTCCACGGGTGGTCTCGAGTCAAGTGTGTCAAGTGCCGATGCACTTCAGACTCATGGGACCCTTACCTGAACATCATGCTGGATATACAGTCCACCAAAACTGTGCAAGAATCCTTGGAGCAATTGGTGAACCCAAATGAGCTGAACAGGGGCAATGTCTATGTTTGTGCTGCCTCAAGAAGGTGCCTGCCTCCTGCACAATCACCTTGCACACATGTAGCAATATGCTCATCTTGTTGTTGAAACAATTTTCTGACTTCACAGGTGACAAAATGGCTAAGCCCATGTACTATCCTGAGTGCTTAGACATGAGGCCATACTTGCCCCAGCAAAACAGAGGGCCAATGGAGCACAGGTTCTATGCTGTCCTTGTACATGTAGGTTTGAATCATCACAGAGGAAACTACTCATGCTACATCAAAGCTGGCAACAGCCATTGGTATTGGATGGATGACACAAATGTTAATGCCTGTGGCCTAACTTCCACCATGATGTAAAGTCCTACATACTCTTTTATGTGAACAAAGTTGGATGGGACAGGACCAATGGAAAAATGTCACTGGGCCATAGAGCACCAGACTCTGGGACTCAATGTAGATATGCCAAAATACCAGGAGAGTCTGAAAAGCACTCCAACCAGGAAGCAAAAGAAGCCCAGCAGCACTTCAAGAAAGTGGAGCCCAGCCTTCTGAGAGCAGCAGTCCTGAATTAACAAGCACAATCCAATGTGCAGCTAATGAGCCATCCTATGCAACACACTCTTGCCAGCGCAGTTCAGCTGGCCACCCAACACATAAGCTACCTGAGAATGCCAGCCAGCTCCCTGGTCTGGCAAGCAGAGGCAGAGCCAGAGCTACACACAAAGAGGCAACACCTGCCTTCTTATTCATTTCCCTACTGGCAGGAGTCTTTCCTGTGTTTTGCTTGGTAGAAGGGGAGGACAAATTCACAGGAGGTGGGTAAGCACCTACAAAGAGATCATGGGTGGTGATCTCGTCTCTCAATGAAGGACATACTTTTCATGCATGCATCAATGTGGAAAGACTCTTTTTTGGTTTGTACATTTGTTTGCTTATTGATTGGTGGAATGAACACACACACACATGCAACATTGGCTGGACCTACTTGAGCTCTAAAGGGCATTGCAAACAGATTGCTGAGCATACAGGCAGTGAGCCCCATTGCTCCATCATGAAAGCCTGATACAGCTGAGAATATATGGGAAATACTCAGCCCATTCTTGTTATTGGAAACAAGGGCTCCGATGCACATAGGCCCTGGGAAACCCAAGATGACAAATTGGGAGTGCGATGAGGGGGAATCAGTGGGGGAGGGCATTTGGGGCTGCATCAATCCAATAAATCAATAAGTTCATATTTAAAAACAAAACAAAGAATTGTTTTCTAAGAGTGGTAATTAGTATTTCACTGTAATCACCAATGATCGATGGATTGGAGGGTGGATGGATGGATGGATTCATAATTACACCAGGAGACAGAGAGCCAGGAGAGAGAAGCAAGGAGACATCAAGTCTCCCAGGCACACTCTCCAAGTCACATCACAATTTGAATCTGAGTGGCTTTAGCCCCAACCAGGAGATTCCTCTGGGTGTCCTCATTGGTGTCAGGGAGCTGAGGATTTGAGCCATTCTTAACTGCTTTCCCAGGGCACAAACAGGGAGCTTGACAGAAAGAGTATCAGCCCAGATATGAACTGGCACCCATGTGGGAAACTAGCCTTCCAAGGTCAAGTGTTTGCTGCTTGTGTCACAGCGCGAGCCCTCAAATTCTATTGAAGTGCATCTTCAGCATGAGAAGATGTTAACCTCTACTTGATTCCTGAGTTTTTGGATGAAAAATAATCAAATAATCAGCCACAGGACATTATTGACTCAAGCAATTCTCAAAGTGTACATTTATGTCCAACAAATTTTCCTTGAATTGAGCAACAAGCAGAAATGTGTTATTAGTTCATTTGTTCCCCATGGGGCCTACATTTTACATGGCTAACATCAAACCATCGCATTTCAGGCTACAGTTGATAGTAAAACCCGCAAATAAATTTCATTTAAATTGAAAAGAAATAGAATTGCAATAAACGTGTCTTATCTGATAATATTCTTTGAAAATAGGCAAAACCTGTTCCCTGCCTCTTTCCCTTGCCTGGGTATCACCATGCCCAAGTCACATTAGAGTAGAACTTGACTTTTACCCACCTTTTGGATTCTCACTCACAGTCACTCTTCCCAGCAATGCGCACATTTAGATCCTAATATTGAACAAGACAGCCATTATTCCTGCAGTCTGCCCTGAGACCAAGACTCAGTTTTCAGGAAATTGGAGACAGAGACTCAGTTTTCTGGGCTGGTACTGTTTCGAGAAGGATGAGTGAGAATGTCAGCAACCTGGGGTACTGGTACAATCATGATTTGGGGACTTCAATTATTACTACACAATCAATTATCTGAAGAACATTCTGAGGGAGGATTGGCTTGGGACATAGCATTGTGGTGTGGTGGGACATGAAAGACAGCACAGGACTGGAGAATGTTTATTTACTTAGTGGGTGCATGTCAGTCTTGAACTTCTTGAACTTCTTGCTTCTGAAATGTTGGTTCCGGGTAGTTTTGCCGTTGGTAGAATTTACAAAATCTGGACTGTCCCTTGCCTAAAAGGTCTTAGTTGTCTTCTGTGAAATTTGGAAGGGGTTCTGTCCTGCTGCATTCTGTCAGGTGTGGTTGACATTTTTACTAATTTATTGTCTGGAGTGCTATAGCCAAGTTTGGAGGCTGTACTTCTTTTCAGTTTTTCATAATGCTTACCTGACTGAGGTTGTCCCATGTCCCTGAGACTTTATGTCAAACATTGTGAAGTCTCCAGAGAATCATGCAATCTGACTTGCATTGGAGCTGGAGTATCAGACAAATATATTAAGTCAAAGCTAGATTTTGTCAGTGTAACCTTATTCTTAACATTTATTCTTGTCAGAATCTCAGGGCAGACTGCAGTAATAATGGCTGTCTTGTAAATACAGCTGGTTGTTTGGAGAGCTAAAGGGTTACTTGGTTACTGATAGAAAAGAAACCACATATAATAGCTTTAATTTCTTTCCATAAAGTGATTAGCAAAACCAATCAAATAATATCAAGGAAAACAAAAAGTTTTGTTAATCATAGTATAATCAGACACTAACGTGCATGAAACTTGCAACCAGCTTGATATACACAAAACAACAATAATCTAAGGATATGAAACAGGAATACAAGCTTACTTTAAAGCAAAATTTAAAGTAGTATATAATTTTCAGAAATTGAAGATTTGCTCATAATTCTGTGTTATGCCACAGTGCTGGTCCTGGCACTCACGGTTACAGTTGAAAGATTTCAGGTACAGGTTGGTATCTAGTGGATTAGCTTATCCAATGGCAAAAATTTACAGTGGGAAGCCATGATGCACAAAATTGTTGTGAATCTGAGAAGTAGTAGCATAAACTCCAGTTGATACAGAAACATCGAAAGTCTAATAACAGACAATTTTTATGTGTTTGAGATATACCTCCTAGAGTCTCGGCTGTTTCCTGATCAGCAAGCCCTAAGACCATTGAGGGTTAGGCAATGGTGCTATTTGGCTGCAGAACCAGGGGAGGCAAAGTGATGGAGCGTGAGTTTACTGGGAAGACCTTACAAGCTTATATAGAGTAGAAAAGAGTGAGGCAGAACAGTGAGGCTGAACAGTGAGGCAGAACAGTGACATTGTACCTCACTGGTAGGCATGCCTATCTCAGGTCAATTGAATCAAGCCACAGGTCACATTTAGCAAGCCTGTTTGGAAGCTGTGTTTCAGGCAACATGTGGTTAGGTCAAGATAACATACCACTAAAACTGAAAGTTACGCTATGGGGAATATTCATTTCTAAACAGAATGGGGGCTGAATTTAACTTCTTAGAGTTGCTTGTCGGGAAAATTCTAGCACAGCTTCTCGAAGGACAGAGATTGGGATACAGTCTCCACAGGCCAAGTTGGAGTCTGTTAGCCAAGACTATTGTCAGGGGATTCTGCAGGGACACAGTGTACCTATGGTTTCACAGATAAGTTAAGCAGGGATCTCCTACAATAGAGTATTAAAGGAGACAATTGCCAAATGACATAAGAGTCTCCACTTGACAGGTGAATCCTCACCATTATAATTGTCACACATTGTTATTTGTGATTCCAATATTAGCTTGTAATAGAATGTGCAGTTTTCAGGTAGATAAATGTGTATTTGGCATATTAAACAAATATTATGCATTGAACATTTATCATCAACATTAAATTCTGAAAGCAGAACTCAAAAAATTCTAACCTTACAAGAAAAGATCATGAACAAATAACTCCTGCATTATTTTAGCACCCTGTGTTCTGAAATAGAGTAACTCATGTGTATCCATAATCACTTGCTAAAACTTTAACTATTTTTGCAGTGCACTTTTACAATGGTGTCTAATTTGCACTCTTGCTATTGCTTGCTTGGAAAAAGCTCCAATAGACGAAAGGGAGGTTTTCTGGTTTTTCTTGTATTTCTGAGCTTCATGGTTCTGCTGAAGATTGAGTTCAGAAAAATATTTAAGTCAATGAGGTGACATTTTATAGATTTCTGTTGGTATGTTATTATTGTATGTTTATGCTTTGTACTGCCCTGAGGTTGTGTTTGTGTACAAATTATTCCACACTTGTCAACAAATTTCATCTTTCTGAACTTGCTGATGTAAAATGAGAACTGACTGGGGATAAAGTACTTTCCATACTCACTACAATTTAATGATTTAGCCATGTAGATTCTCCAGTATTTTTGTGTCCCAGCTAAAAGCTTTCCACTCATTATAAATTTATAACGCTTTTGCCCTGTGTAAGTTGCCTAAGTCTAATGAAAATTGGTGGCCTGCAAAAGTTTATGCACTCTATCTATGTTCATGTTTCCCGGTATGAAAGCTAATGCATAATGAAACAGGACTGAAGATTTTTCTAGACTCGCCACATCCATAACGTTTTTCCCTCTGTGGGTTTTCTGACATATAATGAGAACTGAGTGGTAGGTTGAGGAATTACCAAAGTGGCTACATTTGTAAGGCTTTTGCCCTGAATGAATTGTCTGATGTACAATGAGAATAAATGCTTGTAAAAAAAAACTTCCCCAAGCTCATTGCATTTGATTTCTCTACAGTGTGAAGGATTTGATCTCTCATAAGTATATTACTTACATTCATTGCATCCAGGTATATAGTCACTTTTCTGTTGGATTTATTTTGATATCCGTTTTATGTGAAAGTTATTTCTCATCCTTTAAGTGTCTAAACAAACATTTGTCTCATAACTGTGTTTCTTGATGTTTGCCAAAATAAGGATTGTTGCAGAACATTTTTTTTTCAATCTGAATTGCTTCTTCTGTATTGACAGGTTTCTTATTACACAGTTCTTTGCTATAAACCAAAGGATTATCTTCTTCCCACTGAGCTTTTTCTTTCCCATTGTGTTCAAAAGACTGTTGAGAAATGTGCATTTATCCTGCTGAGAGAGACTTTACCACTCTGGAGGCTGTTCTCAGGGACACAAAGGCATGCATTTTCCCAAATGACATTTCATCAGTGTACTTGTAGAAAACAAAATAAAAATAAATTACAGTGTCTCTCCTCTCTTTTCAAGGGGAAACTCATATCTCTGAGCTCCCTCTCAGAGATGTTTTCCCTCTAAATCCACCTGTCCATTTAGCACATAAAGCTTCTGTCTACAACTGATCCCAAGATTCTGTTTCCATATGCTCAAGATGGAACCACTGAGTAGCATTTTCTAGGGTATGCAATATGGCATATGAAAAAGAATTCTGCCTATTATCCAGAATATGTGGCTTGACTCTGCAGAGAGAAGATTGCATGAGCTTGCTAAGCCATCCATTAAGTGGGATTGAACCTATAAAACATAAAAAACTTGGCACCCCACCGCTCTGCATAAATACGGAATGTCCACCCTTCCAGTCACCCACCACTACTTAGAGCTCTTGCTAAAACTCAAAATTGTACTTTTTGGTGGGTTCATAGATGGCACAGCAGTTTAGGACTTAAGAGGCTGGTAATCACCAACTACCTTCCTTCTGGGAATCCTATGAGGGTAGAGGGTCAGAAAGTTTGGGGCTGTCTTTGACTGTTACCACAGGCCACAAACTGGTTGCTAACTACAGCTGCTATCAAGTGAACAATCACCAACATGGGATCCCAGGAAGTACAAGCCCTGGATTTTTCCGCGAGGCTACCATGCAATGCACTTGGGTGTGATCTTTGGGACTGACCTATTTATCCTATGGGCGAACCCCACTAAACTTCCTTGACAAATTGATAAAGCGATGGTTTGAGCATCTGCCTCAATTTGATCACTCACGAGTCACAGCAGAAAAAGTGTATCAGAAGAAATGCACTCCCAGACAGGCACACTGCTTTCCCCCACTCCTGTTTCACTCTCAGGCAACCAACCATGCACGACACAAACAACCTCCTGAATAACAATGGGAAGAGAAGGACAAAGAGAAGGTGGGAACACAGAAAGATGTGTAAACAAAGGGGTGGCATGAGATTACAGCCAGGGGACCCTTCACTGTTACCAGCTATGAAGCTCACTTCCCAATCAACCCTACAAGTCTCCTTCCCTTCTCAACAAGTCTAGCATGCTCTTCTCCTCACACAAGCTTCTTCCCCTCAGCACACACAACAATGCCTCCTGTGGACAGAACATCACCACAGAGCCTGGAAAGCCAAGCTGTCCGTCTGCACTTAGTAGGATAGAGGGCCACACAAAAGTGAGGGGCCCTAAAGCACATATGCTCACCCCACAATTCAGGGAAGGTAGAACAAGACTCAACCCCACACAAAAAGATTGTATCTTCTATCCCAGTCACAGCACCAATTATTGGGAGTCCTCCCATCCTGGGGAAGAAATCACCTGACACTTGAGAGAGAGTCTCCAAGGCACTTTATTCTGATCATCCGTTGAAACCGTTATGACCGTTAATTCGGTTACAGTGATGCCCCTCCCAAACAAGCCCCCCGCTTATCTATCAAAGCTGTCCAATCAGCTTAAAGAGAACCAAGGCACACGAAT
The DNA here is from genome assembly GCF_017591425.1 of Ochotona curzoniae. Classification (NCBI taxonomy): domain Eukaryota; kingdom Metazoa; phylum Chordata; class Mammalia; order Lagomorpha; family Ochotonidae; genus Ochotona; species Ochotona curzoniae. The sequence goes on from NW_024465261.1 coordinate 447,030, forward strand.
CATGGCAAAGGTCCAATTACAGGGCAGGAAATGGTCAGTACCATCAACAGCTCCCCCTTTTTTTTATTATTAAAGGGACCCTGCCTGTCTTAGGTGTTCTGAGTTTGGGATCCCCTTACCTGTCCTGGGATAACCACGTGGCTAGGAATGTGGCGCCGGCCAGGTTGGTTAAGACTTATCAAATACTTACCATTCTCTGACTACTGGTCCAGCATGCCTAGCCAGATTCTGGGGATTCTCTGTTGTGAAGGGCAAACACAGCTTGCACTAGCAGCTGCTGTTACTGCTGCTGACGCTGTGCTCAAGGATGAAGCATCCACAGACCCCAAAGAATGATAATTAATAAAATAAGGTCAAGGCCTACTATACAAGCCCATTGGTGTATAAAGGGAAGATCCTTTAGTATCCAATTTGTCCAATGCTCTACCGAAGCAATCTCTACTTTGGTGCTATTTATGGGTATAATTTGGGATCTTAGTTCCTAAGTCAAATTATCAAATTGTATGGATCACCTTCCATTAGGGGGCAGCATAGCAGAAAACTCTGAACAAATTCAATGCTCAGGAACCATTGGTTACAATACAGGGAATAACACACATTCGAGGTAGACTAAGCACACAGGAGGTTGCCATATGACAGAAAAGTAGTTCTACAGCCTCCTGCAAAAGATCCACACTCTGATTAACAAGTAAAATGCCTCTTTAAAAAGGTATGATGAATAAAAACCTGAAGATCACTTTCTTTCACCTGAAGGGGCATGGGAATAAGTTGTGGAATGCATACCAGTGCCACAGTGACAGAGCCATTCCAACACTGGGTAAGGGCTCACTTAACTACAGAGCAATTCACAAGGGTAGCATTAGCACTCATGGAAACAATAAACATAAATGGAGCTTGTACACATACATAAATAGCATTATAGATAAGATCACAATTGCAACTAACTTTAACATCTTCTTCCCCTATTCTAAAAATATTACTACAATAATTACAATTTCTTATCTCTAACTTATTAATAAATGCAAAAGCTGATATATCTGAACACCCATTCATACTAGTGTAAAGTACCCAGGCATTCCAAGACTAAGCAGAAACAGATTGAACAAGGTTACCATATGTGTAGTTTTACCTCACAAAGGCAAAATTGGAACAGGTGGGAAATCAATTGGTCACAGCAAGATCAGGTGCTACTCTTCTAGGAGTCTCAGTACTTTGACAGCAATCCATTCAGGGGGCCATTTTTAAGGCCCTAGACAGTGAAGCAATATTTGCTGCACACCTTTCATGGCGCAGTTTTAGCTGGAGATTCTGGCTGTCTCCTCTCGGTATCTGAATGAACATCAGGCTGGTCAGCATCCACCACGTCCACAGGTTAATCTTGATCCAGCTTTCTTATCACTCACATCAAATGTTCTGGTATCCACAGTGGTCCATCAGAATCATGCGGAAAAACACAAACCGCTCCTCACATCCGTCATAAGACAGGATGCAAGCCCCTCCATCGTTGTGTTAAAACATCCTTCCACATCATTCAATCTTTGCCAGGGCCTGTGCCAACAGTGTGGCATTCGGCATCAGAATGGCCATCCGAATCCAAAATTACGTAACTATAGCCAATTGATGCTTAGGACTATTGGGATATAGGGTGGCTCCAATTCCCCCTTTTTCTTTCATTAATAATGCTTTGAGAGTTCCATGGGCATGCTCTACCACAGCCTGGCCCTAGTGATTGTACGGGATGCCAGTGGAATGTTTAATCACAAGTTCAGAACAAAGCTTATCAAATGCTTTGGCTCTATATTCAGGTCCACTATCAGTCTTATATCACTGGGGAATGAATGCCCCAGGCTGCAAAGGCCTGAAGGCAATGAGATATAACATCTTGAACTTTTCCCCTTTAGGAGCTGAGTCATAAAGAACCCCAGAGCAGGTATCAGTAGAGATATGAAAAAAAGGAAGGCTACCAAAACTGGGAACATGGGTAACATCCATCTGCCATATATGATTAGGCATAAGACCACTGGGATTAACCCCTAAGCAAGGCTGGGATTAACCCCTAAGCAAGGCTGGGATAAAAAGTAGACACAATTTTGGCATCATCTAATAATATGAAAATATTTTCAGATCCAATTAATATACCCCAATACCAGCATACCTGCTGGAAATCACTAAGGGTCTTTAAACCTTCCATTCTAAGTTTTTCGTGTGTGTCTCCATAAGACTTTCTCACCTTCCTGTATAAGTCTTCTGAATCTATCAGTGCCATCTGTCTGGCAAGTCTTAATCAATGTCCAGAACCTGACCATTCCTAGAGGGAGGGGCTCCTGCTGTTTTGCCTTAGTTAAGTCTCTGCCTAAGTTCTCCCATTGTGGCAGGATCAAAAGGCCCTCATCCAGAAACCACGGAGCAATCCTCTGCACAGTTTGCAAAAACGAAAGCACTGTCAGCACTTTCTGTAATAAAGGCTGCATGCACACTGAAGAAGTTAAATTGTCCATATTTCTAAGAACTCTGATCGTCAATAACCTGCAAACTTGACTGATTGTCAAATAGCAAAATTGAGTGATCCTTAACCGTGAGCTTGAGCCATTGTTAACCGTGATCATGGGTGAGCGGTAAAACCCATAGATCGTAAATGTGCGATAAACATAATCATGAGTGGGGCCCGGGGCGGTGGCACAAGTGATTAAAGGTCCTCGCTTTGCACGCCCGGGATCCCATATGGGTGCCAGTTCTAATCCCAGCAGCCCCGCTTCCCTTCCAGTTCCCTGCCTGTGGCCTGGGAAAGCAGTCGAGGACGGCCCAAGACTTTGGGACCCTGCACCCACGTGGGAGTCTCGGAAGATCCTCCTGGCTTCGGATCGGCATAGTTTCGGCCCGTTGCACTCACTTGGGGAGTGAATCATTGGACGGAAGATCATCCTCTCTGTCTCTCCTCTCTGTATATCCGCCTTTCCAATGAAAAAATAATAAAAATAAATCTTTAAAAAAAACATAATCATGAGTGAACCTGGATGAATCTGAGTAGTCACTGGACCTGAGCTTTAATGGTCTCTACCCTGCAAACTTGATGCACGTCCCCTCTGCTATCAGCGGCTTCCTGAGCAAAAAGCTCAGTTGTAAACTAATTCCTGCTATAAGCGGCTCCCTAAATGATCTGTTCAGCTTACCTTCCTGGCGTTCACCAGCTGACTTCTATCTGATTCACAACACCAGTTATCTTCTATCCGAGTCACAGCACCAATCATCCAGGATCCTCCCATCCCGGGAAAGAAATCACCTGACACTTGAGAGAGAGTCTCTGAGGAGCTTTATTCGGATCTTCCATTGAAACCGTTATGACCGTTAATTCCGTTATGCTGATGCCCCTCCCCAACAAGCCCCCGCTTATCTGTCAAACCTGTCCAATCAGCTTAAAGAGAACCAAGGCACACCAATCAGGGCAAAGAGCCAATCACAGGGCAGGAAATGGTCAGTGCCCCCAACAAGACTAATCACCAAGCAACTCACACAGGGGAAGCTCAGGATTGCTCCTGGATCCATAAGTGCAAAGCATCAATGATCAATGTGTCCTGAAATCTACAGTTATTCTCAGCTGCGTTCTTCATCAACACATGAGCACAGTTGCACATTGCTGCAAGGTACAACACTGTCCCTAATGTAGATAGAGGAAAGGGTTACCCCAGGCCAGTCAGCAATCTTGAAACAACACCTGACACTGATGGGGTCGACAGGGTTTGACATTGGGTGCAACTGACACAAGAGCCCTGCATTGACCTAGCACAGGCATCCAGAGCCACCACAACAAGATCAACACCAGACATAAGGCACATGGCCCTGACCAACCACAGTCCCACAGTACATCACCACAAGCATGATCAGAGCCCATTCCCCAAACACAACTCACAGGCTGCCTTCTTCCCCCAGGTGAGCCAATGAGACACAGAGAAGGGGTAGGAAGAAAATAATGTCACGGCCAAGGGTTGTGAGGGAAAAGTGGAGTGAAGTCTGCAAAAGTAGCCATTCTCAGTCACCTCCCCCTCACTGTAGCACAACAGTGGAATATTCCCCGACATGACTCCACCAAGAAGGCACCAAGTAGAGTAGGAGCCAAACCCCCACACAAATAGGATGCCAAGGATTCCTCTCCCCAGGCACAGGTCAGCAACCCACCACCACACATACCATGTGTGTGCACACAAGCACTTCTCATTAATGAACCTTCTGCACATTCACCTGCAGAAACCTTGTTACTTTTATTTCCTTGCATGTGGTAGCCATTTCTCAGGCTTCCTCTCCAGAATCAACCCTAATTCCCCATCATCCATGGTCACCATGGTATACATAGAGACTTCCATCAAAAGTTGATAGGGCAGACATTTAAATGGTTCACCACTGCCAGCATAGAGGGTGTGCAATCAGCCCAAGGTTCCCAAAAGTCTCCAAGCCATTAGGGCCACCCCATGAACAGAGCTTAGAAGACCCTAATCAGGTTTGGTTTTGATCTGATAAATGCAAGAACCCCCCACCCCCATCTTAAGGGGTCAGCTCCCTTTAGCTTTTATTAGCTCTAGAATTACAATTATCCACATAGGATGAGCAAGCAAAACAAGGAACCATAACTGATTTAATGAGCCATTCATAGTTTCACTGTATCGGCTGGCTTAATCCTTGAGACAAGCATATGCTACTGGCAGAATCAACCAGGTTGGAAAACAGTGAGCCATGAGAGTGTTACAGAGGCAACCTCTTTGCATCGTGTGATATTTTTTTTTTGCTTTACATTACCTCTCTACGCTTTATTTCCCCTGTAGAATGCTATTCTATCCCATATCCCTATCATTCTGACAAACTCATGCATCCAAAACACTTCCAATTTCTTTTGCATGTTTTAGGCTTAGATGCCCTGCCAAAGGATATAAGCACAGTGTGGTAGCCTAGCACCTAAAGGCCCTACCTTGCATGTGACAGGATCCCATTTGGGCACCAGTTCATGTCTGTTTGACCCCACTGGGAAGTTCCCTGCTTGTGGCCAGGGAAAGCAGTCGAGGATGGCCAAAAGCTTTGAAGAGGCTCTGGGTTCCTGGCTATGTGTCAGCTCAGCTCTGGCCGTTGTGACCACTTGGAGAGTAAATCAACGGATGAAATATTTTTTCTTCGCTGTCTCTCCTCTTGGTATATCTGACTTTCCACTAAAAAATAAAATAGTTTTTAGATAAAGAACAGTAGCTGAGTGGAGAATGTGTCCTACCAATTTTGGCAGCATTGCAACGGTGGGAAAAGGCTTCATTTCACTTGCTGAAAAACCTCAAGTCTTCTTGGTCATGGTGGATCAGAGTGGCACTCTAGCAATCCTCAGAGAGAAGGGAAAGGATAGCCACTGGCTTTTACATCAACATCTGTCAACCCCCCTCCAAAGGATGGCCCAATCTGTAATAGTGTTTATCTTACTGGCTGGAGAAAATAAAAGTGAAATTTGGGGGAGCACCATCAGTGCCACCACACATCAGTTCAGAAACATCTCAAACCAGAGCAGCAGGCCCATGGGTCACTCTTCCCCCTGGGACACCTGGTGGAGTTAGGACTTTTACAATTGGCAGATTTGGGCCTTACAAATGGTAAGGGACAAGGAGTGATTTGCAAAGGATCAATCAGTCTCTTGCTTACCACTGAAACAGCTGCTTTCTGTGCAAATGTTCAGGCAAACCTAAAATACCCTGGAAGTTTTTAGAAGGATTTCCAAGAAAATAGAGAGAGAGAGAAGGAAAGAGAGAGCGACACTGGTTAAAATAAGGGGCCACTTAATCTAATGAAGATAATTGGCTCCTCTTTTCTGATGAGAAACTCCTTGCTGTACTACAATACACAGAATTTAAAGACATTTTTAAAGACATTGCAGAGAGTTTTTATCTTGTTAAAAACAATACTCTGGTGTCAGTAGTCATTTTGCAGCCACAGTGTTTCCAGTGGTTCAGGGAGACTTGCAGGATAATGGGATTACCTCCTTGTGAACTGCTCTTAGGGAATGCCTCAGGCAGGACCATGGCTCTCTTGCCCACAGAGCATTGGAAGAGTCAAGGCACTTCACATTTCAGTACAGCAGCTTGATCTGCTGCTTTCCATGCCTGGAAAGCATGCTGGACCGGTAGCTAGAGATGGGTAAGTATCTGACACGGCTTCACCAACTTAAGACATGTGCCACGTTCCTAGCCACGTGTTGAGCCAATGACGGGTAAGGGGAACCGGAATGCAGAACATCTAAGACAGGCATGATCCCTTTCATAATAAAACAAGAAAGCTGAGGCGTTGGGAGCACTGACAATGTCCTGCCCTGTGATTGGCCCTTTGCTTTGATGGGCATGCCTGGGTGATTTTTAACCTGATTGGATAGGATTGTTATATAAGCTGGGGGCTTTGCAGGGGAGAAGGAGGTTCTGTGTAACGGAATTAATGGACATAATGGCTTGAATAAAGCTCATCTGAGACGTCCTAAAGTGTCGGGTGATTTATTCTGTGGGATGGGAGACCCCCATAGTGGAACTCCTGATGACAGGAAGCTGGCAGGCATGGTGGGGAAATCCTGAGAAAGCAGACCTTGAGCCACCTGCCCACTTTCGGCACTAGGCTGAAAGGGGCCTGTCTTTCGCCATGGCTTTTCCAGAATGCTGAGGCCATAGCATTCTGGGTCGGTTATGACCAGGCTGCTGCTAAGTGGATGGCTGGTACAGCCACCGAGCTCTGTGAGGTCATGGAGGGGCAGCCAATCGTGATGCTCCCTGTTCCTAGACAGCCACATGGGCTTGGTTGAGTGAAGCAAGAGTGTGGACTGAGGTCACAATCCACCAAATTTGCTGTGCTGTTGATCCAACTCATCCACCTTCATGGTTGCTGGGTTCCTGTCATCTGTAGCTCCACAGCACCTGTGGCAGCTGGCTTACAATGCTGTTTCTTTCAAACTGCTACAAAGTCCCACACCACCCTCGTGCTCTCCCACACATCCTTCTACACTCTTCTTACTACTCCAGGAATCCAAGATTCATGGCAGCATCTGCCATGTATTTGTCCCCCATTGTTGGACCTGGCTGAGCACGGCACTCACTTCATACAAGGGACAGCCCCAATGTTGTGGTATGCTGGAATCCAGCTCAGCCAAGTTCAGAGCTCAGGAATGGTGTGTGGAGGTTGTGATAAAGAAAGACACAGACACAGCCATTGGGTGCATTCTCACAACAGCTCAAGGAAAAGCTGTGCTTTTTATTTACTGAGACACTTCATAGCTTCTGCACAAGTAACTTATTATTCTATTTTTACTTCAAGACTAAGGCGGCACGTACAGACATTTGGTTATTTCTTCTGCACTTCATGGCTAAACAGGTGCCCCTAAAGATAATTCTACAAAATATTGTATTCACATTCTTCAAAGCAAACCATTATTTACTCTTCAACTGTAGCCATGGAGTAACAGGCAGGACTTCAAGGCCAAGGTACATGAGAGTACCTGCTAATCAGTAGTACATTTCTACCACATTTCTATTTCTATAATTTACCCATTATTTAATGTTTAAAAAGTTTACAAGGGAAAAACCTAAAATCTAAAACAGAAACTTCAAATGTTAAATGCCCCCACAACTATAGACTCCTACAACCCAATAAACAATAAAATATTTTTCATTAATAAAAGCATACTTAATTCCTCTAGTAAAAATTATAAAAGCAGATAAAATAATTACATTTCCTATGCTCCAAAACATTGTAAAGAGAGCTAGCTTTTGAGATAACAATGACTATATTTATTGCCATAGAAGTTTCAGCAATCACTTTTATTACATCCATTACTTTGTAAATTTCTTATTAAGCTATTTAGCAGAAGGCATGCTATCTGTCTGGTTCCAAGTTCAGGGCAATCAGTATGTACATAAAAAGGTTTCCAGACATGTCATGGGTTTAATTATACTCCTGTGTGCATATAATGACCTAATCAACAAAACATTATCAATAACCCTCAAGCTCAGCGGTTCTCTTTAAAATTTCATGCCTACACGCACACAGCACAGATCACAGCAGTGTGAAAAAATTCTCGTGGGTCACTGTTCTACCTGAACGAATGTGGTCTCCATAGAGGATCAAGGACTCTCTTTGTATCACAGGGCTATGACCATCCTCTGTCTACATGACTCTAAAGTGAATGACAATGAAAGTACAAACCAGGATAAATGCTTTCCTAGTAACAGTGTTGCAAAACAACTGGGCTTCACTTTGTTTTCAGCATATTGGCAAACTCCCACTCGGAAGAAAAACAAGCCCCATACACTCACGGACAGCTTGCTTACACGGAGGCTGGATTTCCTCCCTGGTAGGTCCTGTGGGGATATGTGTCGGGGTGGGAGGGGCAGTAGCGGGAGTGTGGAGGGGCACTGAAGGAAAGATGACAGAAAGCAGAGCTTGAGTCACCTGCCTGCTTAATGTGCCATGACAAAAGGGGCCTTTCTGTTGCCCTGGAATTTCTAGAATGCTGAGGCCATATTATTTGGGGCCACTTATGACCAGGCGTGTGCTGATTGCACAGCTGGTACAGGCACAGAACACTTTGTGGTCACGGAGGGGCAGCCAATCAGGACGCTCCCTACATAGGCACTGCTAAATGGATGTAGGTGAATGAAGCAAGAGTGAACGCTGAGCTCAAGCTCCACCAGAGTTGCTGTGCTGTCACCTGCCATTTTGTTCAACTTATCCACCTCCATGCCTGCGAGCATTTTGTCATCTGGAGCTCCACACCCCCTGTGGCAGCTGGATTATAATCCATGGAATCAAACTGCTACAAAAGCCCACCCCCACACAATTGCACCACCAACACACCCCTTTGGTGACAGCTTGCTACTACTCTGGGAATCGAGATGCACGACAGTGTCTGGAATGTATGGCAGCCCATATTTGGACATCGCTGAGCAGGGCGACAACTTCATACAAGGGACAGCCCCAACAATGTGTCAAAGCATTACTCTGGGTCCCTTTTCTACTTAGATGAATGTGGTCTCCATGGTAGTTCCAAGATTGTCCTTTGTGGCACAGGGCTATGGTCATCCTCTGTCGATGTGCCTCTAAACTGAATGATGGGAGCGGGGAAAATGTGGCTGACCTCTAAGAGCTGGTAAAAGGTGGAGCATGGAGAGAGCACGACACATCCAGCAGAGAAACAAACCAGGACACACAATTGAAGGGAGAGGAGTGGGATGGTCACTGGTCCTCACTGACCTAAGAATATCAACAGAGCTTGGAGGGACAGCCAGAAAAAGAACAAAAGAAAAGGCAGCATGTCGTGCAAAACTTGGTGAGTTGTGGTCCCAGGCAGGGGGAAGGCCCATTCAGTCTCAGCCGATCCAGGGAACACAAAGGCAGCTACACAAACAAGTCCCCACATGAGCTGGAGCCACAAACCACTGGAGTCCTGAAAACCCTAGAGGTGAATACAGGTTTGAACATAGGGAACATCAACCTCTGCAGAGGTTGAGGACAAGCAGGGAAGGGGGTCCCAGCAGCACACATTTCAACAGGTCAGCACTATTGAGAAAGTGCAGAGGGGATGCAGACTTGCTTTTGGGCTGGGTCTCACAATCTCAGCTCCAATCTGTGGCTTAGCCACGGAATTTCATGCTGTGCTCAACCTGAGCAGGTGAGGACTGCGAGGTGGGGCAACATACCACAGAGTCTGCCAACCCAGACAGAGGTGTAGGCTAATCACGGACACCCATGAGTACCTTACAACATTGATGCATCTTTGAGAGAGTACAACAAGGCTGCTGAGATTTCCTAACTCAGCTAGGGGCTACAGAATTGGAGCAGCAGGCAGATGGAAACTCCAGCGGAACCTCATGCTGTGCTCAGCTCCAACTCCAGAGCTGGGGCGGCACTGTTCCTCACAGTCAGATAATGTGGACATATGTACAGGCTAGCTGGCTTGTAGGGACATGACAGTGGGTCAGTGCCTTTGAGAGAGTGTAACATGGAGCCTCACGGGGCCAGGGCACACAGAGCTTTCCTAACACAGCTTGGGGCTGTGGATTTTGAGCATCAGGTAGTTGGAAGCTCAGGCGGGAACCCGAGCTGTGCTCAGTTCCTTTCCCACAGGTGGGGCACCACTCAACAGAGTCAACTGACCAGGACAGAGGTCTGCGTAGCAGAAAGATGACAAGGTGTCTCACAGTGGGGCAGTGCCTTTGAGAAAGTGTACCGGAAGAGTAGCCTCGCATTGGGGCCTGGCCCACAGAGCTTTCTGACCCAGCTCAACAGAGTCGCCTGACCAGGGTGGAGAAGCAGGCCAGCAGGCCACAGCAACATGTTTCCCAGCAGCGTAGCACATTTGTGAGAGTGTAGTAGGGTGTGGAACCTCAAGCTCTATATCTACCCAGAGGAAAGACAAGAAGCCCAAATCTACAAAGTCTCTCATCCACACTCTATCCCTGTTGGTACATGTAAGAAAACACCAAAACAACTAGGTGCAGCAGAATCGGGTTGCAGAGATATAATCTCAGAGGCTTATGAAACAACCTAACACCCACCCCAACATCACCTAGTGTCTCCAATACAGCAAGAAGTATTATGCTTGTAACAACATACCTTTCAGCAGTAGCTGGATCATACCACCTCCAGGATACAGCACTGAGGGCAGCGGCTGTGGACAAGCAAGTTAGAGTCTAAAATCCCAAAATGACAAGAAACAACACAATGAGGATTAGTATCAGAAAAAGTAATGACACAGAAGAAAGATCAAGCACTACCACCACCCAAAATAACCAAAAACTAATCTCAATTTCTGAGATGAAGACATAGAGGAATTATCAGATAAGGAATTTAAGAAAATAGTGATGAAATTCATCACAGACAGCGAGAAGCACTAGGAAGAGTTCACGACATTCAAAAACCATGTCATTGCAGAAATAAACCAAGTCAAAAAGGGAATCCTCAATCTTGAACACAAAATTGAAAGCCTAATTAACAGAATGAACACAGCAGTGGACAGAATATCAGAAATGGAAGACAATGAGAATGAAAGTCAGCAGCTCATCAAACACTTGGAGACAAACCTGAATAAAGCCAACAGGTCCATACAGGAAATGAAGGACAACCTCAAAAATCAAATATCAGAATAATCGGCCTTCCAGAAGGAGTGGAAAAAGAGATAGGCTTAAAATGAGCGTTCAATGAAATAATACAGGAGAACTTCCAGAACACTGGAAATATAAATCCAGCAGAAATTCAGGAAGGTCCGAGAACCACCCACTGATCTGATCCCAAGAGACCCTCTCCCAGACATTTGGTCCTCATGCTCCCCTCAAGTGAACATAAGGAATCTATCCTAAGGCAAATAAGAAGAAAGGATAAGATTGCTTTCAGAGGAAGACAAATCAGAATCACAGCCTATTTCTCAGAAGAAACACTGCAGGCAAGGAGAGAATGGAGTAAAACCTTTCAAATCCTGAAACAAAACAACTGCAAACCAAGAATAATGTACCCAGCAAAGCTTTTGTTTGTATTTGAAAATGAAATTAAATTATTCCACTGTAAAGAGAAACTCGAAGAATATGCCAGCAAGAAGCCAGCTCTACAAAATCTCCTTAGTAAGGTACTAAACCCAGAAAGAAAAAATGAAAACTGGAACCAAAATGGCAAATGGGAAGACCTCCCCACTAAAACCATATGAGGAAAGTCAACTAATCAGAGATTCTAATAGAGGCAAACACACACACTAGCACGCTTTCACATGCACATGGCAGCTCAAAATCACAACCTCTCAATTTTATCACTAAACACAAATGGCCTAAATTCATCAATCAAAAGACACAGATTAACAGAATGGATTAATGAACAGAACACAACCATATGCTGCCTACAAAAGACACATCTAACCAAAAAAGATGCGAAGAAACTGAAAGTGAAGGGATGGAAAAAGATATTCCATGCCAATAGAAGAGAATAAAAGGCCATAGTAGCTGCTCTAATCTCAGATGACATAGACTTCAATGTGACAAACATCAAAAGAGAGATGGACACTTCATATTGCTAAAGGGAACCTTCCAACTGCAATTGATTACTATTATTACCATCTATGAGCAAAAACACGGGTTTACCAAAGTACGTGAAGCAATTGCTGATAGAATTAAGAGGGAACACACAAGAATCCTGGGGGACCGCAAAACCCAGTTAACAGCAATAGACAGATCATCAAAACAGAAACTTAACAGAGAAACAGTAGAACTCAGACAGACAATGGAACTAATGGGCTTGGTGAACATTTATAGAAACCTCCACCCCTCAGACACAGAATACACATTTTTTTCAGCAGTGCATGGCACCTTCTCCAGAATTAACACATTATAGGACACAAAGCAAGCCTCAGGAACTTCAAAAAAATCACAGTCATTCCATGCACCTTCTCAGACCACAATGGAGTGAAACTGGAAATCAACAAATGAATATGCCCCAGGAAGTACATAAACACCTGGACGCTCAACAACTAAATGAGCAGTGGGTCAGAGAAGAAATAAAGGACAAGATTAAAACATATATATGGAAACCAACAAAAAGTAAAATACAATATTCCAGAACTTCTGGGACATTGCCAAAGAAGTCTTGCGTAGTAAGTTCATAGCAATCGGTGACTATGTCAAAGCCCAAGAAAGATACAATTGCAAGAGTTAAACATCCGCCTCCAGAAATTAGAGAAACAGCAACAAATTGACCCTTCAAACAAAAGGAAATAAGAAATCATCAGAACAAGGGAGGAGATTAACCAAATAAAAATAAAAAAAACCAAAAACAGTATACACAAAATGAATGAATCAAAAAGCTAGTTCTTGGAGAAGATAGACAAAAGAGACACCCCACTGGAATGACTGACAAAGAAAAAACAAGAGAAAAAGAGGATTAACAGCATCAAGGATGAAAAATGCAATATAAGAATTGACACTGCAACCATTGAGAAAATAATTAGAAATTGCTACAATAAACTATATTCCAACAAATTAGAAGACCACCAGGAAATGGAAAGGTTCTTGGACTCTCACCACCTACCCAAACTTAGCTCAAAGTCGACAGAACACCTGAACAAACCCATAACTGAAGCAGGGGTCAACTCAGTGATCCAAGATCTCCCAACAAAGAAAAGTCCAGGCCCAGACGTTTTCACTCCAGAATTATACAAACCATTCCAAGCAGACCTAACCCAATCCTCTACACAGTATTCAGAGAAATAGAAAAGGAAGCAACACTTCCAAACTCATTCTATGAAGCCAACATCACCATAATCCGAAAACACGTAAGAAAACAAACAGAGAAGGAAAACTACAGACCGATATCCCTGATGAACATTGATGCTGAGTTTCTCAATGAAATCCTAGCCAATAGAATAAAAAAAAAAAAAATCAGACAGATCATTCATTCAGATCAAGTAGAATTCATTCCTGGCATGCAGAGATGGTTCAACATTCGAAATCCAAAAACGTAATACACCACATCCAAAAACTGAAGAACAAAAATCATATACTAGTATCAAGAGACGCAGAAAAGGCTTTCAACAAAATCCAGCACCACTTCAGGCTGAAAACCATAGCTAGGGTAGACATAGAAGGAACAATCCACAACACAACCAAAGCAACTTATGAAAACCCAAATGCCAGCCTCAGACTGAATGGAGCAAAACTGGAACCCTTCCCACTGAGATCTGGAACAAGACAAGGATGTCTGCTATCACCACTACTATTGAACATAGTCCTGGAGGTACTCGTGGAAGCCATAAGACAAGAGAAAGAAATCAAAGGAATCCAAATGGAACATGAATAAAGCCAAGCTCTCACTATTCGCAGTTGACATGATCGTTTTCCTAGAATTCCTAGAGACGCAAAACAGAGACTGCTAAAACTTATAAAAGAGTGTGGTAGGGTGGCAGGGTACAAAATAAGTGAACAAAAACAACAGCCGTATTGCATGCAAACAGCCCCCAAGATGGAAAAAGATCTTGGTAATACCATATCATGCAAAATAACACAGAAGAGTATTAGGTACCTAGGAATTAAACTCACCAAAAACATAGGAGACCTTTTTGAAGACAACCACAGTAAGCTTAAGAAAAAAAATTGAGGAGGACTTCAAAAGATGGAGAAACATCTCAGGCTCCTGGATAGGTAAAATCAATATCGTCAAGATATCCATACTACCAAAAGCAATATACACATTCAATGTTATCCCAAACAATGTACCCAAGACATTGGTCATAGAACTAAAAAAATATGATACATAGATTGATCTGGAAACACCAAAAACCACAAATAGACAGAAACATCCTGAGGAATAGGCAGTTAACAGGGGAGATCACAGCTGCGGACCTCTGGACATACTACAGAGAGGTTGTCGTCAAAACAGCTTGGTACAGGCACAGAGACAGAGAGGAGGACCAATGGAGCAGAATAGAAACAACAGATGGGAACCCACACAGATACAGCTGATTAATCTTTGACAAAAAAAAAAGCAGACAACAACCTGTATAAATGAGTAGGTCTCTTCAATAAATGATGTTGGGGCAACTGACTGATAGCCTGTAGAAAATAGATGTGCATTTCTCACTATACACTAAGATCAAATCAAAAAGGATAAAGGACCTAAACCTACACCCAAAAACCTTCAAACTGCTGGAAGAAAATGTAGGAAACACTTGGCAAGAGCTAGGTGTAGGCCTTGGACTTTCTAAATAGAAAGCCAAAATCAATAGTACTCAAGACCAAAATAAACAATTGTTACTATATCAAACTAAAAAGCTACTGCACAGCAAGGGAAACAATCAACAAACAAACAAACAAACAAACAAACAAAAACACTCACATAATGGGATAAGATTTTGCACACTACATGGTTGATGGGGGCTAATCTCCAGAACAACCAAAACACCAAAGCAAAAAAACCACTCAGAAAATCGGCAACAGGAAATGGGCAGACATTTCACAAAGGAACAAACCCAAATGACAAACAAACATGCGAAAAACTACTCAAGTTCATTGGCAATAAGGGAAATTCAAATTAAGACATCAATGCAGTAAGACCTAACACCAGTAAGAATGGCTCATATGCAAACAACCGCCAACCACACTTGCTGGTGTGGTTGTGGAAAAAGGGAACACTTATCCATTGCTGGTGGGGCTGCAGGTTGGTGCAGGTTCTATTGAAATCAGTATGGAGAACATTCAAACAACTGAAAATTTGCATATCATATGATCCAGCATTAGCACTCCTAGGAATATATCCAAAACACCTGCTACACGAGAAACCTACATGCACCCCCATGTTCATTGCAGCACAATCAACAATTGCAAAAACTTGAAAGCAACAGAAATGCCCATCAGCAGAAGACTGGATAAGAAAGCTATGGCTTATTTACTCCATGGAATATCACTCAGCTCTTTAAGAAAACGAAATGCATTTCTTTGTGGCCAAATGGACCCAACTGGAAACCATCATGCTAAGGGAAATAAATGAATCACAAAATGTTAGATATCACATGTTTGCCGTAATGTAACTTGAAACGCTGTCAATTTGTAAAAAAGTACCAGTGAAATGTAGTAATACATTGTTAATTAACCCCGTAATGTTGGAAAACGTTTGTTGATGTTATATTATGGCATTTAATTGGTCAAATTGATAATCTGCCAGCTATATCTATAGACAAGATTTGGTCTCCTCAAGAAACTGTGGAATTCAGCTGTGCAATAAGATACTGGACACTATGCAAGGTACATGCTTGCATTAAAAGAAACAAGACTAGATTTGAACTGTAACATTGCAATAAGGTAGAGCAATCCACCATGGGGGAAAAGCAAGGGGAGGAGAATAGGGCACATCAGAGCGTATAAAACATTGTTATAATATTAAATGCAATAAAAATATTGATCTCTCTATTGATCTATCATTCCAGGAAAAATAGTTAAATCATTTAAAGGAGAAAGAAAAAAAAAAAAAAGACTCGGGCAGCTTGAGATGAAACCAGAAGCATGTGAAGTGGGAGCCTTGGAACATCAGCCTCCCCAGGTGATGCCACTTGACAAAGTCTGCAACTAGGAAAGAGAAGCCCTGTGACAGAGCCCAGGGTGGAAAGTGTCAGAGTGTTTGGAAGTGGGCATTACTGAGAGAACAAACTGAAAGAGTTTGTATGCCTGGAGCTTCATGCTAAACCTCTCCATCCTCCTGTGTTGTGGTAATCTCGTGTTGTCCCTGAAAACACGTAGGCACTGAAGGTGAGAAATCTTTCTCTGAGAATAAAAACTGCTGGGTGAGCCAATTTTCCTTCAGTTGCTGGCAGAGTTCACTCAGGCTACCCTCATTAAATCTGCTCTTCTCTCTAAGTCCTTCTGTTTCTCAAGTATGCACTATGCCCCCTTCAGCAGTACTCAGTGCCATGTGATTTTGTCCCAGTGAGTTTTCAAGGTGGAAGGATGCTGTGCATAGTTCAACTGGGATCATGTTGAATCTGTAGCTTGCTCTTGAGAGTAAAGACCTCTGAATTCATACAACAAATATACAAGCACGGCTTTTTCATTTGTAAATTGCATAGAGCTTACAAGTTCTTTCTCTGGCATGGTGCCATTTGTGTATAAAAAGTTTATTAACTTTTGTGGTCCCTGGTAGTAGTCTCTTATTGGTGTATATTGTCTTGTATAGACAAATCTTTACTTACTTTTATGGGATAACTTACTTACAAATTACATAAATTTTCCTGTTTGCTCTGTAGTAGTTTCCTGCTTGTGTAGGTAGCTATTTCATGTGCTTCCAGTGCTCCTCCGACTTCCTCTTTGGCATCGTGTAGTCATCCCTATGTCTATATCTTATAGAATGTCTCTGGTTAAAATATCCAGGATTATATTTAATGGTAGGAACGAGAATGTACCTTTTCATTGGTTCAGGATCCTAATGTAAGTCCCTAGAAACTTGGCCACATTCAATATACTGCTGGGCTGTGAGTGCTAAATGCAATCCTTTAACATATTAAGAGACATTCCTCATTGTAGACTTTGCTTTAGGATTTGAACATGAATACAGGTCATTTGTACCTTTCTTAAAAAGTTTATATTTTTGTTGTAAAGTTTGATATACAGAGAGGAGCAGAGACATAGAGGAAGTTCTTCCATCTAATGATTTGCACCCCACATGAACAACAATGTCTTGAGTTGAGCCAATCTGAAGCTAGGAGCCAGGAGCTTCTGCTGGTCTCCCATGTGGATGCAGGGTCCCAAAGCTTTGGGCCACCCTTGACTACTTTTGCAGCACACAGGCTGGGAGCTGGGTGGAAAACAGGGCCACCAGAATTAGGCACAGCCCCCATATGGGATTCTGACATGCACAAGGCAAGGACATTAAGCACCATGCTATCACATCAGGCCTGCAGGTTGTATCTTAAAAAAATGATTTTTCTGTGTACTGAGATTATCATGGCTTTCATTTTTTCATAGGCTATAGCATGCGTCACATTTACTGCCTTCCACTATCAAACAAACACTGCATAATGATGTTTACGGTGAGCTGTGGGATTTGATGAGTAGTGTTTTCCTGAGGATTTTTGCAATGAATTCAATGAGGGATAGTTCTCTGTCTAGTATCATTGTGCTTTGTGATTAAGCAAATCAATGCGCTTTGGGATTAAGCACAAAATTCTCAGAAGTTTGAGAGGATTTCTGCCTTACATTCTTTAGAATATCTAGAGAAGAATTACTATTGATTAGTCTTGGAATTTATGGTAGAAGCTCCCATTGAAGCCATCTAATCTGAGCTGCTTTATGCGGTCATAGACATAATTCCTTCATCTGTAACTACCTCAGTTATTTCTCTATTTAGGTCAACTATGTCATCATGGCTGAATATTGCTATATATTTAGAAATTTCTCTGTGCTTGTTTGTTGCAAATAATGTCGTAAGATGACGATGGCACGGGGGCTTGGAGGTTGGGCTTGGCTTGGTAGAGGGGGCTGTGCAATGCTGGCACTGCTGGTAGAGGAGGGCAGGGATGGGGGATTGTGTGTGACACAGAGAAAAAGAGTAACAGACTCTGTGTGTGTGTATGTGTGTATATGTGTGTGAGACAAAGATAGAGACAAAGGGAGAGACACAGAGAGAGGCAGAGAGAGAGATGGGACTGTTGGGAAGTGTGGGAGGTGGCAGGAGGAGAGCCGAGTCCCCCAGAGTCTTAGCTCTGGCCAAGGCTCTGACTGGATCATTCACTTCCACTGTGGTAGGGAGCCAGAAGCCAGGCTCTAACCACCTGGATAAACCCATCCAGCAGTCTGAATGGCTTGGTTGTTGGGCTGTGCATGGTGTGGGGCTGAGCAGCCTGCAGCACGAGTGGTCTTGGCTAGCCTCAGCTCCACTCAGCTCGGGCAGCACCCTGTGAGCAAGAGTAGGTCCTGGAGAGCTGAGACAGACCTGCAGGACCCTACCCACAAACTGTGTGCAAGGCTGTGGTTAGCCAGACCTGGAGAAGGGAATGTGGCAATGTGCTGCTGAGGATCCAGTGGTGTGGTACAGCCAGAGGCACACTGTTGCCGAGTGGAAGTTGGGGTGGTACCAACAAAGCAGCTCCTGGCAAGTGCAAGTTCAGACTGTGGCCCAGAGGAGAACTTTGGGGTTGTCCGCAGTGGAACATGCAACCCCTGTAATCCTGAGCATGGCTGCTGGTGCTGTACCTCAAGGGAGGCAAGGCCTGGAATCAGAGGCCTGGTGAGCTGAGGCCCATCCTGTTAGTCAGCACATGGGGCTGTGGAAGGGAAGGCAGTGTGACACATGCTGCAGGCTCCATGTTCACTAGTGCCATGGGTGTCTCCTTGACCCCAAGCAGATTACATACCACTTGAGGTGAGGAGTGTCATCAATGAGCAGGATGAAGATGTGCTGAGCTATGTGATTGGCTTGGAGGTGGGGATGTGTAGGTGTGTGTTGTTGCTGGTGCAGGGGTTGGGTGGTGGTGAGAGTGGGTCCTGGGGCTGGATGTTTGCTGGGAGGAAGCAAGAGAGTGTGGCCAGGGATGTGGAGACAGAGCCAGGATGTGCCTCTGGGCACAGTGGGATCACCGTGCTCCCTTTGGCAGGTCAAGGAACTAAGCTGTGGCCAGGGGCACTGCAGGATATGCTTTTGCTTCTAGCTGAACCCTTACGTCTGCAACAAGATCTACAAGGATCAGAGCCTGCATGGTAGGGAAGCCATAGACAGTGGATTTGGTGTGTGTCTTGTCCAGTCATGGGTCCTTTTTAAGATCCCATTCCCATAGGGTACAGGGCTGCATGTTCAGTGCAAAACAGGGATTCTGTGTCTGTGATGTTGATCCAACCTGGGCTCCTGACCACCCAGCTTTTTGGATTGGCTGATGAACCACGACGGCTTTCCAGGCACCAACAGGATTGCCTAGATGAGGCCAACCCTAATATGCATCATCTCACTCGACTCCAGAGCCTTTGCTGGACTCAGGCAGGAATGAGGCTGCCAGAGGTTGGCAAGGGCCATAAACCATTGCTAATGAGGTGGGTTGGTGATGTATGCTTACAGTAGGCAAAGGTTCCTTCAAAGATGCTCAGGTGATCTTAGGCCCTTCTGGCTTACATGCTATCCCTCTGCCCAGATCATCTGCAATAGCCTAGGCTCAATACCAAGCTGGGAGATGTCAGCTTCATGGGAACTGTGCCAGAAGTGAGGTGAATAACCTGTGGACTGGAGCATGAGCGTTCCCTCGGGCGGGAGGCTGGGAAGCCAGGTGCATTGTATCAGTAGACCTCTTGCAGACAAGAGATATCCCATAATCTGAGACACGCAGAGGTCTTCTGCACCCTTATGCCAGGGCAAATAGGCGGGAAGCTTGAATCTTGCAAATCCTTTCCCTTTGCCATAAAGACTGGCAGGTCTACCCTCTTGCAGCCAGGGTTCAGCCCTCGCCCACTTCTTCCTCTGCCAGACACCAAGGGCTTTACTCTGGTGCTAGTGTTGTTGACCTCGCCACCAGCATCCAATGTGCCATCAGCATCCCAACTCGCCTGGGAGCTTTGCCAAATCCTGTGCTGCCTGTCATGCAGATACCCTGAGATGTGTGCTGGGTCTGGTTTGGTTGGTGGAGATTCAGGCTTTGCTCGCATGCAGGTGCAAGAGTACAGGTGAATGAGAGCCGGAGCATAAGTGTCTGCACACTGGAGGCAGCCTACCAGGAGCACATTAGTCTGCAATGCGACTGTGGAGGACATGGCAGCAGAGACATGAGCTTGCAAGGCAGCTGGGATCACTTCACCACCCTGCATAACCCGCCTGGGTACCGTGGCAGCATGAGCACAGCTGGGGTTTGTGGGAGCCACATGGGACCTTGCCCTGCCTTTGTGCCTTGACCCAGGTGTGTGCAGGAGGTGGAGCCAGAGGAGGAGGAGCAGGAAGAGGAGGTGGAAGACAATTGAAATTTCCAGTGGCCTACACAGTTAATGAGACATTCCTCATTGCCAGTGTGTGGGCATGTCTTTCTTCAAAGGTGGTGTCCTTCCATATCTCTCATTCCCCACCCCTCCAAAGCCACTGGAAACACAGTGTGTGTCTATGAAATCACACAGAGCTTCAACAATGTACTGTCCACAGGGATTCCTCTGGCTTAGATGGTGCTCACAGTGGTTGAGAGGTGCACATGTGTGCAAGCTGTGGTTAGCGGTTGTGCCTGCAATAGCAGCAGCAGAAGCCTTAGGTGGTCTAGGGGCTCTGCACAGCTGGCCATTATGTGGCATATCAGGTTGGACCCAGGCAGCGCTCCTGTATTGGGTATAGCTTCTAGAGCTGTAGGGTACAATGGCTCCCTACAAACCAAGGGGGAGGACATTATGTGCCACACACAGAAGCTGGTTGTGAGGGCATGTGTCTTGCGTGCAATATCTCTGCAACCCTGGAATCCCAAGGAAAGTCACAGAGGCACCAAGCCAGGGAGCTTGCCATCCAGTACAGTGCCTGAATGTGAGGAGGAGCATCACTGATTCCTTATTTGGAGCATTTTATCACAAGGTTTCTGTTGTAGGAACTGGACTCGACACAGAAGAACTCAAATATCCCTGCTTCCTCTTTTCTCTCTGCTTCCAATACAAAAGGTGTTTTGAAATACTTATTCTAGAATTGGTATTTGAGGGCAGGCTTAACCCATCTTGACAATGGTCTTAGTCCAAAAACTGTACAGAATAGCTCATCCCAGGCTTGGAACAGGGAATTTCATGTGGATTTGATCTACATTTCTTTCCCAAATCTGGTGCAGAATCACTGGAACACACACAACATGCATGTCACAGAATGTATTGTATTAGGTTGGGTTAACACAACTGTTCCCAACTTGCACTTGAGGTCTGTATCTTCCTTCAGTGATGTGGCAGACAAGCTTGCATATGCCATACCAGGATTTTCAGGGTTTTTACACATTTCCCACAGATTCCGTTCTAAATGAAAAGCTCTCTGAAACACATAAATCCATAAGGACACATGTCCTCTCAGAACAACACTAAATGTGTATCAAAATGGAAAGGATCTGCATAGAAAGCTATCCAAACCTCACATGTGACCCTTCAGTAGTGTTCCCACAAGAGTGCACTAATGAGAGATTAAAATCAGTTTCCTCTTATTCTAGAGCAATTGCTAGTGTTCACTGAAAGAATACATGGACATATATTAAAATACAAAGACATATATTATTAAAAGCTAAACTCCTAAGTGTCTAAGGGCCAAGACACAACCTAAATATTCACGGATATTTCTAGAATCAATGATGACAGAAATTTTTAAAGAATCAAACATATAACTTGCTGGTATTGAGCTGAAAATGGACTTGACATGTATGGCCAGGACTATGTCTACTAAAGTGAAGCGACACTTCAAGCTTGTTTAGTATCTGCGAGGGTGGCCACAAAGCATGCCTACATGTATGTGTTCACACACAATGGTGAGCCATTTTGCATCATACTTCTCTCCCACATCAGCTTCACTCTGATACCCAGGCTGACCAAAATGTAGTGAATCCCGTTTTTCTCCACTAAGCCTCAGGTACATCTTTTAGAAAATAAGGGGCCATGTCCCTACACACAAGCTCTTTCCCAAGGTCATGAGCTGCTCATCACGTTTCTGCATTTCATCTTCAGCTGCCTGAGTCCCAAGGTAATATGGCAGAGGTTTGACACAAATATCCTTGTAGATTATCTGTTAGGCAAAAGGAGAAATTAGCTCATTGTTGAGTTGCCCAGGAACTTCCAACATGCACTTAGAATTTTTCCAGTGAGCCCCCTCCTCAGCAATCCTGCTGCGGTCTAGACAGTTGTGGTGCACAAACCAGTTGAAAATGCTGACACTGTTGTTACAAGCCATGCACCTTGGAACTTCAACCATATAATCCTGAATCCACTACATTGGAGAGGAACAATATGCTCTATACACTAGGGGATTAGAATGAAGAAGAGCTGGATCACATCGCCAGGTACCTGTCA